>NC_134521.1:13655000-14255000 GCF_027942865.1 Odontesthes bonariensis | reverse complement strand
TGATTAGATATTTTCAAAATATGTACAGAAAATTAATCAACTCTCCCAACACCATAACAATAACTTCAAGTACCTAAACAGTTTTTAACTTTACAGTCAAACTGGTTAAGCTAAAGTCTACTAAACAAAATTAAATTAAATTTTCTAATTCAGTCTTGATCCCTCTAGAGCACGTGAACAAATATCCTTATGCGACTGTAATTTATGTGTAATTTACTGAATGCGTAAGACATCCAGTGGATCACAATTCATTGATTAAATCTGTGTATGCCAGTAGGAAGCATTGTCCTTTCTAATTTTTAGTGTTCAATCTAAGTGGGTTTCATATATCAGGTGTAAGGTCTGTGACAGGATAGGGAGATAAGAGAATGCCACCTTTACTTATTATCTATCTTGCTGACTACCTGTGATGTACTGCCTCCACTCTCCTGCACTTCCTCATCATTTTCTTCATCCCCACCTCTGTCATTCTTTCCTCAGTCCTCATATCAAAGCTTTTTAATGATTTCCCTTGATTCAACAGCAAACTTACAGTGCTCTTTCTTTTTCTTCAGTTGTCTTAAAAGTAAACTGTGTCGTCTACACTTTCCATCAGTGTCAGAGCAATTCAAGAAATTATCTTACACGACAATGATGAATGCTGCTTTGATATGAAATAACTTATTTTTAGAAAATGGCCCAAGTATTAAGACAGAATACTCTTTTGACACCATTGGGATTATTTTCACGATATAGCCTAGTTTGAATTACAATGCATGGAAAATGCCAAAATAACAGTGATTCTTGAATGAATCCAAGACATTTAATCTTTTGTCTGGTCAAATTGATTTTAATACAACCATTTCTGGGTTTAAGGCCTACAATACATTCTTTAAAAAATTGAGGTTGAAGCATTTTAAAGTGAATAATAATTGAATCCCAGCTGGAGCTTTTTTGTGAAGACTTCTCCCCCGTGTATGCGTGGGTTCTCTCCGGGTGCTATGGCTTCCTCCCACTGCCCAAAAACTTCCATGTTAGGTTAATTGGTGTCTCTTAACTGACCCTAGGAGTGAGTGTAGGCGTGGATGGTTGTTTGTCTCGTTTGTCTCTGTGTGGCCCTGTGATGGACTGGCGACCTGTCCAAGGTGTACCCTGCCTCTAGCCCAATGACAGCTGAGATGGGCTACACCCCCCCCCCCCCGAGTCGGATTAAGCAATTCATAGACAACGGATGGATGATAACGTTATTTCAAAAAGGTGATTGTAATTATGATTTGGTGTGAAAGTAGCATTCATCGGAGGCTGATTCTTAAGGGAGCAACAGTCGGCAGAGAATTTCCAATCTATCAAGGAATGTGTAAGGAAAGTATTCTACTTTTTCAAAAAAATAAAGGTTCCTCAATGAAAGATTTTGAGGGATTAGCATATTTTCCCTCTACAGTACAGAATATCATTAAACAAATCAAGCCATATGAAGTTATTAGATATGTAGTTAAATTGACTTTTTATACACTCAGAGTCTTTCTTTTATAATGGTGATGGTATTTGGACAGATTAAGGTCACATATTGATTTTTATACACTGTTAGAAATCCTTTGGAGTTCTCAAGTCTGCTGTCAAAAAACATCATCATGACATCGTACAGCAGCTGTCATGGCAATATTTCCATTCAGTTTGCATTTCAAAGTGTCTTATTTGAAGAAAAGTCAAAAGCAAATCTTTTTTTTTTGGGGGGGGGGTTATGCCTTGATAGACAGGAAGCAGAGAGAGGGGGAAGACATGCAGCAAAGGGCCGTCCGGTGCGGGACTCAAACCGGGGCCAGCTGCAACGAGGACTGTAGCCTCTGTACATGGGGCGGTTGCTTAACCCACTACACCACCGACCGCCCTGTCAAAAGCAAATCTGTCTGCCGGTTCTGGTCAAAGAGAGAAAAAGTCTATTTGTGAATTTTAGCATCACATCCATCAGCAGGACTTGCAAATGAATCACCTGGTAGTCTGTGAGTTGCATTGTCCCACAAATGTGTTTACCTTATTCTGAAATATTCAACTTAGATCATGATATTGCTAAAGAAAAGAAGAAGAAAAAAGAGGTGCTCACTAAAGACACCACCTGACACTATTGTGCTACTTGAACTTCAAAAATATCACAAAGGTTTTTGTTCTCTTTCAGTAAATTATATTATAAATATTGTTCTGATCTCTCTGCTTGTTGATTTCCATTATGTGACACTGGGAAGGATCTAGATATAAAGCAACAGAGGGAAAGGGTTCTGGAAAAATAGCAATAAACATGCGCAGCAATGCGATCACATACCCAGTGCACTTTTTCATTTAAGTTGAGGCTTATGGGTTGGATTCTTTTTTAAGTATGCTGATATATGTGATAACCTATACTGCAGTACAGCTGTATCTGTGTTGTTTATGGTTAATATAAAAATTTAGTTTCCACTATAAAACCAAAGAACATTATCAGGATATACTGATTCAGCCTTGCCTCATGAATCAGTCACTTGTGCGCTTTCTGTTTTCGAAGTCAGCAATTCGTATTTTGCAGACTGATCAAGCAAAGTAAAGGTGACAGTGGAAGTGAAGAAGAAAGGAATGGGGAAAGGTGTCCAGGCATACTGTATGCATGGGAAGAAACAGAAATAATTTGTAATGCTAAAACACTGAGAATCAGTGGCAAACAAATACTGTATGTTCACTCCCAAAAGCCAGTTGTTCTAACTTCAGTAGAATTGGGTTTCAGACAGCAAGGAAAGTTCTGCACATATCTTTATTAGTGGGTCTCAGCCAAAGTTGTGGTTGTGCTGTAATACCAAAATTTGTTTATTTAAACTCAGTCTTGAAAGAGCTGACATGAACAAAATAAACAGACTGTATGTAAGCAAGGTGCAAGCACCTTGGATATAGTATGTGGCAGTTTATCACCACAATTATTTAGAGAGATAAGAAAGCATTTTATCCTGTGCATATTTCTTAAATTCTTAAACTTGTGATGGTGTTGTATACAGGCATATTTGTGGGTTTGTGTTAATTCAAATTCAATTCAAAAATACTTTATTTATCCCAGAGGGAAATTAAATGTTGATGTAACTCAATTAAATCAAGAAGTTATTATAGATGCTGATGGCTGTGGGCAGGAAAGATTTCCTGTAGCGGTCCGTTTTGCATCCAAACTGAAGAAGCCTTTGACTGAAGAGACTTTGTTTTCCGATAACAGTCTATAAACACCATACACAACACATTCACACAGTGGCCGTCGTTACTGGCTGTTGGTTACATGAGAGCAGTAGACATTGAAAACAAAAGCAAACACAGATTTGACTGGATAAATCATCACGCTTCTCTTGCAACACTGTAGAGAAAAATGCTGCACAGTTGCTATGGAACCCTCTGTTGCTAAGCAATGGGTTGATTATCAGAGTTTTTTATATAAGAGGCGGTGTTTTCTTTGCTGTCCAGCAAATTTGTTTTCAGAAGGCTTTACAACTGACAGGGTATGTGGAATAACAGAATAACACCGTCTTCATTTGAAATGAAATGTATTCAGTTTGAAATGTTTACTCTAAACTGAATATTCAAATACTCAATGTTCATGTGAAATGAACACATCATTAGGAGTTTCTCCGGTGAATATTGGTCTTAGAGAAAATCAATTATTTTCTTTTCTATATAGGCCATTAAGAACTATCTCCGTGCCTGTTCTCCTGAAGGAGAATTTTGATGGATTGTCATGGAGTGTGATGAGATGACTATCTTTTCACATTAACCCTTTTTGAAAAGTTTATTTGTGTAAAAATCTTTATTTCTGACAAAATTACAAAGTCCACCCTCATATGCGAGAAGAGTTATTTAAAATAAGTATAACATTTACCTATGTTCTAGCTATTTATGCTGCTTTGTTTATCCTAATATTTCGTAAGCAGTGGAGATGAGGAAGGGAAAGGGCAAAATTCAACCCTAACAGCTTCTAGAATAAATTAAGGCCTGATGTTCTTTCAGCTGTGGTTAACTTTCAAAGTATAGATATAATCTTGAAATTTAATGTAAAAGATTTATATTACACATAACCATGTTTCAGCATTTAATTTAGTCAAATTGTACATATATTATATATATATTATTACAAACAGTTATAGTCTGAATTACAGTGCCATTTTTTTAATACAAACTGGTAATTCTTTAACAGCCTTTAAAGAAATTCTTGGATTTGAATCCGATGAGTAGCTAGGTTCACATCACATAAGGAAACTAGATTTCCAGGTTAGAGATTTTTCAGCACACACTTCCGCACTGCTGTCAGTGAAAGTCACGGTAGGCTGCTTTTCATTCTTACAACCACTTCCCTGCAGTTAACTTGTACTGTTTTGATATGAACTGCCATTACAATGGGAAGACATTAAATAGGGCAGCCTCACTGCCCACTACATCAGTTGAGCTTGTCCGCCCTGGGGCAATATGAGACTGTTAGACTGGAAGCTAAATGTGGCAACACATTGTTGTAGTTAGGAGGGCAGCATACATAGATAATAGAAGAGAACAGAGCAGGCTAGAAAAAGAAAAAGAAAAACTGTTAGCAAGGAGTGAAAACATGTTAAGTGAAACAGTATGCATGGCTGGTTTGTTTGTTTTTTAATTCATTTTGGAATCTTCAGGACATCATGGTTGAATTGATTGAATTCTCACCCATGTTAATAATCCCATCAACTTTCGACAAAGCAAATAAGCTTCCTATATACTTCAGAGAACTGTGTTTCTGTTGAATGAACCATAGATACGGAAACCCTTTTATTATGATGCACACGTATTTGTATTTTAGTAATGCTTAGTCAAGGAAATTTAACTCAGACAATGCCACAATATACAAATGACCCAATTGTTGCTGTTGGAAGTAATCTAGGCTTACTACGAACGAATATGAATAATGTCCATGTAGTTAGATAAAAAAAAGTGCAATATTTTCTGAACAGAAATCACCTTGGTTGCCCGAATAACATTTTAACAAGTGCATTTTTTGAAGGACCTCATTACCTCCAACAACGAGATATATAGGCTAGGTGAACCTTAAACTGGAAATGCTCCAACTCCAACAAAATTGACTCTATTTATCTTTAGTTATCTTGACTATTATTAGTGCTTTGGTGCTTTCCTACCATTAACCTTTTTGCACCCTTTGTAATCACATGGGAATGTTCATGCTGGTATAACAAGTGACCAACACATTGTCATCTTTGTAGTCATCAAAAAACTCATTCGACACCTTTAATTTGGTCAGATTAAAATTCCTCTGAGTGCTGCTCCTGTTCGCAGTTTTGTAGGAAGCCACACATGACAAAGCTGGAAGTCAATTAAAGATGAGCCCATTTGTTTTTTTTTCCTCTGTAGTGTTTTAATGCAACACATCTATATCCAACCCTTCATCTGACATCTGCTGAAAGCTGTTTCTGCTGTGATGTTGGCCAACATCCTTCAGAAAACCAGGGCAGGTTGACACATTCAGTGTCTTCTTAGATATGTTGTGCAGAAATGGTTTACACGTTAGCTTGGTAATTGTTCACAGACAACATGCTTTACCTCGGGACATTATGATGTCTTTCTATCAGTTGCTTCTTTATTTTGTTTAAAATGTAACTTCTGAAAAATCAGCATAAAGACATACGAAAACATGGCTTCAATTCATGCTATGTTCATGAGTTATTGGTATTATTTCAAGAGAATTTCCAACTATATAGTGATGAGGAAAATATTTTTTTTCTCTGCAAATGTTGGGGGAAATGAACCAGAATGAGCTTAAAAGGTCTAAAGGTCTTTTTTAGAGGAGGTATTGTTCTTCTTCCAACTTGCGAAGTACAAGTGCAAGTAATGATTTTAATTTGAGAAAGCAGTGGCAAAGTGATTGCCTCTTTGTGACTGAAGCAAGGTCAAAATATGCAGAGACACTTAGGTTGGTGCTTTCTGTTTTCATCTTGTGAATCTATTTACTTTGACATCTCTGGGGAAAACTGTTAGTGGTTGCTCTCACAAAGTGCGATGAAAAATGGTGCTGCCAGACCCCCAACTCTTCCATCTCACTTTTTTTTTTTTTTTTCTGAGAGGGGTCAGGGAATATGACAAAGCTTTAGTGTATTTACCACAGTGGGACAGGTCAGAGAAGAAAAAATTATCGCAGAGTATAGGAGCCAGGAGATGGGTCTCTTCAGTCAAGTGGTTTGCAGGTTAATATTTTAGAGCCAGCCTTGGAAAAGAACCATTATGTGCAGGAAGGGACCCGTTAAACGAAGGGATCTTTGAGCCATTTACAGTTGATGGGTCAGGTTACAGTAGATGCAGGGGCGATTTTAGGATCTGGTCTTTAGGGGTGCCCAGCCCCCAGTGCTCACAGAGGCACATTATTTCTCACTAATTGAGGCGAACTGGTACATTTATAAATTTTGGAGCCGTATTAGTTTTGCTTTGAGTAGTGTTTTCCCCTACAACATTCAATTTTGACCTCTTCATTTCAAAAGACTGTGGCTTGACAGGGATAACAGAGAGCCTGAGACAAATATTGAAGATAACTCAACATTTATTTTGGGAGTAAAGAGTTAAAACAAAAACAAATGCTAGAAAATAAATAAAATGGTCACTAAAATAATGCATCCTTGAGCAAAAAAAAAAGTGTTTTTGCATGATATAATATTTAAAAAATGTGCTGAGCCAGGGGCTGCCGAGCTGTCTCACGGTGGTGCCTTGGCACCACTAAAAATACCCTAGCCTCGCCGCTGAGTAGATGGATTGGGATGCATAGAACAGTATCTGATTTTGAGACAGTGTTGTTTTTCTTTTGAATGTCTGATGGCGGTCAATTCAAACAGTTTTACAACAGTTTTCATCAATCTATATTGCCAGGAACATTTCCTGATCCTAAAGTCTTTAGAATGTGATTATATCAGAGGATAACACTGAAAAGTTCAAAGTTTTGTTAGGAGTAGAACTCGTAAATATTTAGCCTCCTCTGCATTTGTGGAGATTTTAGCAAAACCTCCAAACCAGTTAAGGTTTATTTTACCAAATATGTAATAAATCCACGAAGAAGGCTGATATTTTTAAGTACACTGCAGTGCCTGTGTGCCATGCCAGAATGCATGTATAAAATGAGTAAAATGATTGTAGTTTCCTTTGTGTGCAGGAATTAAAAACAACTAATGATGAAGGAGCGAAAAGATTTAGCAAGAATGGGTCCATCAATGTCTATAACAAGATCATGCATAGTGGTGTGCAGTTCCCTTTGCAACCATCTGTTGATGCAGCAGCATCAGAGCCAGTAACTCAACAAGTTGAACAAACTGATAAAGAAGGCTGGCTCTATGCTGGGCACGTCTCTAGAGCCCCTGGAGCTGAAAGCATAAAGTATAAAGATGCAGAATTTACTAAACACAGTGGACAACACTTCACAACTTCTACACAATATCTTAATCAAACAAGAGTCGGTGTCTTCATTCGGAGGCTTCTTCAACTCTGGTGTAGTAGGGAGTGGGACAGGACTTCATTCTTGTCCACAACTATAGTCTTACATTATGATTCTATATTCTGAGTACTTGTTCATCTGCTTATTTATTTATTTGTTTGTTCTATTAAAATAATTAATTATTAATTTATTTATTAAACAGCAATAATATGACTTCCCTTCAGGGATCAATAAAGTATCATTCTAATCCAAAGTTAACAATCCTCGTGGTCTGAGCTGAGTCGGATCCTGGCTCTCTGCCCTGCGGGAGGTTGTCTGGGCCTGTTCAAGCATGCAAACAACTGCATGTTAAGCCATTTCTGTGAGCCATATTCAACAATGGTCTTGGCTTTCCGATCGCCCTGGGTCAGTGAGCACTCGGTTCTGAATTGCCTTGGGTGCTTGGAGCCAATACTTTCTTTCCGTTCTACTTTTTATTATTTTCTTGAGTGCGGGGATAGACTGAGATGTCCAAGTACAGTAAACAATTAAATATTTGACCAATGAAAAAAAAACACTGATAATTTATTCCATCAGTGCATTGCAACGTGATTTAAGCAAATAAAACAGGTTTATCATACATCTAGCACTGCAAGCAGTATTTTATTAGCATTTTCATGTTTCATACAGGCGGCCGTACAATGATCTCCATGCTCATTGTGATTTGAGCCAGAAATACAATATGTGGATCTATGCTATTTTTACAGCAGTGGAGTATTGTAGTTTGTCAAGGTGAACTGTAGTTTGGGACATATGCAGTAATTAGATATATAGTTAAATTGACTTTTTATATACTCAGAGTCTTTCTTTTATAATGGTGATGGTATTTGGACAGATTAAGGTCACATATTGATTTTTATACACTGTTAGAAATCCTTGGGAGTTCTCAAGTCTGCTGTCAATAAACATCATCATGACATCATACAGCAGCTGTCATGGCAATATTTCCATTCAGTTTGCATTTCAAAGTGTCGTATTTTAAGAGAAGTCAAAAGCAAATCTGTCTGTCGGTTCTGGTCAAAGAGAGAAAAAGTCTATTTGTGAATTTTAGCATCACATCCATCAGCAGGACTTGCAAATGAATCACCTGGTAGTCTGTGAGTTGCATTGTCCCACAAATGTGTTTACCTTATTCTGAAATATTCAACTTAGATCATGATATTGCTATAGAAAAGAAAGAAAAAAGAGGTGCTCACTAAAGACACCACCTGATACTATTGTGCTACTTGAACTTCAAAAATATCACAAAGGTTTTTGTTCTCTTTCAGTAAATTATATTATAAATATTGTTCTGATCTCTCTGCTTGTTGATTTCCATTATGTGACACTGGGAAGGATCTAGATATAAAGCAACAGAGGGAAAGGGTTCTGGAAAAATAGCAATAAACATGCGCAGCAATGCGATCACATACCCAGTGCACTTTTTCATTTAAGTTGAGGTTTATGGGTTGGATTCTTTTTTAAGTATGCTGATATATGTGATAACCTATACTGCAGTACAGCTGTATCTGTGTTGTTTATGGTTAATATAAAAATTTAGTTTCCACTATAAAACCAAAGAACATTATCAGGATATACTGATTCAGCCTTGCCTCATGAATCAGTCACTTGTGCGCTTTCTGTTTTCGAAGTCAGCAATTCGTATTTTGCAGACTGATCAAGCAAAGTAAAGGTGACAGTGGAAGTGAAGAAGAAAGGAATGGGGAAAGGTGTCCAGGCATACTGTATGCATGGGAAGAAACAGAAATCATTTGTAATGCTAAAACACTGAGAGTCAGTGGCAAACATATACTGTATGTTCACTCCCAAAAGCCAGTTGTTCTAATTTCAGTAGAAGTGGGTTTCAGACGGCAAGGAAAGTTCTGCACATATCTTTATTAGTGGGTCTCAGCCAAAGTTGTGGTTGTGCTGTAATTCCAAAATTTGTGTATTTAAACTCAGTCTTGAAAGAGCTGACATGAACAAAATAAACAGACTGTATGTAAGCAAGGTCCGAGCACCTTGGATATAGTATGTGGCAGTTTATCGCCACAATTATTTAGAGAGATAAGAAAGCATTTTATCCTGTGCATATTTCTTAAATTCTTACACTTGTGATGGTGTTGTATACAGGCATATTTGTGGGTTTGTGTTAAACATCATACACAACACATTCACACAGTGGCTGTAGTCCCTGGCTGTTGGTTACATGGGTACTGTGAATGTATTATCCTCGAAAACCTATGGTCTGAATATTGAAGAAGGCTGAGTGTTGTTTTACATGTAAGGAAGAAATTGTGCATAGCTCCCTACATGTTGACAACATGTACTATAATCATGTAAATGAGTCATAGTTAGCTCTTCCTGTTCCTTTACATGGGTGACTACCCTAGAAATTAGTATGGATGAGTGCATTCTCTCTGTGTTGAGGGTAAGCTTCTGAGAGTAACTGATCTTTGTGCTGTTTTTCATACACTCTCTCTGGCATTCTATATACTTTCGTATCTTCGTGGCTTAAAATGTAATTTTATACACATGCAGTTGAAGCTAAATCTTCTATCTAATGCTCATTTTTAAAGATTACTATTGGTGGGATGTTGAATGAATTGACTCTGAGTTGCAATACAGTGCATTTTAAAGGGAAAACAGTTGCTCTCGTATACAGAATCCTGAATTAATGGGTACATGGTAATGGATTTATAAAGTATTTTCAGGTTAGAACTTGTGATATTTGTGATATTTTTGGTGATATCAAGCTTTCCTTTGCTCCCTCAGGTCCTCCAGTCATCGTAGGAATGAGCATAAACATAGCCAGTATTGACTCCATCTCAGAAGTAAACATGGTGAGTTGAATATTTTTGGTTTTATGTCGTTGTCATGCCGCTGTTACGTTTATCTATGATGTGGGGATGGATTGTTCACAGGGGACCTCTGCTGCACAGTATCAGTGGTATAGTAACACACAGGGTAACATTTATCCACGCAGGCACCACAAAGTGCTGATGCCGACTAACTACAGGGAGTTATTAGTGCATCAGCAAAGACACGGTCACTCGATGGTTTCCTGAATAAAACTGTCACAGCTGATAGTCATTCGTAAATATAACATGGCGGATTTCTTCTTTTCTAGAGTTTTTTTTCCCATTATCTTTAAAAAGTGATGATTAAATTGCAGTACAATCCCTGTGACTTGAGAAATACAGGCTGAGCTGAGAAAAATGCAGTATGGCTGATGTGTGAGCAATGACGTCAGTCTTAGTTCTTTCTTTATTTCACTCAGCATGACAGTCGCTCACATTGCAGTTCAGTACTGCATGCAGCAGCTTTTTCTCATTTTATGCTTGCTTTCTTTTTTCTTTCTTTCCATTTAACTTTTGCTTCTGAAGTGTTCAGTGATTGTTTGTTCATTACCATCATCATTAGGAATAAATCAGAATGCACACGACATTTGTCTTGACATCCATTGTGCTTAAATGTGAAGTGTTGCTGAAATGTATTTGTAATAATCTGGAATGTTAATGTTTGGGATTCTTTTTTCCTTTTCCATGACATTGTTAAAGGTGCGGCACTACAGAGAGAATTATCCATTAGCTAAAAAAACAGCATACCACTGTATCTCCATTTGAGTGCATTTGTAGATATATACAGTGTCATCCGTAGGTAGTAGCACAACTGCAGTGTCTTCATCTTATCCAGTGTTCCTGTACAATGCTATGCTGTCACAAACACTAAACAGTCTTACTGATCCATAGATCATTTAGGATTTATTAATGGATGATATAGCCCGATAAAAGTGGCCTTTAAACCTGTCTCTAGTTTTTTGTTTTTATTTTATTTCACACACTATTTCACACACTATTTTATTTTATGAGATAAAACCCTGAATAAAGGATTCATTATTCACAGTGGACCACTTTCTTCTTGTTTCATAACTTGTGGTGTTTTTTTTAAAGTTGTGTTCTGACAATAATTACTAAATCATTCTTAAGTCAGAAAATATGTGAGTGGAATCAGATCTTTTCATTTGTTCACTCATGCCAACTGAAATCTGAAGAGGTGACTTGACTGAAAAGACCATCGCTTCTCTCCCTATATATATACATATATCTATATATGTATATATATAGATATATGTATAGATATATATGGATATTTTTTTCAGGAAGTTGCAGGAAACACTAAATTAAATGGGAAACAGACACCATCTTAACAGAAAGATACAATTATCAAATTGATAGCATAGCTGACAACATTACAGGTGCAGATGTTTTTTTGGTAAGTGATTTCATGCTTTCTCTTTCATTCTTCCCAGGACTACACCATCACAATGTATTTTCAGCAGAGCTGGCGAGATAAGCGTTTGGCCTATGGTGAGCTGAACCTAAACCTGACTCTGGACAACCGTGTAGCAGACCAGCTTTGGCTCCCTGACACCTACTTCCTTAATGACAAAAAGTCCTTTCTTCATGGCGTGACAGTTAAAAACCGTATGATCCGACTGCATCCCGATGGCACCGTCTTGTATGGGCTAAGGTAAGAGCAGTTTCATACTTATCTCTTTGGCTGATGGTTTTACATCAGTATTTAATTTTCTCCATTTCAATATGTATCCGCTTGTGGCAACTGATCTACTTGTACAAGTTTTACCATTTGTTTCGAAAGGAAATAATATAGCTGTTTATATTCTACACAGCCAATACATTCTTAATGCACATAAACTGAAGCAGATGATCAGTGTTAAATTTAAGTGCATGGCAGCAGTTTTGTAGTACAATACTGAGGTGATGTAGGGTATAATTCTTTAAAGATGAACTCACACATTGTTTCTCTCAGAGGTTTAGGTGAAATTGAATTCATAAGCAATCAAAAATATTGCTCACTTCGGTACTTGTGGGATTTTTTGCTATTACAGCCTGACATGTTCTGGTATGACCAGTAAGTAATGGCAGCCAATGAAAACTGCCGTTTCAGGTTTATTGGTCAATCTGGGTGAAACCTTTGTGAACTTCTGTTTGTCTTACCTAAGCAAGTAGTTTTAATACCTAATCCTCACTACGTGGATACCTTGATACCTTGTTGATACCTGAACCTAGACAAACAGTGACTGAAAACAAAAGTGAAGAAATTGATTAAAAGTTAATAACAAGGCGTGATATTTTAATTTCTTTGTTCAACACATAAAACAAATACCAGTCTACTTGGGAAAAGTCCTGTTTTTAATAACTTGTTTCAGTGGTGTCAGCATGTAATTGTAACAGCCTAATGTATGACCAACATGTAACATTCTGCTAAGTGTGTGATCATGTTAAATATTGCAAAAGAGCAAAAATTTGCCATTACCATTGAAGAAGGTTTTGCTTATAGATGTCAACGAACCAAGCATACAGTATTCAATGATAATTTAATTTACAGTACAGACTGTACATTAGGTGCTGTCCATCATTTGCCCCAATCAAGCAGCATTACAACAGCAAGAGTCTAATCTAATCTAATCTAATCTAATCTAATCTAATCTAAGAGAATATAAAGCTCACCAAAGATCACCTGTGGCTCTATAAAAGCAAGATTATTTCTCTTAGTATATTGGGTTTTGTCCTGGGACACGATAAAGGATGACAGTTTTATTTTTGGCAACAAAACAATAAAAAAAAAGACTAAAGTTTAATTATCAAAGTAAAAGGTCTTCAAACGTGACTGAAGACTTGCAGTCAATATTTTGGAATAACTGAGAGGTACATTCAAGTTAAGGTTCAAGGACCCTAAGAGGCTAAAAAAAGATTTTGAAATATTCTCCACTTCTCAAGTCCCAGATCGCTGTGACAAGCCAGACAATTCAGTCAAGAGTAAAAGTGCACAGAGGGACACGTCTAAAATCCCCTGGGTCCTGCTAAAAGAAAGAACGTATTCGTTCAAACTCAGCATGGATTATTCCGTTTTTAAACACATCGATTTAAAAAGTGGTATGATTGGAGACAAAGACGCTTGTGGCATGTTTTGTTCCATGAATAAACCAAAATAGTACTGACAAAGTTTAGATCACATGAGGTAACAAATACTTAATGCGGCAATCAGCATTCAGAAACTCTGAATCGCTGAATTGGTGCTGACAGAAAAGCTGATCTGGAAACTTTTTGCAGGACATCACTCCAGCAGAAATGCAGCCGAGATGGTTTAGAATTGGAAAATAACCATCTGACATGGCTTTGTCTTTATCTTTAGTGACAATTGCTTATTGGTGTGACAAACCCATTTTAGCTGGTTACCAGAGAAGTTCAATCTATACTTGTACCCAAAAAATATTAATATGAGGAATATATCATAGAATGGCAGAATTGGATGCCTCCCTCCAGCATTTGTGTGGTTGAAAACTTGATACATGCTTCAAGCTGTTGTGGAAAGAAAAGTGACAATTCTGCTTTGATTTAATGAAAAATGTTGCTTTTAAATGTGTGTCGTGTTTAAAGGTGAGTTCTAAATGTGTTCAAAATGAAAAGCTTTGCTACTCCCAAGCAGGTCGAGACTTTAATGCCAAAGTGGTGCTAAAATACAGTGCACCATCTGATCTGAATACACATTCCCAGCTGCTCCACTTGGCGCACATCAGCAGATGCAGGTTCCTCTGGAGCTGGAGAAGTACAAGCAAAGTAAAATAGTATTACACTATACCTCTATTTGCATCTCCACTGGCTTGGTGTATGCATGAAACAGAGGTCTGCGAGGAACGGCAGCATCGACCATTTCTACACCCCGGCTTCAAACATAGAAGAGTTCATTGTTTTCAAGATCTGATTTGGTGAGATTACAGTTATATTCATTTGATTTTACTCCCAAGAAACTCAAATGAACAAACAAAAGAATAATAGTCACGTATTTTAGTGAATACATAGTTATATAAATAGAACTAAGTCATATAAATAGAACTATTTTCTGGTGATCATTACCCACTGCAGTAATAGTATATGGCAGATGGCATCAAGCCCTTGAATCTGTCCTAGAGACCATTTTTTCAGCAGTATACTGTAATTAGAGGAAGCACATAATCTACATCCAGTGGTGATTCCAGGACCTTTACAAGCCTCCTTCAAGCATATAATTAAATTGCTTTGTTGAAATGTTTGACTTTGCCTGAGGGTTGTGTGGACATTTTTATTTTTATTGTTTTACCCCAGAACAAAAGGCGGGACTAACAATAGCTGTTTATATTTTCAGTTCAGTTCATTTCAGTGTTGTGGCATTGAAGTCTGACTGCTGGAGGTTTTTGTTGTATTAGATGCATTTTAAGACTGGCTGTTTGAATCTGTCCCCTGTGCTTCTCGCACGCACAGCTGAACATAAACAGAGCTCAATCACTTTACACAGAATAATGCACCTTGTGATGCACTCTGTCCACGCACTGTGAAATGTTCTGGTGTTTGTCTTTATTTTTAGCCTTGATTTATCTTACTGCTTACTGTGATTTTACCAATCACCCAGTTTTATTTTTACTTTTTTTTTTAAGTAGAAGCCGACAGTCTCTCTGCTTCACAACATCACCCTCATTTTTCAACCATTGATCTGGCACTGAGTGTTGAATGGTGCTTGCACTGATGTGTTTATTCTGCGAGATTAATATTCAGATTGTACTAACGGTATCAGATTTCACTGACTGTTATACAAATTGAAACTAAAAAATACGACCAGAATCTTTGACAAGAAACCAAACGTACTGCTTTTACTAACATGCTGATAACCAAAATCTAATCTAATTATCTAAAGTAACAGATCAAGTTTATGACTGCCCATATTTTCTAAAATCTTCATATTTTGATTAATTGATTGTAAATGAAGGTGACAGGTGGTACAATGATCAGCACTATGCAATTAGAGGAAAAGGCTCTGTGGTTCAGATTATGGTGCAGTTCTTCCAAGGTGACTGTAGATTCCAGTGCCTCACATTGGTCTCAGTCAAATGACCAACAATTGGACTTTTACTTTTTGTATTTTTCTGTAATGCCACCTTATACGTAGATGTCTTTGTAGCAAATGACAATAAAAAGTGATCTCTCTTTTTGTAAACGTATCATTTTTTATCAAAACTGACAAAGTGACAAAAAAGAAATGAAAAAAAGGGGAAAATGCCCCTGAAAGCAGCATGTTTGAGTCAGAACCTTCTTGCTATGAGATAGTAGTGCAAACCACTGAGCCCCATTCAAATCAGTCTCATGTAAAGTACATATAAACTAAGAATATAATCATTTTAATTTTGCAGTATATAACTAATATCACCTTTGAACTCCTACTTTGGATTTTGAAGGCATGGTCTCTCCGTTAAAGTTTCCATCAAAGTCATACATAGAGACATTATAATGTATATGGTGGTCCAAAATTCAGACAACATCTGCTCCTATTCATCATTATAAAATATTGCTTAAACTTTGTAGAAAGGTGAGAGGAAGCTGAATCTGGGGAGCGGTGCATGGGGTCCAGAAGAGCATTTGGATGTTGCAAAGTAATTTCTTAACATCGATCTTACACATCAGTTAAAGAAGTCAGACTCAGTGAAAAAATGTGGAGCAGGTTTTTCTAACTTGCCAGTAAAATGAGAAGCTGAATCATCACGAGCAGTCTGACAAGCTGGTTTGATAGTGTACTGGGTCCTGTGAGCATTGAGGGCTTTGTTGAGCTAAGCTCTCGCCAGATTGTGTTCTCTCTCTTCCAATTGCTGTGACTGCGCTTTCTCTTGTTCCTCTGTTTATTAAGCCAAGTACTGTGATAGTACAGTGATCTTCTTTAGTGAGCCAGCTAACACAGAGAGGGATGCAGGAGTAGACTGTGTAGGCGTCAAAAGTATTGCTCACGAATCTAAAAGCCCCCGTGTCTGTAGTGGGGAGCCTCTGGGATCCACCTCCATATTGCTTTAGTTGTTGTCTTTGTTGGCATGATGCTTGGTCAGAAATGCGAATTGTTATTTCTGTTCAAAGAGCCCTGTGATGTTCTTTTTAATTGGCACTAGATCGATGAAACTGAATTGAACTTAATTAAATTAAATACATTGACTGTAACTAATTGTTCTTTTACAACCTCGAGTGTGAGGGCTGCCAATCAGTTCATGTTTTGTTTACGTATTTTCTTCCTATTGCAAAGACTTGGATTTCACACACACCCCAAACATCAATAGATCCACAAAGAATCCAGACTGCTGATTGTTGGACGGCTGTGCCTGCTCAGGTCCGAGGCTGCTGATCATCTCTGGTGGGACTGTTGAAGTTGCTGACCTACATCTGCTGACATTTTCAAATTCCTCGCTGTGAGCCGTCGCTGCTCGTGCCTACTCAAGTGATGACTCTCTCATGACTTGTTAACTGCCAAATATAAAGTCAATTTTATTTCAAGTGTGCTTTTTTGCCAAAGGGGGTCAAGAATTCATTTCTGTCCATTACTCAAAGCTGCTGCTGCTACTGCTGCCCGGCTTTCACTGCCACAGAGCGCGAGTGTACCTGAGATATTGTTTTTAAAAAACTCTGAACGGTTTCTTGTCTGGATCTGTCGACCAGTTTATGATCATAGAGGACACATAACTTTGCTCTAGCGAGAGGTTTGAGACAGCACTTGATAGGTTCTTCCATATTTTAGTTTGGTTCCATTTTTCACTCCCTGAACTTTTCCACATCTTTTCTTTCTTTGGTGATGCATTTGTGGAGAGAAAATGTGTGGTAGTGTGTGACACTATCTTTTGTTTTGTGTTTTGAATTCCCCTCTGGGCCCTATAAGATAAGTAGTTTATTTTCACACACTGACATAACATGGTGAACGACAAATGTAGAGCAATGCTTAGTGAATTTGGTGAGTTTTCAGATGCCCTTTGAATCTGATGACTATTGAATTTGACATTTCTTTAAAAGAAGAACCCTTGCAAAAGAAAAATGCTTGTTGAATGAACATAGAAATACATGGAGCACATTTCCATACTATTACATGGCTTTCTTAAGGTAGTTTTTTTGGGTAATTCTGTTGTATCCACTTAATATATATAGGTTAGGTCTAGTCTTGCTCTGTGAATAAGAATGTTCTCTATGTTACTTTTGTCTGTCTTGTTGAATGGATGAAAACAGATTAAATTGAACAAGATCAATGTGAATAAACCCCATAAAACTCATACTTGTTCATTAAACAACTAATGTAACATTTGTTCAACTCACCATGACCCAGCATTAGTAAATTCACTTAATCACCCCTAATAGATTATGTTGACCCAACCCAAACAAATTAATGTGATACAACTGCTTGATGCAGAAAGCATGAGAGAAAACCGTATAATTGTGGGGATATTAGTTCCGTCTTTTTTTCTCAATGTTTATTCAACATGTTATTATTTTAAGTGATTAATTTACTAACAACCAACAAGAATTGATTACTTAAAAAACCTAAACTCATTGAATTTATGTAATGCAAGCATGTGTCTATTTAGTCAATGAAACAAATCCCTTTGTTGATTGATGTATTTATCTATTTCAAATGTAGCTAATGGTAAATTGAGCCTAACTGATAAACCTTTGCAGCTTTTTTCCATTACCACATCTAAATGATGTCATGATGTTGTAGCACAGAACAGCTGCTTTTGTTTTTACCAGAGGGTAAAGTTCCTGCTCACTGTTCTTCCATGACTTGGCTTTAACTTTGACTTTCTGAAGTCATTTTGAGGCCTGAAAAGGTTTGACCAGATATTTATTTTGTATACAACTACTCTTAGTCATCACTAGGTTTTCTTTCAGCTTTAAACACTTATGTTATGTCAAAATACCATGTTTGGGTTGGGTCAAGTTAATCTATTAGAGTTGATTAAACGTATTAATCTTACTAATTAAAAACTTATATTGAGGGCTAAGACTCAAATTTGGATGAGTTAAACTTATATAGGTTTTAATGGGTTTACATATCAGGCTTTTGTTTCAGTTTAGTATGTTTTCATTAATTCAACAAGACTTGTTCATACAACAAGATTTAATTTTGTTTCAGTGAAAACTGACCCAATCCATTAAGTGTACACAACAAAATTAGCTGATGTTAACAGAAAGCCATATAATTGTGGGGAAATTTGTTCCATTTAAATTAGGTAAGATGTTATCTCTTCACAACATGTAACAGTAGTAGCCCTGCTATTGCCTCTTGGCAGAGCTGTTCTTCAAGACAACAGGGAGGTGCAGTACAGTAGAGCAGAACATAATGAAGCTTGTGCAGCACAATGCAGCTCAGTAAAATCATACCAGCCACTTTTTCTGCTCATGTATAATTGTCTTTATTCCTCATGGAGCCCTCTGCCAACATGGACACAGAAACCCTTTATGCCTTTGTGTTAATCTGACAAAATCAGCTTCAGCAGAGCACATTTTATTTCACAATTACACTCCAACATAACTCTGTTCACACCACTGTGACCAATTTAAAGACTCTGCTTTCAAGCAATATATTTCCAGCACAAACAGCTTATTACCTACTGTATTACTAAAATATATGTCTTGTAGATGGGTGCGTATTTGCTTACTGCATCAATTAAAAAAACAAACACTGTGGTGCCATTTGTGACTACAATTACTGATAATGCATCCAAAATATGTTGCATCCTTTAAAGGGTTAAACTTCATTTGCATTTCATTATATTCTAACAATCAAAAAAGATGTACACTTGGCCTGTGAATGTGCTGGTGGCTTTGGTCACAAATACAATAAGCTAAAAATTTATTTTTCCATTCAATTTACACAGAAGGACAGTAAAAGCATAAGAATACTGGTACGTTGCACACATACCAGCTGGTATCAACAGCAGAAGTTTAATTTGTAAAAAGTGCTACACCAGTAAATATTTCAGTTAAATGCAAAAGATGTTTGCTATTGCATGTGTAATTTCTTGCCAAAACTCTTTTCCTAAGCTACTGGATTTATTGACATTAATAAACTGCTATACGTAATTCTTTTCTAAAGTTACCTGGCAGAAAGTCATATCCCGGCAGTTGAAATGAATAAGACACATCAACTAAATCTAAGACCGTGCAATTAATGTTCCAAATAAAGAGAATGAGCTTTCCTGGACTCTTCATGCCCTGGAGTCTTCATGCCCTGGACTTCATTCTCCTTCACATTTCATGACCCTGAAAAGGTAGAAAAGGTTTTTATCCCATTAAAATTCTTGAAGCTCTGAATCTATGCTGTAAGTATAAAAGCCTACCACAAACTGTTGAACTCCTGCAGCTCATTCATGTTCGACTAACAACAAAATATTTACTCCTGAGTGCTGTACGTGCTGATGTTACTGGGAGTTCATTGTGCAACATGCTGAATTGTGGCCTCTAACTTAATCTTAGTGTTTGTTCCAAAAATGACATAATTGTCTATGTTTTTAATAATACAGGTCTTTTTATCTCACCTCTGTCCTCAGAATAACAACTACTGCTGCTTGCATGATGGACTTGAGGAGGTACCCCCTTGATGAGCAGAACTGCACCCTGGAAATTGAAAGCTGTAAGATTATTTCATCATTACAACAAAGACAACCCTACTTACATCAACCCTTCAAAGCATAGAGCATGATCACCATACAACTGTTCTCACTGGTTATTCATCTTTTACATCAGGAGTAGACATTGCCTTGAGTAATGGGCAAAAAAATAGCACTGCTTGGAGAAGAGCTTTGATTATTATTCCCTCAGGGTGACAGATGCCACCCTTGGATCTCTCAGCTGTGGAAGCCAAATAATAGCATTAGTATCCATCTTGCTGAGTTAGTTAAAAAGATCTTGGGCCATTTTCACAATGATTTGGCTGCAGTGCTAGACCTGTCTAAATTCTGAAAGTCTAATACTGTTTTGCAGTGTGTATTAACAGAAATTACACTGTATTCTACAGGCTGTGTTAAACTGCAGTCTCTGATAATTACGACTCTGAGATAATCGTGCTAGTTTACTATTTATGACTGCACCATGAATATCAGCCCCTCACTGTGGGACAGGGAATAAACTTTCAGATGTCTTGATGACAAGTCAACAAAATAATGAGAAGAAAATTTAAAAAATTGATCAATCTCATCTCTTTTTGTCCGTGACTAGCTGCTGTCAATTTCAGAGCCTCCATTTGAGACATTACGCTCAGTAGATGTGTGTTTCTGCCAAGAAATGTGAGCTGTGTCCATTTTTGCATCTCAGACCATAGGAGCCTCTGAATGTTAACACGTACACCAGAGTGTTGTGTTCTCATTGATGTGGAGCTCAGCTGGTGCCGATCAAAACCCACCTCTTCTGTAGAGTTATATGACATGGGCTGATTACTGATGAAACAATTTTACACTGTGCTTAAGAGCCAGAAGTTAACATCCGAGCTGCAACCTGTACACTGAAATACAACATTTGCTGTCGAATAGGGAAGTTCTTGTATGTTTGTACACTGCTTCCACCGAAGCAAGCTCTCTGGATGCGTTTGTACAGGGCCACTGCTGGAAACGCATGAAATAAATTCCTATTCAAACGAGCACAATTACAGTAACTAGATATTCTAAATTCATGCTATAGTGTGAAACATTTACGTATGACTCTTTGTTAAACATTGGCTTCAACTTTGCTAAGTGAAAAATATCTTTTTAAGCAGGAATCACACTTTTATCTTAACTTTTATACCCCTTTCAAGAAATCAAAGCAGCAGATACTTTCATACTATTTTAGTTATCATTACTAGGAGAAAAATATGCTTGTTGTTTAATTAGAAACTGTATTTGCTTGATCATTTTCATTGACTATGCCATTAATCAAACTGACTTGCTCGATATATTAGATATTTTGTGGTTCTTGTTGTTCAAGAAAAAACAGCAGTGTTTACCCCCAGGCACTGAAGTAAACAATGAAATGTGGAAAGGCCATGAATTAAAAAGCTGCAAGAAAATCTGCTGTTTATGGTCATGGAATGCTATGCACTAGAGACTTGTGCACATTAACCATCAGTTTGATGGATTAGGCAGGCAGTTGTTTCAATTTCATGGACAATGTCACATTTCCTTACCCTATAACCTCAGAGAGAGATTTAATGGTAATGAATCCAGGTCCCTTAGTAAGATTAAAGCCATCCAGGTCTGGACATGGGATAGTAGAATGTGAAATGTGGTAACACTTCCTGGACTGAGAAATAGCTCTGCAGTGAATGCATGCAAGTCTATAAACATAAATCTGCTCCTGTGGTCACTTTCAATTGCACTGCCGGTTGAGAATGTGTGGTCATGTCATAGCATGTGACACATGTTAATGAATATTCATGATGATAGTAATGCATGCAGTGATATAGCATCATGGGAGTCTGGAGAGTGGAGCATGATTGTGGGTTGACAGATTTAAGTCTTAACCAGAAATGGTTTTGGAAATTAACACTTTTATTTTTTTCTCACTCTGATGTCGCATGGTCCTGATGGTCCTACTTTCGGGCAGCAATGACATTTTTACTTGAAAATATATATATAATGTGAATCAATACTTAATTTGCTAAAAAAATTGTGGTGATTGTATTAAAGTTAGAATAAAGGAATTAATTTTTTCAAGCTTGTAGTGGAAATGTATCAGACGCTGCAATTACCTCTGGAAAAGTTACCTAATTCGTCTTGAGAAATCTAATGCAAGCACTCAGTGGGCTTTTACTAAAGACAAAAATATTAATAATGATAAAACAAACAAACAAAAAAAAAACAAGTTAAGTTACAATTTTACAGAATTTCTAGAAAAGGATTTTTCAGCACCAGAATAAGTTGCATCACAGAAAAGCTCGTTATTAACCACCCAGCCAAGCATAAATGATTACAATAGCCAAGTAAATGAAATTAGATTTACCGATCATGAGATTATAAGCAGTGTTCTCTGCTCTGAGATCCCTGCGACTGTACACAGGACACTGACTGACAGATCTGAGATCAGCTCAAATGAACCAAATAAACCGGTCAAAGAGGGCAGAGTTTCTTTGAGCCAAAACAAACTTCAACCATGAGCTGATATGTGAAATCACAAATGCACACGGTAGATATTTGATATTTTAGTCACCTCTCTGCTTTTGACTAAGTTACCAACATTGTTAAATTGTGCAACTTCTATTCCCATGACTGGTATGGCTTACCAAGGATTCAGCTAAAATACTGTTGAAAAATTAGTGTGCCAGCGGAGAAGGGACTCAAAACAGTGGTTACAGTGGTGTATTCATTTATCCATTTATCCAAGTTGTCTCTGGTAAAAGTTTGTAAATCAACCAGGTGAAACATGAAGTAGGTGTTGGCGATGGTCCTCCACTCACTATTACTGTGACGCTGAGCTTCCACTGACCTGTTACTCCATGATGGAATGCTGGTTGTTACTTTATCACTTGTATTTCTTCCCTCTTCTCTCCTTTGCTCTGATCTCAACACAGATGGATACACCACAGATGACATTGTATTCTTCTGGCAAGGAGGTGACAATGCTGTGACAGGCGTTGACAAGTTAGAGTTACCTCAGTTCTCCATCGTGGACATCCGCTTGGTGTCCAGGGAGGTCAGGTTTACTACAGGTAAGATAGCTTTGGATCTAATTTGACTTTAAGTCTGCAAATGCAAAAATTATTTTACCACGATCCAGAAACCCTTCTGAATCCATAAGTAAAGTTGTCATTGCAACTGTGGAGGATTCCCTTTTCACTCCAGTCAGTTATATGTCACCATTTTCACACATTACTAAAATGGTAGCAGACCTGCAAAAAAAACAAAGAGCAGCTGATATTTGCAAGGCTTATTATAGTTACTACACAGTTCATAGATTGATATGTTTTATTATTATTGTTTCTATTAGAATTCAATACTACTATATTATTGAAAATAAAGCATAGAAATGTACAGAAAATGTATTTTTTTGGTACTTTATATTTCACGTTCTCATAGCGGCATGCTGTTATTACTTACAGTTGTAGGCAATGAACCAAGGTTTCTAAACATATGATACACTTAGATACTGTCATGCAATACCTGATTAAAGCAATTAATATTCCAAAGAATCTTTACTTTTGTAGATGGAGGTATTGTCAGATGAGAGATGTCATGCTTTTGATACACTAACTCCCAAAAAGAGTCTCCAAAGCAGATGATGATTTCTAAATAAATGCAGATGTGGTTTATTTTTGGGACTGAAGGAAAAGATTTTTAGGCCGAGCACTATTTACCGTGTTTATGTTAAATGTGATACAACAGTCATTTACCCGTTAGTTTAGTAGAGTTCTGGCAGAGGTATCCGGATGTATAAACTCAGAAAGAGTTTTGGAAAAAAAATATAGTAGCTAATGCCTACTCCTTCTAAGAGTAAAACATGAAATATCAGATATTTATTTGTTTTAAAGGTTCAAAGGTAAACAGCACATCTCAACCATTCAACAAGATAGATTTTGTCCAATTCTTTTTTTTTTGATGAAATCAGTTTTTCTGGGTAATCAGCTAACTCCAGACATGAGATATGACATGCTAGTTAGTGACCTTTCAAGCAACATTTTACTATTTTAAAAATACATCATAACCCTGTGTTTCAAGTCTTCATGTAAGACACTGAAACACCTTTTTATTTAACATACAGGCATACACATTTTCTCATCTAACTTTCAACGATGTGAAAGTGACTACAGATCTGATACATTGGCGAAGATGTTTGTTGAAGTCCAAGTATGACAGATGTGCTATCAATTTAAAACTGTAGTGTGATTGTATCACTAATTTAATTCAATTTGACCCCATATGCCCCTGAGCAAATGAACAATTCTAAATTAAGGAAAATATTAAATATATGTATAATTCTCATGTATAGGTAAAAAGAAATTCAAGAACTTTTGTTGGCATCATTAGTCTGGCATTCACCTTGGTGATCACAGGCGTTTATCTCAGACTCTGTGAAGTATGTATGCTAAGCTATTGATTGAAAAGTTTTACAAGGACCTTGAAATGATGAGTTCATTTGTCATAATGTTCCTATTTCTCAAAGTCAGGGGATGTTTAGATGAAATAATTTAGGTTTATATGAACACTGAAAATAATTTAGACAGGCTGCACGGAACAAAACTCAAGAGTCTTTCGAGCAATCTACATTGTTTCCAGCCTTATAAACATCATCCTATGTGTGGCAGAAAGATTTAGCCTTGACATTTGTACTGCATTTTGCATCACCAGTGTACTCTCATGGTGGTTTAGATTAGAGTGTAATCAAAAGACCAATTAATGTCCTGGCACAAACAACAGAGATTTTTCCAGCAGAGTTTTCTTATGACTTACTTTTTAAACATCTCTCCTTTCTTTTTAGCGTAAAGGCATGAGTAGCAATTATCCCCTTTTAAAATGCCCTTTTGGAATGTTTAGAGGACAGAGAAAGTGCAAAAGAAAAGCAATGCAACTCACAGGGACAATTCTCAGAGGGATGCTGGAGCTGCCTGCTGAGATAGGAGGTTGCAGAAAATGTGCCGTGTTTGCGACTTTCTGCCATGTTTAATTGGAATCGAACTTGTCCCTGGAAAGGAATCCATCGCTTTGGGGAAATTAACTGCTCCATCAGAACAAATGGAGAAATGACTACCCTGCGTGTTGTCAAAGTGCAGACTTTGGAAGTCTGAAGTTGTGCCCCTTCTTTCCTTTTTACACTGATGTGTTTTTACCTGTGCACTTCATTTTTCCAAACTATCACTCCATCTTCTCTCTATACAGGTTCATATCCAAGGCTTTCGCTGAGTTTCAGGATTAAGAGGAACATTGGCTATTTCATCTTGCAGACATATATGCCCTCCATTTTGATCACCATCCTCTCCTGGGTCTCCTTCTGGATCAATTACGATGCCTCTGCAGCTCGGGTGGCCCTGGGTAAGACACAGCCATTGCTGCATTATTAAACTTCTAACTGCCCCATAATAGTCTGCCCATTATCACAGGAATGACAAACATGTAGCTGTGACACATTTAAATTGCCTCTGCAAATTTTCTGTATTTACATGCAGAAAATAAACAACTGCACAACATTGGTTGTTTTCATTCAGGCGTATTTCTCCTTCTGAATTTATTTTGCTTCCATTCGTTGTTCCCACAAATTAGCTAGTGTCTTGAGAAGAAAGTAGGAGCAGCGGTGTAAGAATGTAATTACAAATCATGCGACCCAAATTACAAAAACATTGCAACACTGTTAAATGTAAAATAAAAGAAAAAAACTGCAATGATTTCCAATATTTTATCCACAATAGAACAAGGAAGACATATCTGATGGTGAAAGTGACACATTTCACAAAATATATTAGCTCATCCTGAATTTGATGGCAGTAACACATCTTTAAAACATTGGTAAGGGGTCAACAAAAGGCTGAAAAAGTATATTGTACTAAAACAGCTTTAAGGACATGTTGTAACTAATGTAATTTACTTAACTGGCAGTAGCTCAGAATCATAACTCGGCAGTTCAGCACTCGGTCTCTTCTACTATGAAGCCATGCTTTTATAATAGATGCAGTATGTGGTTTAGCACTGTCTTGCTAAAATATGCAAGTCCTCCTTTCAAAAGGCGATATCTGTATGGGCGCATATGTTGCTTTAACCCCTGTATAAATATTTCAGTATTAATGGGGCTTTTCCAGATGTGCAAGCTGCCAGTTCCACAGGCACTAATGCCGCCCCATACCATCAGAGGTGCAGAAGTTTGAGCTGAGTGCTTATAAACTGTGACAGTAGTTTTTTTAAGTGTTCCTGAACCCATGCAGGGATTTCCATGACAGAATCATGCTTGTTTTCAATGCAGTGCTGTCTGAGGGCTCGAGGATCACGGGCATCCAATGTTGATTTTCTGCTATGTCCCCTGTGTATAGAGATGTCTCCAGGTTCTCTGTATCTTTTGGGGATATAATGTACTATAGACAAAAGAATATCTAAAGTTTTTACAGTTTTACAGTGAGGAATTATTCTGAAAGGGTTTCAGTTTCTGAACATCTGTACTTCTGAGAGACTCTGCTTCTCTAAAGTGTTCTTTTTTTATGCCCAGTATTGTTACTAACCTGTTCCCAATTAACATAATTAGCAGCAACATGTTCCTCCAACTATTTCTTTTGGGTATCAATTGCTTTTCCATAAGTTTTGTTGCCTTTGTTGCCTTTAAAAATTTTTTAGATGAGCTGCATCAGTCAATTTCAAGATTGCATTCTGTAATTAGTTATATTTCATACAGTGTCCCAACTTTTTTGTAATTGGATTTGTATTATAAAGAGTAAAGTAAAAAGCACAATGTCCCAAAAAAAAAAAAAATTCAGTGACACTGGCACTATTGGTGTGATCATCTTATTCGCTATTCAATTATTTTCTGAATTATTGTGTCCGGACAATAACATTTATGTAACAATAATTTAGATGCACTGGTATCTCTCTCCTAGAGGAACCACATTAAAATAGTGTTTAATGACCTTTAACACTATGATGCTTCTCAGTAACATTAAATTAAACATAATCACATTTTTTTACCTAATAGTTCACAATTGCCTAAAACTGCTATTATATGTAGCAGTACTTTACATGGGAAACTGAAGAAGCACACTGTGTAGAAGAAAAAAAAACAGAA
This sequence comes from Odontesthes bonariensis, assembly GCF_027942865.1. Classification (NCBI taxonomy): domain Eukaryota; kingdom Metazoa; phylum Chordata; class Actinopteri; order Atheriniformes; family Atherinopsidae; genus Odontesthes; species Odontesthes bonariensis. Next base: position 14,227,958 of record NC_134521.1, on the reverse strand, counting down.
GAAAAAAAGTTGACCAAATACTTTTGACAGACATTGCAGATGTCAGTGCTGACATCAGGACTTTGGGAAGGCCTGTCCAAAAGCTTAATATTAGCCTGATTTGTCCTTCCACCAACCACCATGATGTGTTTTCGGGGTCATATTGGAACACTCAATTACGTTTTGTCAGTCTATAACAGATGCTTTATAGTTTTGCTAAAGAATTCCAGATTTATGTCTTTAGCCGCATTCGGGCTGTAGGAACCTTTGGCAGTTCTAATAACCTTTTAATCCACGGGGCCGTTTTCTCCCGCATTCGGACATACAGGAACTCGGGACCATCGCCCTCAGTTCCTATAACCATTTTAGCTCCTTCTCCGAGGCTGGGTCTTTTCAGGGTTCTATAGGAACACATCTGACGGAGGTGTTTGATGGTCGGTAGCTACGCCCCATGTCACGCTATCACGACTGAAATGTTTACTCATACCACACAGACACAACCAGCGCGTGTTTAATAAGTTAAACTTACACGTTGTCTCCTTTGTCTGCGGCGCTCTTCCAGCCTCGATTGTTAGACGCCCGATGTGATCGTCCATGATTAATATCACCATCATGTAGACCATGAACACGGTGGCCTCCCCGCTCTCCATATTCATTTTCTTCTCTCCTTACTTTTTGCAGGTTTTGTTTTGTTTTGTTTTGTTTTGTTGTTGAATGTGGCGCTAAAGTAACACGTCACTGACGCAGACGGCTGCGCCGCATCAGTCCCGACCTGGTCCCGACTCATGTGCGAATGAAGACTGAAACAGTTCCGCTGGGGAAGGACAGTTATCAGAACGAAATTTGAGGAGGACTGTTCTTAGAACGGCGTTCTTAGAACGGCTCTGTCCGAAAGCGGCTTATTTCGTTCAGTCCCCAAGTTCCAATGGTAGTAAAATTGCCCCAGAGCATGATACTACCACCACAATGACTAACATTTGGTGCATTGTTCTTGGTGCTGAATACCTCACCTTTGCTCATCTGACACACATAACTTGCCTTTGTGGTGAGATGCAAACAGTTGTTTCGAGGGAACAGTTTTTTTTTGGAGTGCATACTCTCAGTTCGGGTTAAGACAGTGACACTGGTGTTCAAAAAGCTTTGGGTTCATAGCAGCTCTGTGTCATGGTGGGTCTTGGGTTCTCCCTGACGATCTGAACCAAAGTCCTCTAAGCTTATAGTGATAATTTAGGGTATTTTCCCTGACATTGGCACACACGGTTCACATCTCAATGCCTTGGACCTGTTGGAGCTTCTTGTACTGTTTGTTGACGAATGAGTACTGTCAAGCAAACCTTTTGTTTGTTTCACACATACGAGCTACCAGCTGCTGTCAATCATAATCACTATTAGGATATCTAAAGGCCATAGTAACTGCAGATGTTTTTGTCCTGATAATGGACTTGTTGACTCTTTGTTGGCCATAAAACCTGTGCACTAAATTCTTCTTAAGGTGAGCAGTACAATCATTCTGCCCAAGAAAAAGAATAATTTAAAGATATTTTTAAAAGTGCAAGAATCCCATGGCATTCATGTCCAATATCAATGTATTACATTTCCAGCCATTCAAAGTAAGCTTTTTCCTAATCGCTGAACAGCACTAATAAATTATTATTATTTTTTTTTTAGATAATTCATGGTAAATGTGAAAAGTAAATTGACTTCAATCTCTGATGGAAAATTCTTCCTTTCTCTTTGTGCTACTGTACTCAGGTGTGACAACGGTGCTTACCATGACCACAATTAACACCCACCTTAGGGAGACTCTCCCAAAGATTCCGTATGTGAAAGCCATCGACGTCTACCTCATGGGCTGTTTTGTGTTTGTGTTCCTGGCCCTGCTTGAATATGCCTTTGTAAATTATGTGTTCTTTGGCCGGGGCCCTGCGCAACAGAAGAAAATCAATGAGAGGCTGAACAAAGTCAACAACGAGCGCACAAGATACGAAGAAAAACGCCTGAGGGAACAGGTTTGCATCTCCTTCTTCTGTCTCTCTTTAACGTAACGTCTCTGTGTCAGTCAGAGTTCAAGTAGAAAACAACTATGTTCTGCACATAAGCTTCCTGTCCATAGTCATTTTATTCAAAAACACATAAACACTAGTCCCCGAAGTAATCTTGGATAAGCAGACTGAAGCCAGAACAGCCCAATTCACCCACCACCATCCATTGCTTCTCCCTCAAGCACTGACTGCGTTTTATCGAGCATAGCCTTTTTCATTGAGATACCTATTCATCTAATTCAACAGTGGTGTAAACATTCTCATTTCTTATTTAGATTGTTGTATATGTTGATGCTGTAGGCTTTATTCGCTCTCAGTCTGCTACCTTGTATTTTAAGACATGTTTTAACAATAAATCAACCAAAACATCTAAGTGCAAGATAATGAATAACTGTCAATTCAATATTTTTGCAAAGACAGGTCAGACTGACTGAAGCCTTCTCTGTTTTCTGTGTGAAGTACTAAATGCTATACAGAATCAAAAGTTATTTCTGACTCTTTGTCTCGTGCACTGTGTAATTTTGATAAAAATGTGTTTATCTGCCTGTGTTTTACAGTCGTTTTAATGTTCTTTTCATTTTTCTTTCACATTTCAAGGACTCCATTTCCGTGCCGTTTCAAACCAACACCTTCAGGTCATTTACACAGCGAAGAAATCTGTATCTGGAGGAACAAAGAAAAGTTGGGGTACATGTATTTAGCAATTATATTAGCTGTAGGCTAGCCCTCACTGTAAAGTCAGATGATTAATGCTATTCAAAATTACCTTCACCGTCACTTTTTTGCAAATTAAAATAATAGATGTATATATAAAGACGCTCTTGTTAACTACTTTTGCAAGCAAGAAATTACATTCCATATCATCCCTGCATTTAGCTTAAGCTTGACAGCTCAAGGGATGGGAGGGGGGTTAGAATATCAATTTTAAGGGGATTTGGGGCTGCTGTTTGGCATTTCAGCCCTTCATGACTCTCCTTGTCTTTCTCTTTTCCTCGTAGGTGGATGCTTATGGAAATATCCTCCTCACCACTCTGGACATGAACAATGAGGTGATGCCCTCTGACGTGGGGAGCAGCGTCAGTGACTCTCGGAATTCCGTCATGTCCTTTGACAGCTCCGGGGTCCAATTCAGGAAGCCCATGGCGCCCCGAGATGGCTACAGTCACCACTCGCTGGACAGGAGTGCCATGCGGAGTCGGGCCAACTGTCGGCTAAGACGGCGCTCCTCTAAGCTCAAGTTGAAAATCCCAAACCTATCAGATGTTAGCACCATTGACAAGTGGTCCCGGGTCATTTTTCCTATCACCTTTGGATTTTTCAACCTAATCTACTGGTTGTACTATGTGAATTGATGTGCATCCCACTAGGAATCATGGGCCATATTTTGAGAGCACATTAAATTGGCTTTGATACAGTTCCAAAATATGTATACACATATACAAGTTGAACATATGTATATGCATATTTCTATATATTTATATATACACATGTGACATCTGAAGGACCTTTCTGCTGTACAAAGTATTACCAGGATGACTTGAATGTTTAAGAATACTTGTGCGAGAAGAATTTCAAGGCTTTGATTTTCTTTTTTCTCCTGAAACAAACAAACAAGCAAACATGAGATCCCACCAGGGGTTTTTGGAACTAAAGACTGCATGATATTTTTGCTAAAAAAAAAGAAAAAAAAAAGAACAAGAACAAAAGAGAAAGTGAAAGCTCCTGAGAGAGAAAAGATGTCTGAGTTCCATTGACTTTTTATTGATACTTATTGTTCTAAAAAAAAAAATCCTCTTCTGCAGCTCATGAATTAGTGGTGGCTTGTCTGTTCAGGCATCAGCTGAGTGAGATCATTGGGAACCCCCCTCCCCAGAACCCCCAGCCCTGCTGACCTCACCTATTAACACACCCACCCCACCCCATCCCCACAACCCACCCCCTGCCATTACTCATGGATAACATGCACGGAAACCTCCGGTTCTTCTATGTACAGCAACCTTGTTTGGATTATGTGTTGTTCCTTGGGTTTTTTGAAGTGATATTGTTCTCTTTATCAGACATCAGCTCTGGCCTAATGGTCACGATTGGAGGGCCGTATGGATGAGATGTTTAACCGCTGCATTCCTGACCAGAGTCAACGCAAACTTACATTCCTTTCTCTTCTCATGTTATTTTTAGAAACACATCCTTGGGGAGGAACCGGGGTGGGAGTGGGTGGGGGATCTTTTTCATTATGGTGAAAAACAAATACTGATTATTGTAGATATGATTTTGTCTTGAAAAATACTGTGATTTCAGAGTGTCAGAACATGTTCTAGAGCTAGGGCATTATAAGATAAAAGAGGCAAAGGTATGCATTGTTCATTTTGATTGAAAAAAAAGAAGACATATTCTGTACTCTTATCATTCAGTATTCTCATGAAAGTATACTTGTGCTGTTTCTTTCCTCCTAATGGTTGCTTCACATTCTCTTTAGGTGCAAAGTTCATTGACGTCATGTCCTGCTTTGTGTTTGCTAAACAGAAATGAGGGATTGCTTATGTTATCTGTTTGAAATTATTCCACAGTAAAGATGTAAGAACATGTATATTCAAAAAGACCCGCCCACAGTTTGAACAGTTGTCACTCAGTATACAGTATTTCTTTGTTTGTTAAGCATTTCTTCTGTGTTGGAGTAGCAGTTTCTGAAGGCAAGATTATTTGATTTTGATAGAACTGGGCAGCCTGGGCAGAAAGTGTTGGAAGCAAAGGTTCAATATTTCTCACTCAAATGTAGCTGAAGGAACACAAAACTGCTTCCTGAGGATCAGAAAAGACAGGAGTGAAACAGTAATCCTTGGGGAGAAAAATGTCTGAGAAATAGCCATGAATTGAATGAAATGATGACCAATAGGAATATGATCCATATGTGTTATTGTTTGCTCTCAGATACACACACGTAGATATATATAAACACACAAATTACAATTACAGTGTTCAGGTTTGTTTACAAATGAAAACAAATAATTTTAGTACATTGATATTATATTTCTTTCAACATTTTTTAATGATCATGTTTATGTATCAAATAAAATGTGCATTGTCCTCATATATTTCAGGGCTTCAGATGACTGAGACAGATGGATAATTGACATTGTGGGAAAAATAGAAAAGAACAAAGAATCCTTCTGTTTCTTTTACTTGAACTAAGGAGAATTTCAGTATACTCCGTGTCATCTCTACTGTAGCTACAAACAGTCAAAGAACAAAAACTCTTCCAACCAAATGGCCATTCTGAATTGCGTGGTCCCTGGCATTGAAAGGGACAAAAGACAGGAAAATGATCTTGTACAGAAACACGAGGGGAAGAGAAGAGGGTGGAGGGACAGCAGAGTAGAAAAAGTATTCATTTATCATAAGAAAATCTACTCTCCACCAAAGCATGTCTTTAAAAAGGAATACTGATCAGAAACCAATGTGTCTCCTTAAGTCATAATTAAGTGTGTATGATATTGTAGTCTGGCCTGTATGTTGAGTTCAGTGAATTTTCATGAATTTTATTGTTTCAAATTCATGCAGTGGAGTCATAGTGTCAATTTGCCTAAGAAGAAATAAGAAGATATAAGATATATTAGATATCGTTAAGACAGTGAGCGCAAAGGGATTTTCTTTATGTTTGTACCTGCAGCTGAGTAGTCTGAAGTCTCAGTCATCTGAGAGTCCAAACATGTTTGCAAAACCAAGCTTTCAGGCAGATTCTGATTTAGTTGGTGGGATGCATTTTCAGCACTTTTCTATGAAAAGTATTCAGTTTTCAACTGAGTTAAGAATTAAATGAAGTGAACTTGAAAACACACAACCATCTTTGACACACAAAAAAATGAATAAACAAAAAAAAGTCCAGTGCGAGTTATCTGAGCACTATGCTGATTTAACAGTCCATTAACATCACCGGATACTTATCGGAATCTAGCGCCTTCTCCACCCTGCCATCAGTTGAGGCACAAAAGCTTTATACCTCTTCTTTCACATATGCAGTAGAGCTCCCTGAACCCAGTGAACTGACTTCGATGTTGCCGTTCCCCTTTAATGCATTATTGACATCCCTGTGATACATATGCTGCAATTCTAACTTCTAACTACAGAAGTTTTCTCATGTGAGATGCTCTAATGACATCATTGGTAGATGTGATTCTCTTTTTGACAGTTGGTTGTTGCGATCAGATGAAAAGTAGAATTTAATTGCGTTATCAGACTATTGATCATTTCATGATTGGTGAAATATTTATGATGTTAGATGTGGATAGTAGTCTCTGAGTGAGGGTTAGTTCAGATGTGCACACTTACATTTATGTTACAGTATTTTATTCCAAGTGACATGAAGTTAGACAGCAATGAATGAAAATTCATACAAATAATGCAATTTACTTTTTCTATTGTTTTGCATTATTTTAGTATGCCCGGCAAACTAACAGCTTCTCAAACTGTTCAAATGTAATATGATGGATCTTTATGAAGAGTTTAGTCAGACTCAGACTATAGGGCCGGAGGATATTTATTTTTCCACTGCAAAGCAAGCACATTCTATTGTGTTAGACTAAAAAGAAGCCTAATCCACCTACTGTATGGTCTCATTGAGATGCACTTGCAGTAAATGCTTTGTAATCTAAACTAACTCAAGTATTAAATTCTCCCTCAGGTTTACTTATTTCCACAAATTAATACAAACATGCCTATTAAGATATCATTCTTTAGAGATGCATATCTTTAATGAACTCCAAACACACATAGAGGAAAAACATTAGCCACCCTTGCATGCTCGCAGTAACTATTTCCACCACTCATTTCAGACACAACATGTATTGCCTGCTTTCTGGACATGAAATCAGCACATTCACCCCAAAAGCTGTGAGTATCTTCTGTTTGAAGTTTTTCCTTTAGGATATTTGCTTATTAAAGAGAGAAAATACACTTCTTTTGACACACATGTTCAAAGAGTAGAAGAGGAGGGGACAAAGTGTTTTGAACTGATTTCAATGTGAATTTTCTTGCCTCTAGTGTATATGTGTAATTACATGTGAATTGTACTGTAAATATGATATCTTTCACTTAATAGTTCTTAATGCATGAACAAAAACATGGCAGTTCGTAATACCAGCTAGCCTCACTGCTAATGGCATGGACAGCTTCTCTAGCATTGGCATACTTCTGCAAACGAAACCTAAAAAATGAAACACAAGAAATACACGGTGTGGAGAAAATAATGGAGAAAACCAAGCAAAGTCCTCTCACAGTGATGGAGCTTCTGGTGCCTCTGAGCTTTTATTGGTTCACCTGTTCACGCCAGATCAAGCCTAATGCTAATGCTGACAAAAATGCCTAGAAATTGCAGTATGCCTTGGTGCGCTGTCGGCAAATGAGAATGTGAATTTCTGTGGTTGAGCTTTCCCCTTTTATCTGTGTGATCTGACCCTAGGCTTTGCTGGAGATTTCAGCACAGCGCTGCATTTACCTCAGCCATCGACAAATCAGTCATCCACCAGTCCACTCAGAACATAAAGGGCATGACAGGCTAGCTGGCTTATAGAGGCTAGAGGAGCAGGGTTGCCTTAAGAGGGCGAGTGGGATGTTTTTTCCTGTTCCTCAATAAGACAGTCACAAGTGCCCTTGAGCAAGGCACTTAGCCAATTGCCCAAGCACAGATGCTCTGTTGCAGAAGTCCTAAGTCTGTGCTGGATTGTAGCAAACATTTTTGGCTATGCGAGGGTATGGTTAGCAAACTGCATCCTGCATAGGTAAAGAAAGAAATGTTCCGCAAAAGTCACTTGATTCTGTTAAAGAAACTCCATAGTGGTGTGGGATTTAACTCTTTCTGTTAACTAAAGTGGGTCATGATGCTCTTTTTAATGCTTAGAAAGCACGATGTTAAATGCCATTTCACATTTCGTCATATTTATATACCCGCTGCTATCCAATTTAGAATATTGTATATATCATGCCAATTTATGTTGACACTAGTCTTCGCATTTCATATGATCGACAAAAACGATTGAACCACAATCATACAAGAAGATCTCATCCACCAAAACACCCTAACAAGGCTGTACAGACTCCTCACTGCTGGAAGAACATTTGTTGGTGTCTTCATTATTTTGTATGTACCTTGTAGGTTTTGTTTTGCATGACCTGAGTTTGAAAAGGTTTTATTTTCATATATTTTTACTCCACACTATCCGGTTCATCTCCACAGCCAGGAAAAGAAAGATCCAGTGTTTACATGCTCAAATTGCACTTGTTTTCCAGCCAGCTCTATAAATCTTGTGAAATAAACTGTTCGTAAAGCTGGAGGACACATGTAACAATGTACATCATGTGATTAATGGGAATCACAACTATGTACTTCTACAAAATGTATTTACTGTAAATCACGCAATTTGGGATAGATGTACCAAGTGCATGCTGTAGTTTTATCAGGTTCAGCATAAGCATTAACATCAAACGCCCTTCAACTACAAAGGATGTAAAGGATGCTCGTCAGTAGCATCTGAACGTATAAGCCATGTGATTGCACACTGAGTGGGTGTTCCCTGTACACTCTCTTTGATAAGTTGCCTCTGGTTATGGCCTGTTGTCAATTACTGTGCGAGGGTAACTTGCAAGACGCTGTGCTGATTCCCAGTTACACATCAGTATACTGTACCTCCCTATTTGTAAGACCCTACCAGAGAGACTATCTCATGTTTAACCAGTAGGAAAAAAAAGAAAAAAAAAATATTTTTCAACACTTTGAATTATTTGGCAATGAAAAGAAAGAAGCCCACAAGGTCAACAGCTCACTCATTTTTTTCAGTAAGAATTAGTAAATGATTTGATTCATTTCTGTGTTCATTTCTGAGTTATTGTATATGTTGCATTTGTTATTGATTGTTATTCTTACTCTTGTTGTTGTTTTATCATAAGAAGGATATGTAAATCATCTGAATTGCTGGCACTGGAAGAAAAATGCATTTTGTTTTTGTACTGTAATTGTTTTGTTCACATTGGGCGCTTCTTTGATTCAGTTGTTTAATAAGGTGTTTGGTTTCATTTGGAGTGTCAGTACTCATGGAATCAACATTTGTGTAGTATGAAGTTGTATTTTTTTTGTCAGTGCAAATTAATGTTATAGTGTCAATCAGCTTTTTTAGGTGTTTGAACAAAATGTGTTTTTTACAAATACAAAGTGTTCAAGTATGTGGTATAAAAAGGGTTATCATTCAAACAACCGACTTTTTACAAATAAAGGCTTATACAGTAAAGAAAGCTAATGTCTTTTCATTTGCCCTTTGTGGACTAATATACAGCCTTTTTTATTTTCTCTTTTTATTAATTTAGTTTAATTTATTAGTCCCCAAAAGGTAAATAGCATAAAATGTTGCAAAATAAAATTAAATCAGGTATTCATTTACCATTGCTATTCCAGGTTGTCAGAGCTCTCACCCCTTAGTTGGTGTCTTGCTTTTGATATGGACTGTTGGACATGAAAACAGTCCGAAACAAAATTAAAGAAGAGTCAAGACTGTCTTCTTTTAATTAGATTTTTAGTTTCTGAAAATATACCTCCTTTCATACCCTATTTCCTGAATAAAGACGCAAAGTGACTCCTGCTGAGAGTGTTATAATTGCCCCTTTTAAAATTCAGGAACCTGTTTTATATGCTGTGGTGCAAGAAGGCCTGTTTGGGGCAGTTTAACTTCTACATCTTCAAAGCACTTGATAATTAATTGGTTAGGTCAGGCAGCTGAAACCCATTGCTAGGAGTTTTTGTCCGCTGGCAGAGGACATGATGCTATATATGCACATTTGGACTTTTTTATCTGTCTGGGGCTCTCTGTGCATGAACTATAGCAAATATTTAGAAGGTGAAGGTGGAGAGAATCTCCTCTAAATTGAACTGCACCAGGATCAGAGAGAAATTGAATGATGTAATCTATGTTGATTATGATCCGCTTACAGATTTCATTGATTAACAAGCTTGAAAGCTTTGAAGAGTCTATGGGTGCTACTTCATCCACACTTTTAAGGCAAGCCCCTCGTAAACATGCGGTGTGGACTAAATAATCTAATCTCCAAATGAACTAACATGGCTTTTTATACACAGACAAATTGTTTAAGGTAGGAAGCCCATCTTCTACATAAAGTATTGTAACTTAGCTTTGTCTGTATGGAGTTAGAAGGTTTTCCGTGTTTGAATGGTCGCTAGTGCATGTTGGGATGAATTCCGGCACCCCTTGACTCTGTACAGGCTAAACCACTCACAAAGTGAACAGTTGTTCTTTGCAACTCTTTGGTTATGTGTGGACTTGTAATTGATATGATCAGAAAACAGATGGATCTACCCTTGAAGTCTTTTTCCAGAATCAACACTGATGGCTCTGAACAGTTTTCACTTCCGCGCCCATCCCCAGGCACTTGCAATTAAGTGTAGTCAGAAACAGAACATGAGCCCCTCTGTGTAAGTGGTGCACATGCATACAAATTACGTGCACACAGCTTGGTGTGGATTAATGCCATAAAATGTTGTAGTAATGCAATGAGACTAAAGTCTACAGTTGTTCCCACAAGCTGATAGAGACAGTTCTTACAAAGGGCAGTGCTTCAGGCTAAAAGTTAACATTTTCACAGTGACAATGTTAACATGCAGATGTTTTGCAAGTATAATTTTTCCCATAATCACAATTTTAATTTAGAGTGTTATCCTCCTACCACCAGCTACTAAGCATTAAACACAATACCGAGCTGAGCTTGAAAGAAAGGGTTTTACCACGAAACAGATTTATAGGTATTGTGACCTATCCAACAAGTAAGTAAGATTTTCACAGGCGACATGAACACTTGAGCTGGTATCGTTTCATCTGTTTTTGTGAGTTAAAATCAGAGCATTTGAAAAGACTGATTCACTTCTGACTTTGATGCCACTAAATATTGATAATCTTGTTCAGTATTGGATCTCACCTTCTTGTATCTGTCAAGGAATTAGGAAAAATGAACTGTACTGTCTGCCAACAGGCCTTCGTACACAGAAGACATTATAGTGTCATGATATGAAAATAACTGATGTGAAAAGATCCAGTAGGTTTTGGCATCAGTTTACTCAGTCAGTCAATTTTCACAATGCAGTCCAAAGTAATTGGGTCTGAAACTTATTTTTCTTTAGTAAAAGCATATTTGACATTTTGTACAAGATGTTTGTTGATATTACTCCGCCACCGCTAAGAAAATAGTTCGAGCATGAACGAGCTGCCAAATAAAACACGACAGAAGCAACTTTTCGCAACGAAATTTGACATGGATTACCAGTGCACACCAGTAACCAATCCGGTGAGTTGATGATTTTGAAAACGGACGTTTATGGTGCTTTTACGGACCTTTTTGTACATGCACATGACTTGCCGTTCTGAAGCAGGTTGAGATGAATCAAAATTAGGCAAATACCAGAGACAGCAGTAAAATTCAAAAAAGCGGTGAGGGGGGTTCTAAAACATTGCAGACGACTCATAAAAGAGGCTTAATGTTGAAAATACCGCAGTTCTCCTTTAAATGAACCATCTATCAACAGTATCTAAGTTTTGTAGTTTGGTATTTTAACAAGCTTTCAGTGCTGTTCACTAGCATCCACTTATAAAGCTTAAGCTAACTGTGGAGGGGGCGTGGTGCATCAGCTGTAGGAGGGAGGTGTGGAGAGAGCTCAGGGGAACAGCACCAGGTGAGTGAATAGTACACCAGCATCCAATTGTCTAATCACTCTCCCCTTTTAAAACACAGTAGCGTGCTGGACCTGGGGGGGAGGAAGAAGGAGACCCTTGCACATGGAGTTGGAAGCACCAACCCTGGAAGAAGGCCTGTCAAGACTCCACATGAATGGATTATTTGTTATAAATAAAAACGTTGACGTACCATACAACAAATTTCGCAGTATCTATTGCTGAAACAAACCCGGTAACATCAGTAACGCCACACTAACAAGTCAAAACAGCAGCTTTAAGCCTAACTTGAAAGATTCAAAACAGGTTCCTACAAGCCATTAAAATAATAGTTGAAGTCTATCTTATGCTTGTTTTCCCTTTTCCCCTTTTTTTCTTCTGTACTTGTACTTTTTTTTTTTTACAGAGAATAGACAATAGATATGTTAAATATCTAAACGACATGTTAAGAAAGCAGTAGCATATATATACAGTATATATATATATATATATATATACCACTGTGTTCTGAAAAGTGTTAAAGGTTATACCCACATTGCACAGTGGTTGGCGATCAAAATCTCCACCAACCATGAGAACTCACCCCTTTAAATGTTAAAGGGACACTATGTAATAAATTAAGTCATTTATTAGCTCAAATCAACATATTCATTCATAAGTTAGTCCTCATTGGTGTAAAATGATCTCTGTCAAAAATATCACTTATCCTCCTGAGTGAAGAATAACTTATCTGTATCTACATAGAGCGGGTAAGCTCTATGGAGGCCGCCATGTCCTTCCGGTCTATGAAAAACGACGAAGTGCCGAGAGTGACATAAAGCACTTCGAATCGCGATTTCCCCGCTAGGCCTGCAAGCGGAAATGACGTCATTGTGAATGGCTTATTACAGCCGCTAATGCTAAATAGATTTTATCTCGTAAATGATCCCACTAATAATGCATTGATTGTTTCCAAACTTCTGCCGTAGGACACATAGGCTCTTAACTCACAAAACGAGGCATTAGAAAGTTTGTAAGTTTACCGGGAGTTTATTTACCGCTGCTAGTGCTGCTTAATGCTAACGCTGCTAATGCTAACGCTGCGTCGACGTCACTTCCGGTAACTCCCGGAATATGACTAATTGCATTGTTTTCACACCAAAGGCTATGTCAACTTATGTTATCTGACATGTTATCTGTCATCTGTATTTATAGTGTTGTTGTATGTGTGTTATGTAATCCTTTGTACTGTGTGTCTTGATGTCTTTTTGTTTGTATGGACCTTGAGTCTGAAGCTATAGCTTCTTGAATCTTGATACATTCCGCTTGCCGTAGTTCAAGAAGTTGCAACGCACATTTGAAAACGTGAGGCGCTAGAGAGCAAATTCATTCAACTTTGCAAAATAAAATTGCACCACTAGATGGGGGAAGAAATTACATAATGTCCCTTTAAAATTTCTACTCTGAAATGTTTGTTTTTATAGGAGAGCTCCTTGAGCCTTGGAGCTACCCCAATTTAAACTAAAATCTACACAAATCAAAAAGCCTGATTTGATGTCAGTAGTGAAATTCTGTCCCTGATGGTATGTTTTGGGAGAAACCAGACCTGATTGATGCTGCATGACCTTGGAAGGGTTAGTCTTGAGATATATGGTTCTAGGACAGGGGTGGCCAACCGGTCAGAGACTTTTTACTTTTTACTGTGTTAGCACAAAGAGCCACATTATTTTTGAAAAATGACCGAATTCTTTCCGTTACATCCGTCTGTTCTTGACTCGCTCTCGTCTCGGTCACGTGACGCATCTACGCTGATATTAAACCCACGAACCGAGCAAAATGAGTCAAAAACAGGTGTTTTTGGAAAGCTTCTTCCCAGTGAGGAGACAGAAGAGGCTGTGACCACTAAGAAAAAGAAAGCTGCCTTTTGAAGGCATGTTTAACCGTTACCATAGCGACCAGAGAGCGTTAGGAGGCAGAGAGGATGTTACGTCAGGAGGACGTTACTAATAAAGTTACATACAAGTACACAGTGGATTCAAGTTTATTATTATATTTACTAAATACCACAGAGTCTGTGTTAGTTGTATTATTTTATTTTGTTGTATTTATCCGCCACACCTGAAAGGCCGGTCTGTGAAAACATTGTCTGATATTAAACCGGTCCATGGAGCAAAAAAGGTTGGAGACCGCTGCCGTATTGACCCTTCCCAGTCACGTGACTTTCGTAAAGCAACCGCCATTTTGGATGTATAGAAGACAACGATTTGCGAGTAACGATAGTAACAGTAACGATACAGACAGACTGAAAATTGAATAAAAGAAGAAAGAACAAGATGCAGAAAAAAACTCCACTATCCAGCGAGGTCGGGCATTTAGTGGGCCAGCAGAGGGAGAGGTATTTGGAGAAGCTGAAAATTGGAGGTTTAGAAAACGACGTGTACTTGCTTCCACTAGGGCTGTTTACAGACGTCCGACAGCATGCCACCGCCTCGTCTTTACCCGACTTCGGCCCCCACGACCTTTATATTTATGTTGTAAAAAACCCATCGCCATACACGGGAAAGGATCTAAAGGCATACAAGAGTTTGGATGCCTACAAATATTTTGTGTCGGGCTATGTGACCTGCCTTTTACCAGTGGATCGTCCCTGGAGCCGGTGGGCGCCATCTTTTTACAGCTAAGGTTTGTTTACATTTTTCATTTAACGTTGTTCACCAGGATAAACGACATGTAAACCCGTTGACACGGTGTTATAATCTTGCTATTACGAGAATTGCAATGACCAAGTCGTAGTGCTTTACTAAAGGCGCTGTGTTATGTTTTATCTAGTAGAAAGACAACCCTGAAATGGCACGGGGGAACACTAGTGTGCCGTGAGAGATCATCTGGTGTGCCGTGGAAAATCCCTCTCAGGCTTTATCTTTATTTTGCATGTATATGTATATGTTATATATCTTTATTCGACACTTACCTCCAACAATGTGGTCACTACACAACCGCTGGTATACTGAAGGTTGCCAGTCTTTCCTATTGATCGCCGCGACTAATCTTCTCCGTCGCTCAAGATCAGTGGGGATCCGGTAAAAAGACAAATCTTTCCTCGTCTGCTGACTGTTGGTACACCCAGGCGCGCAACAATATGCCGGCATGATGTAAACCTTACTGATCGAATCGATATTTTCCTTTGAATGTTCCTCGCTCCTCCGTTGTTGGCTGTGGTAGACTACTCGTTTTCACGTCCAAAATGGCTGACGCTTTTGTTGTGACGTCACGTGGGATGGGTCAATTGAACTCAAACGAAGCGGAAAAAAAAATAATAATTTTGATATGAACGTAAGAGCCACATGAAACCAGACAAAGAGCCGCATGCAGCTCGGGAGCCGCGGGTTGGCCACCCCTGTTCTAGGAGGTTTAGAGAAAACTTATGACATGTACAGATGGCACCAAGATGTCTGGACTTTCCTTATAGAAATCATATGAGGAATGAAACACCTAAAGACGGACGTGTTGTTTTGCATAGGGTATAAATAGGACCTGCTTTCTTTGTTCGTGGTCTTACCTCTAATGCATGCGAGCTGTATGACCCGATTTACACCGTATTAAAGAATATTCCCCACTGAAGACTCTTGCTACCAGTCTCATTGATTCCAACCTCATCTATTTTGACTCTTGGTCCTGATGACATCAGAACGACTGCCCAGGAAACCTTCCTTACAGTCACCGTGGAATAAAGAAGACAGATACTCTGAGTCAGTAAGTGCCACAAACACAAGATCAGTTGACAAAAAGTCATAAAGCAGAAGCCTCCAAAATGGAGATGACAGAAGTGGTTTAATCAGTTAGAAGTCTGACCAGAAGTTGTTTCAACTTACGTGGAGTCTGCTAAAGAGCTACATATTGTTGTAATGTGCAGTAATCATTACTTATTTTTTAATCTTGGCACATCGAAGAGATCTACCTAATTCAATTCAATTTCAATTCATTTTTATTTATATAGCGCCAAATACAACAAATGTCATCTCAAGGCACTTAGATAGTAAGTCCAATTCAA
The DNA here is from genome assembly GCF_027942865.1 of Odontesthes bonariensis. Classification (NCBI taxonomy): domain Eukaryota; kingdom Metazoa; phylum Chordata; class Actinopteri; order Atheriniformes; family Atherinopsidae; genus Odontesthes; species Odontesthes bonariensis. Next base: position 14,212,185 of record NC_134521.1, on the reverse strand, counting down.
GCCAATTGGAATTCAATTAATTAATAATAATCATAATTCATAAAATAATCCAATTCGTTCATATAGAGCCAATTCAAAAACAATTTCCTAGCTAAGAAAACCAACAGATTGCACTGAAAACTTTTTGTTTTTCGGTCCAATCTCCCGGCCTGAGCGTGCCTGAGGCGACTGTGGAGAGAAACGACTTCCTTTTAACAGGAAGAAACCTCTGGCAGAACCAGACTCAGGAAGGGTGGCCATCCGCCTCGACCAGCTGGGGTTTGAGAAGACAGAAAGGGGGGGAGGGCCGCAGCGGCGGCGGCACTGTAACACCATTCAAAGGATATCTGTTGGAACAGGGAAACACGAGTTAATGACCACAATAATATCACATATACATAAAGAGAGTAAAGTGAGGAAAGGTGTGACAGATGAGGCCCCCCAGCAGTCTAGGCCTATAGCAGCTTAACTATGGGATGTTTCAGGATCACCTGAGCCATCCCTAACTATAAGCTTTGTCAAAAAGGAAAGTTTTAAGCCTGGTCTTAAAAGTGGAAAGGGTGTCTGCTTCCCGGACATTTACTGGCAGCTTATTCCACAATAGAGGGGCCTGATAACTGAAGGCTCTGCCTCCCATTCTACTTTTAGAAACTCTGGGAACCTCAAGTAAACCTGCAGTTTGGGAACGAAGTGCTCTGTTAGGAAAATATCTTATAATGAGATCTTTAAGATATGATGGAGCTCGGTCATTAAGAGCTTTATATGTAAGGAGAAGAATCTTAAATTCTATTCTGAATTTAACAGGGAGCCAATGAAGAGAAGCTAAAACTGGAGAAATATGATCTCTCCTGTTAGTTCTCGTCAAAACTCTGGCTGCAGCATTTTGGATCAACTGAAGGCTTTTCAGAGAATATGTGGGACAGCCCAATAATAAAGAATTACAGTAGTCCAATCTTGAAGTAACAAATGCATGGAGCAGTTTTTCTGCATCACTCTGAGACAAGATGTTCCTGATTTTAACAATATTACGAAGGTGAAAGAAGGCAGTCCTAGAAACCTGTTTTATATGCGAGTCAAATGATAAGTTCTGGTCAAAAATAACTCCAAGGTTCCTCACTGTAGAACTAGAAGCCAAGGAAATACCATCTAGAGTAACTATATAGCTAGACAATTTCTCCCTGTAGCGCCATAGAGTCATCCAGGTCTTTATGTCTTTAAGACATGCTTGTAGTCTGACCAACCTATTGGGTTCATCTGGTTTTATAGATAAGTACAGCTGAGTATCATCAGCATAGCAATGGAAATTTACGCCATGCTGTCTAATAATGTTACCTAATGGAAGCATGTATAAAGTGAAAAGAATCGGTCCAAGCACAGAACCCTGGGGAACTCCATGACTTACTCTGGTGTGTGAGGAAGATTCTTCATTTACAAGAACAAACTGAAATCTATCAGATAAATATGACTTAAACCAGCCTAATGCAGTTCCTTTAATCCCAATAACATGTTCAAGTCTGTGTAATAAGATACTGTGATCGACCGTATCAAATGCAGCACTGAGATTCAACAGGACAAGCACAGACACAAGTCCGCTATCAGAGGCTAAGAGGAGATCATTGGTAACTTTCAGCAGTGCTGTTTCTGTGATGCACTCTGAGACCTAAGAGATCTGCTTTATCATTTAAAGCCTTTTGCTGCTTTTCTTCCTGTCTTTGAGTCAGTTAAATATGAGCACATATGATTTACCATGTTAGCAAAGCATGAAAAGAAGTGACCTCCAACTATCACATTCTCACAATGGATCGGACTATTTCAGTGACAGTTAATTTCTCTCAGCTGGTTGGTCAGAGTTGTTGATGTGTGTGTGTTGTATTTCATAGTGCTTTCCCTCCTCTCCTTGCCGTAACCTGTGTAATGATTCTCCGTTGACTTGTCCTCCCTCAATACAAAACAGATTTAATGCACAGGTTTGTCTTTCCTAATTGATTTATTTTAATTTACTCTCAGTCATCTCTGCAGCCACTTCAGCTGCTGATTATGCTAAGTGAGTTCACCTTGAGAGGAGCAATTGTATATAAATATTATGTCCAACATGCAATGATGTACAGAGATCACCTTTATTAAATCTAGATTAATATATAACCTGTTCCAGCTCATTAGAGTGTACTGTAGTCCTTGGAAAAACAACAAAAAAGTGATTGTTGTTTGGTTTGGATGAATTATGAGTCTCTTTTAGGTGAGATGTATCAGAATTTGTCTTTATTTTAACTGTTCTTTCAATGCATAGGCTCCACCTGCATTGAAGAGCATAGCTTTGCTGAGAGGACAGTATCAGATCAGGTAAAGCAGCTTAGCAAAATATGCCTTCAATTTTCTCGTTATGTTGTCAGCACTCCATATAAAAACATGAAATATTGAAAGGGTGCATTAACATGGGTCAGGCAATGATGGCTGCTCCAGTGTGTAAGTGTGGGGGCGGGGGGTTAAGAAAGTGGTCAAAAAAGCAGTGAATGCTTCATGGTGTGGAATGCTAGCTTGTACTTGTCAAAACAATATTTGTCATACATTAATGAGCAAAGTAATTAATAGTGAGCTTTTGGTGTTATTATTTAGTATGTACACGCTGTACTTAAAACACTGTTTTAAAGGGGAAGCCCATGTTCAAGTTCCTATGAAACTGCAAGTATAGCGCTATTTATTTTCCACATATTTATGTGTGTTGTGTGGAAACAGAAGCTTTCCCAAAAGCCCACTCTGCTCAAGCTGCTCAGCTCCCACCCACCGTTCTGCATAGATTAAATCTGAAATTCAAAAAGACCATTTAATTAGGCTCAAAGTTAGTATACACCTCTGAGTGCAGCGTGAGTGACCAACATTTTTAATCATTTTCCAGGAAAGGACAAACTCTACAACACCGTTAAAATACAAACAAAGAAACCTCTTTTTTTCATAGTTGACCAAGATACTGGTGTGTCGGTTACATACAGTACAACACATATCCACATAGGAACATTTAAACATGAAATTTGAATTCATGGGGACTTAAACAAAATAATCAATGTAGACTTGCTTACTCTGCAGTGCTACTGATTAAGCAAAAAGATGAGGGATTTACTGTCACAGATTTTTATTTTCTGGGATTTGCAGGATCTATAATGTCCCCGAAAATCATCAGCTTTCAGTCAATAAACAGCTACTATAAATCATTAAGCAGTTTACATGAAATGAGAGTCACAAATGCTGTAAGCATCGTGTCTTATATCAACTCCCTCTTTTAACTTCTACAGCATGTTTAATAGAGTTGCATTGGAGTTCTTGTTTCAGGGCTTTTAAAAGAGAGTCGAGAGATGAAGAGGAGTGGAACCATAATGTGTCTGATAAAATATTAATACATATCTCTTTTATGCAGTCCGGCCATGACTGAATCACTAAATCCAACCCATTTACAATCATGTCTTATAGGAAAAAAGAAAAAACAAATTTGTGTAAAGGTGGGGTGACTGAAGGTGAGATCATAGGTACAATTCAAACCTTGCATATTCTGTGGTGAGTATACGTCACAAAGGATGCAAACATGACATCTGTGCCAAAGTCAATTTTCAGTTGATTAAAACTGTTTGAATAATGTCAGCTGAGTTTGAGCTTGTGATTGCCCTCTAACATTAGCATTAAAGGCATGGTAGGTAATCCTGTTCAGAAACACATTTTGTAATACTGGGTGAAATGGTCCGTCTATCCTGAGAGAAATCTACACAAGATGTATTTAGAAAAAGGGACGAAAATAATCAGACCTCTGTGGCAGCTGCAGGACTGAGAAAAAGCTGACCAATCCGAGATCAGCGTCCCGCTGATCTCGGATTGGTCGCCTACAAAAAACCAATCAGATGCCTCTGCTTTCTGCCTACGCCCCCCTCTGCCGGCTCCCTGCTCCATGTGCGCATGCGGTTCCACCGGCTTTGGATGAAGCACTGACGGAATGGGGAGGGGGGGGTGGAGCTTAGAGGAGTGGACACTTTCGAATCTTGCTAGCTCTCTTGCTAGCTCTCTAGGATTACCTACCATAGCTTTAATCCAGTAATAACTGCCAACTCTCAACAAGATCTCCTCTTGATACGTTTTGATCTCACTGTCCAGTTCTTTTATATTAGACATTCAAAACACACTATGAGAAGCCCTCATCATCTTGCCGAGCGATATTTCAGTGAAATATTAGAAAGTCAAACATACAAAATTATACTTTTCTAATAAATCTCCACAGCCTGCTTTTCAGTTTATTTTGGAATCTCTCCTGTAGTTAAAAGGCAGATTTTATATGGGAGAAGGTACGCTGAGACAAAATGGACATGGGTGCATAATGTGACAGAGGAAAACACAGTGTTTCTCTGTGCCAGCCAGGGTCATCTGTGTGATTGCTCCTTTTTTTTACTGCCAGCACTTTGTGAAAGTTATAGCCTAAGTGCAACACTGACAGGCCATCGATGAAACTGTAAACTAAAGTAGATGCACTCTCGTCCTGGGCCCCTTTTTTCTCTTCTTGAGACGATTCCTGATAGGTCGTATTCTGCCATGACACATTCTGAAATTCAAATAAGACTATATTAGATACCTTAATTAAAACAAGATCTTTTTCTTTTTTTTAAAAGATCTCGCCTCTGACTGTTTGTGTCCCCTTTCCCTTAGGTTGGTTTGCACAGTTGTGTCTATCTTTGTGAAAGCAGTGGTTCATGCTTGCACTTTGATGCCAATGTAAGGTGATTGGTCAGTGTCACTGCGTTTGGCTTTTAGTGCAACGAAAAACAAATGCAATGCAAAGGAGACCTTTTTCTTCAGTAGTAGTCAGATGATGTTTCATACAATAGTGTTTTTGCAGTTGTGTGCTCTTGTTCTCGTATGTGATTTGGTTTCTGTACCATCACTATTTTTATAAGTGCCATGTTTGCTTAGTAGCTGTAGGGACATTGTGTGAAGTCATGCTAAATGCCTGGCCTATATATTATTTTTTCCAAGACGAAGAGGAGGGTGAGGAGGAGGGGGAGTGTGGCGCTCATGGCTCTGTTGCTATCGGCTGCATCCAACTCCCTGTACCCCCTAACACGCAAAGAAACCCTCAGTATTTAACAGACTGGCCTGCCATCTGCTGACTAATGTCTGAGCTGCATCTCTGCCTAACAGGAGAAACAAATAGAAAATATCATCCAGCCATACAGTCACCAAATACTCTAGTAAAGACATTACAACACAGACATTTGGTGTAATGTAACAGCTATGTTCAGACAGATAAGTCAAAAATCAAAACACCAGACTTCAAATGTATACTCACTCTTCCTGAGCTCTGCTTTATTTGCTCTCTCAGCCTGCCAGTAGGGGAACACTAGTCATGGTGGGTGGATAAATAACTCTGTGTGGAGAAATCAAAGTCAAATCAAATCAAATTTATTTATATAGCACATTTCATGTACAAACAATTCAAAGTGCTTTACATAAAATAAAAGCATTGCAGCAGGGAGTGTAAGAAGCATTAAAAATACATAAAAGAATATAAAGCGAAACAAATAAAATCATTTAAATGCATTTAAAAACAAGCAGCAGTCTAGATAAGTTAAAAGATATTTAATGCATAGACACATGAGAACAGAAATGTCATAGCAGCTAAATGCTGCTTCTCCATTTTTAGTCTGGACTCTGGACGAGAGATGGACCAGAAATGACACCTGTTAGAGTTCCTGGGCTTCAAAAACCTCAATTTTACATTCATTTTTAATGAATGCTGTGGATTCATCTTAGGCCCTCTGCTCACATTCAAAGAATCTGAAGAGTCATTAACATGATTGAAATATGACTAAGAGTGCAATATAGTATACTAAGAGGTGACTCAGTCAGAGGTTGAGAACAAACAGATGTACAAATCGCAAATTTATGCGACAGTATCCCTATACTACTTAGTTGGGACAGACATTTATGAATCCCAAATGAGGCAACCATTGGCGGTTAACCCTTTGGGTTTATTGGGAAATTAGTCAATAGCTGATGGCTGGATTATCTTTAAAAGAGGAAGAAATGGTGTTCAGCAGATAAATGCTAAATTGCTGGTGTTAGCATGTTGCATAAAGCAATTCTGTGCACCCTCACAGCGTTCAGCACACTTCAGATCGTAAAACATAAATAAAGCCCTGCAAAGCATCTCTCTTTTGTTTCACTGTAATATACAATTATATACAATGTATCAGCATTGGAACAGGTTGCACAAAAATTAGATATCAAACAATGCACAGGATGAGGAATAAATGAAGCAGGTTATTTTTAATGCAGTCTCTTAGTGCATAAGAATATATATTTCATAAAGAATATGATGGTTTCAAAATGTCAGTCTTTTTCAGTTCTTAAAATGTTTTTTCTTGGACTGTTTTTTTGAAATATGATAATGTTTTAGTATTTCTTTTGTCGAGGCTATCATTGATCTCAGTTTCTTTCAGAATAGTCTAGCTAAATGTAACTGGAAGCATACATTTTTGCACTGTTAATTTTTTTGTGGTTTTCCTATCAAACTTCAGGGAATCGTTATCATCTGGTAATTTAATCACACTGTTGCATTTATTCAAAGACTGGCCTTCCTGTTGTGTCAGTGTACAGTTTCAAACACACAACTGCCAACATGTGTTTTTTGATCAGACAAAGTCTGGAGACACTGGGGTCGTCTCATTTCCCAACCTACAAGTATCTTCTGGATAATGAGCCCTACACGTCTCCCTCCACTTCCCACACAATCCCACTCCTCCCTTCGTACCTCCCCAGCTTTACAGTCAACTCTGATCAACATTTTTCACAGTGTTAATCACTTTTGTCAGCTTCTGGTAATCCCAGACAGTGAATCATATGTGATTCACTGTCTCTCTCCCTGTCCGTCTCTCTATCAGAGTTGTGCTTGATGCTGTGTAAGCGAAAGCAACAAAGGTGAAACAGCCTTTACTGGGTAAAAGGCAGCACCAGGGAGTGAACTCCCCTGTGATAAGCTGCATGTTGCAGTGCTTTGACTTACACTTTCTTCAGGCGAGGGATAAAGGCCAGGTGGAGATTAAATAGAATTAATTTCTTTGCCAGAAGCTCTGACCCCGAATGACTTACAAGACAAGAAGGATGTGCTGTTGTGCCAAACTAATGCCAAAGTACAGGAAAATAAATTAACTGTCACAACACATTGCAAAGTTGACAAACTACAAAGCAAAAACGCATGCACAAAAGCTTGCACTGACTATAACTCCAATTGCTGACAGTAAAAATTTAATCTGTGTTCACAGAGGACAATTCTTTTTAAAGAAATAATCATTTTATCTGCTCCTCCGCATCGAGAGGAGTCAGATGAGGTGGCTCGGGCATCTGGTTTGGATGCCTCCTGGACGCCTCCCCGGTGAGGTGTTCCGGGCCCGTCCCACTGGGAGGAGGCCCCGGGGAAGACCCAGGACACGTTGGAGAGACTACGTCTCTCGGCTGGCCTGGGAACGCCTCGGGGTCCCCCCAGAAGAGCTGGAGGAAGTGGCCGGGGACAGGGACGTCTGGGTTTCTCTGCTCAAGCTGCTGCCCCCGCGACCCGATCCTTGGAGAAGCGGAAGATGATGGATGGATGGATGGATGGATGGATGGATGGATGGATGGAATAATTTTATCTGCTGCCATAAAAAAAATTACAGCTGAAAAAAATAACAGTTTACACACCCACTTTCCACTCCCATTCTGGCAAACATGGATGTGCAAACATGACCAAAACCAACAGAGAATGCATGAACATTGTCCAAAATACTGTAATGCACTTATTCTTGCTCCTGTGTTGCTTGTGAGAATTAGCAGTAAATCAGCAGTGAGACAGTCACGCAAAAAGACCTTTTATGAAAATATACGCTTTATAACCATAACAGGTAATTATCAACTTCTCGCTCGTCTTATCACATATTTTAGTATTTTCATCTTTGAATAGCATGGAAATGATTTAAAACCTGATGAACTTTTGATTTTTTTACGATATGTTGAACTGATCACAGTCACAACCCCACAGAAACATGTTAATGTTAAAAAGGGTGGAAGTGTCATGCTCCAGTGTGAGTGTGTTACAACTGAGTCCACAACTACCAGCCTCACCATCCAGCGGATGTTGTCTCATCAACATCTATGACTCCACAGCAGATACACATACACACACCAAACAAAGCAAATTTCATCCGTCACAATGTTCCAGCACTGTACTGAGCTGGTAAAAAACAATTTTCTCCAGGTTTAGTAAATGTCCTTCAGTGATAAAAAAAAAAGATATATAGTTATTATTATAAGATATTTCAAAACACATATTTTGAATGCAAATGTAATTTTCAAACTGTACAAAGCTGTCCAGAATTTCACCGGTTGTCTACACAGTTTTGATTCTGAACATTCTTATATTTTTAAATTGCTCATCTTATGCACCACAAATACATGCTTGCTGTGCTCACCTTCAAACAAATTTGCTCCTTTGCTCAATATGCCCAATTATCTTGACTGACTGCAGGGAGACACACCTCACTTGGAAAACAAATCTTGTGACCGAGATTTAGAATCAACAAATCTCCTCTCTGCCATTCATAGTTTCACACCACTGACCAACAAATGTCCAGTTTCATACAACTTTAAAAAATACTTTTAAAGATAAAACCAAAGTCTGAATAAAACTTAACTACAGTGTGAGCTGAAGTGCAACTACAGTGTACATACCTTGTACCATTATTGAACCACTATGAATCATATTCACTGAAGTGTTTGTTTGGATCACAGTGGCCACAGGATACAGCCACCAATATTATTGTGTCATTTACTTTCAGATCTGTTACTATCAGTCAGGAAAGGTTGCCACTACAAGCTTGTATGAGGGCCGGATTTAGCCAGCCTCTGCACCTGAAACCACCATGAACGCTTCACTAATAATAAGCAACATACAACCATCAGACAGTGGAGTATACATATGCGAAGTTCACAACTTCCCGATGTGGAGGAACGGACTCAGGCCAGTGTAATTGCTAATGCTCTCGGTCAGTTGAATCCAGGAAGGGAAGCTATGCTCTAAGTACTTTTTCATCAAGGTGTCATTACTCTTGGTGATCTTACGGCTTTCTTAATCTTCCTTATAAAGTTCATTAGAAAAATTGAATTTCGGGAGCTTTACATATTGTTTGTGCACTGTTAATCAGGTCAGTTTTGAAAATAAACCAAAAGTACTGAAAAAAAAGAAATTATTACCCTACACATTCGCATAGACCTGGAAAAATGTAACATGTAGGGGATTTTATGGTACTGGACCACACCCATTAGCATTATTAATTGAATTTTTGTATTCTGAATGTAAGCAGTAGATTAAGGTTTATGTGGCAACCTGATAGTATGGCTGCATTCCCAGTTCAGCCTGAGTGTAGTCTTTAGTTTGAGCTGCTTCTTTTACAGCTATTGTAGCAACAAAAAAGGTAAAATAATCTTAACCTTATTTTCATTTCTTAACAATATTATTTTACTAGTGAGGAGATATGCGACAAACTCAAACAGTCTCTTGAGTTTCTGCTGTTTGGCCACACAAATAGCTTCCTTGATCCTCGCCTTCACCACGGGCCTCACCACAGGCCTGGGACCCACCTGCTGCATCTACACCTTCCAGAGATGTTTCACCATCGTTCTCTTCTCCACCGTCACCCAGGAGATTTCCTGATCACCTTGAAAGCTTGGTGAAATCGGGGATTAAAATGGTTCCTCTCACGCCAAACATGGCAAGATCAGGAATTCTATCCTCAAAGAAGCATCGAGCCCCTCTCCCTCCCCAGCCTACTCCATCGACCAAAGCCCCCCCAGCTTGGCCGCCACCACCGGTGCCCACAGCTGTCATTTACAACAGCGTCAATGCTGTTGTCTAGGACACTAAGGGCCTCTGTGTTGGTAAACACCATCTCAACCAGAGGTCCAAGGATGGAGTGAAGAGAGGGACAATCAGACTGTCCAATCAGAGAAACCTTATCCATATCCCTTGCAAGAACACAGCATCCAGTTCAACTATAACTAATCTCAACACGCAGTACTCAATGTCAGATCTTTAAGTAACAAATCATTCTTAATTAATAGTTTTATTTCCTCTCACAATCTTGATGTTATGTTTTTAACTGAGACGTGGCTCGACAAAAACACAGCAAATGCAGTCCTGATTGAGTCTAGTCCACCTCACTTCAATTTTGTGTCTGAAACACGAGAAAACCAGAGGGGTGGGGGTGTTTGTGCCATGTTCAGGGACAATATACCCACCCACAAGTTGTCATTTGGTTTTTTTCATCATTTGAGTATGTGTCATTCAAAATGGAGATAAAACAATCTTCCATACTTTATATCACCACAGAATTGTTTTATTGATGATTTTACTGAACTACTTTCAATTGTGTGCACTGCTTTTGACTGTTTAGTCATAACAGGGGACTTGAATGTGCATGTGGACGTAGCGCATAACAAGGAAGCTAAAGAGCTCACTGATGTCCTTGAAATTTTTGGTCTAACTCAGCATGTGACTGAGCCCACCCACAACAGAGGGCACACTCTAGATGTGCTCATTTCAAGGAGTGTTGTTATTTCAAACGTGAATCTCGTTGATGTTGCTTTATCTGATCATTTCTGTGTTTTCTTCGACCTATCTACTTTACCCAAAACACCAGCTGGGTCTGCAGTTGTTCGGGGAAGACTCATAAATGACAGAACAGGGACACAGTTTATGGAAATGATTAGGTTTGAGAACACCCCGTGTTCTAATGTTGATTATCTGTTGAACTCTTACACATCAAGTCTCTTAAATGTTTTGGATACCATTGCTCCTGTCAAGGTTAGAATGGTTAAAAGTAGGCAAAGGGCACCATGGAGGAAAGAAGAGTCGGTCAGGGCATAGAAAAGGGAGTGCCGGAGAGCCGAACGGAAATGGCGCAAGTCAAAGCTCCAGGTTCATTATGAGACTTACAAAGAAAAGCTATGTGTGTTCAACCAGACTTTGCGTAGAACAAGGGAGAGTTATTTTTCTGAAATCATCAAAAACTGCAGTAACAACTCTCGTGTCCTGTTTGCTACAGTAAACAGATTAACAAACCCTCCAGTTTCACTGCCCTTAGAACTCATTGGTTCATCTAAGTGTAATGAGTTTGCAACATTCTTTGATGACAAAGTTCAAGGCATTAAAAATGCAATAATTTCCACAACACAAATAACTACTCTGCAGCCAGCTAGATACCTAGAGCTGACACATTTCACACCTGTGACTGACAAAACAGTCGAAGAGACCATCTGCAGTCTGAGTTCATCAACGTGCTGCCTTGATGAGTTACCCACTAAAGTCTGTGCTGAGCAGTTTGTTACCACAACTTGCTCATCTAGTCAACATATCACTCCAGACTGGAACATTTCCAAAGGCCTTAAAAAACGCTGTCATTAAGCCTCTTCTAAAGAAGAGCAATCTTGATGCCACAGTACTGAACAACTACCGGCCCATATCAAACCTGCCATTCTTAGGCAAAGTCCTAGAAAAAGTTGTATACCAACAGCTTAGTGACTTTCACCTGTCTAACAATGCTTTTGATACTTTCCAATCAGGCTTTAGCCCCCACCACAGCACTGAGACTGCTCTGATCAAGGTGACAAATGACATCCGCCTGAACACAGATGCAAGTAAAGTCACAGTCTTAGTTCTGCTGGACCTGAGTGCTGCCTTTGACACATGCGATCTTATTACAGAGGTTAGAAGACTGGGTGGGAATCTCTGGTCGTGCTTTAAACTGGTTCAAGTCCTATCTGGAGGACAGGAAATATTTTGTTGAAATTGGTAACTGTGTCTCAGACCAAATGGCTATGACCTGTGGGGTTCCCCAGGGGTCAATCCTGGGACCCGTATTGTTCAATCTGTACATGCTTCCACTAGGCCAGCTAATACGCAGCTATAATGTGTCCTACCACAACTATGCAGATGACACTCAGATCTACGTGTCACTGACGGCAGGAGAACACGGGCCTGTAAATACACTGTGTCGGTGCATCGAACAGATCAGTGTGTGGATGCAAAACAATTTCCTCCAGCTAAACTCAGACAAAACTGAAATCATTGTCTGTGGCCCACAGAAACAAAGACTCTCTCTCTTAAACCTAATGATCAAGTTAGAAATCTCGGGGTAATATTGGACTCAGACCTGAACTTTAACAGCCACATTAAATCTGTCACATCAGCAGCTTTTTACCATCTAAAAAACATTGCCAGAATCAAAGGAATAGTGTCTAAACCAGACTTAGAGAGACTGATCCATGCGTTTGTCTCCAGCAGGTTAGACTACTGTAACGGCCTGCTCACTGGGCTCTAAACGGGCTGTAAGACAGCTGCAGTACATCCAGAACGCTGCTGCTCGAGTCCTGACTAGAACCAGGAAATACGACCATATTACTCCAGTGCTCAGGTCTCTGCACTGGCTTCCTGTCGCTCAGAGAATAGACTTTAAAACAGCTCTGCTTGTGTACAAGTCTCTTCATGGTCAAGCGCCAAAGTACATCTCTGACATGTTAGAGCCATATGAACCAACTCGGGCTCTGAGAACCTCAGGGAGGGGTCTCCTGCTGGTGCCCAGAGTCAGGACTAAACAAGGTGAGGCTGCGTTTCAGTTTTATGCTCCTAAAATCTGGAACAGTCTTCCAGAAGATGTGAGACAGGCCTCAACTCTGACAATGTTGAAATCCAGGCTGAAAACAGTTCTATTTAGCTGTGCATATGACACCTGAAAGTATTTTATCTGCACTCTTCACTTTTTAATTAATTAATGATTATTTTAATGGGTTTTAAATTTCTTTCTTTTTTAATTTCTTTCTTTTATTTTTTTTATTCCTTTTTAATGGTTTTATTGCCTTCTTGTGATTTTATGTAGCTGTAAAGCACTTTGAATTCCCCTGTGTATGAATTGTGCTCTATAAATAAAATTGCCTTGCCTTGCCTTGCCTTGATTAAAACTTGAGATTTCAGTGAAACGCTTCCGAGATGTTTCCACACCTGCGATTCAACATCAGTGTTGTAATATTAACAAACCTATTAAGATAGTGGCCCTGAATAATGTGAAAAGGGAATTACATTCAGTTGGAATCATCTCATTCACTCAGTTACCAGGACAACCTGCTAGGCAGGCCTCAGTATCCTCAGTAGTTTCCATGGTTACTGCAGCAGTCTCTTCATTGTCAGTGTTGGAAATTAGAAGAGGACTGTGACTGCATCCTTGTACTGCATACAGAATATATATCAGTGTCTGCAGCGTGCGAACGTCGTCCTTTATGAAAATGTTTGGGAGACTCACTGAATATGATTCATGCTGTGACTGAGAATATGGCTGATCTTATGTTGATTAACATGGGATCAAGGATGATTTAATCAACTTATTCTACATACAATTATGATAATATTTTAGAAAATGTGTGTATAAACTCCCTACGGAATGATCAATATTGTTTTAATGAGGAAATATAGTTGTTCATAATTGCAGTGAAACGAAATACAGAAATTTGCTCTCAACTCAGAGGCAGAGTTGTGAGGCCATTTCCAAAATGTCCTATCTCACAATGACTAATGGACAATGTATTTGAAGGTTTTGCGATTACAACAAATTGATATCTGTTAAGTGCCTTTATCGTACAAGCCTTGAAGATATATGCATACCATGTTATTTATTTCTTCTTTGATTTTTTTTCTTTTTCATACATAGTTTACACAGAAACAGAACTGAAATACCTCCTGTGCACAGGTCACCCCACAAAGACTTTACAATAGGGAAACAAAAAGATCTGGAGAGTCTCACATAAGTTTCCTATGTGGGTATAAATGTACAGGTTACCCCAGGTAACCTCTCCCTCTTTACTTTGTGTATTCTCTAACATGTCTCTGAAGAACCAGCACAGCGACAGCAGATCATATAGACTGCACAGAGAGGGGAGAGGAGCCTTATAGACCTGCTCTTCTGTACATGTTTGTGGTTGGTGATTTGTTCACTCAGATTAGAATCAGCCAGTGAGGTGTTGGGCAGACACTTAGTGGTGGGAGACTGTTATTGATGGCACCTGGAGGGAGAAAAAGTAAGCAATAAGAAAAATAAATGGACACACACAAATCCACACCAGCTCTGACTGGAAAATAGCTCAACGTTACTGTACAACATTTGTTGTAGGGCCAAAGACTTTTTAGAGATATCAATACCTAATTATTTCCATTTTCTTCTATTTCAAACTGTGTATATGTTCAGATAGAAATTAATTTATTGTTATACATTTATCTAAAAAATATAGCCAGTTGTTACTTTTCGAGTTAAGAAAAATAAAGATCCAATGTATCACTGAAGAATTATCCAGTGGTTGCCATGTGTTAGGGCCATCAAAGAGGGAATTCTCTTTTTAACTGCAAAAAAGGTTTTATTGAAATGATAATTAAGCTTTAGCGTTGTAAAATTTTCTGAAAACTTTAAAAAGAAATTCAAATGAAAAATGTGCAACAGCTTGTTAACTCACATACACAATAGGCCAGGCTGCATAAAAAAATCACAGTCATTTATGTTTATGTATTTGGCAGACGTTTCTATCCAAAGCGACTTACACTCATAGTACACACATTTATTTACACACATACATGCACACATAAAGCTCTTAATTGTTTGTCAGAGAAGACCTCTGTCTTTACTGTTCTGTCTACGGGGATGTAGAGGCAGGTCACCTGGTCCCTCTAACAATAATAAAACACAACAATACTACTAATAATAATAAAAAACACCTCATTCCTGGATATAAAACTTGCATTTGTATAGCAGTGGGAGATGCAGGTATTGCTGGTGCAGTGATTGAAGCATTGTTCGTGTGTGTGCTGATCATCCTGGTTGTGTGGTTCATCATCCACACAGTGAAGAAATACTAACACAAAGCTGTGGAACCAGCGGAGGTCAATGACAGGAGGTGAGATTTTAGGTTTTAAATTGTAAGCTGCATTTTACTGGGCAATTTATTTGAAGTATGTAATGTAAGCTCTCTCTTTGTCCACTAGAGGGAGCGCTCGTAAGGTTCCGGAAGCTCCAGATAGTGTTCCCATGGCAACTACAACAAGTCACAAACCTAAAAAAAAGCTGGTTGAAAACAACTGGAACATCACGAATCTGAGTAACAGGATGTCCAGGATCCCTCTTAAAGGTGGGGTATGAGATCTTGGGAAACGGTTCCTGCAAGCTATATTTTTGAAAATACACAACCTTGCCTCTCCCTTCAAAACACATGAACGAGTCACGAGTCTGTGAACACGGAGGGGGGAGGGGTGAGGGGGGCTGACGGTTGATTGGCATGCCAGAATCCAATAGAAGTAACTCTCATCATTACTTCTATTGGTCAGACATTTCCTCTTGCTACACCCTCTACAATGGACTAAAATTTTGTGGGTTGTGAGGAGGTTTTCAGACAATATGATAAAAAATGGTCCAGAAAACATCACAGACCCACCTTTAAGTTTAGTCAGTATGATAGCTCATATTCATATATTTTTTTAAATGTTATTCAAACTTTTGCCAAAGGAAAGAGGTACACCTTCCTGTAACATGACCTTTTTTTTAATTTTATTTCAAGTCAATGTTTTTTCATTTTTTGATTGTCATGATTTTCAAGACCATGAAAAAAATCATGCAAATTCTACAATGAATTAGCAAGAGCAAAGGCAGTAAAGAGACCTGCAATATGTTTCTTTAAGTGAGGATATTAATTATTATTAATCTTCCCAGCATCACCAGCCGTACTTTCTGTTCTAATCAACATGATTACAAGCGCATAAACTAGATTTAAAGTGATGAGCTGTAATTCAACATGTTAGTGTTTTCATCATGCAAATATAAGCTTTAGCTCAAAGAAAAACTATGCCTATAAGCATAATGAAGCTTATTCATATCTACTAGAGTGACAATAGACTATTTCTTCAATAGATTTTTCTTATTGTATATTGTGTCCCACAATTGTGTTACTGTCTTGCCTGTGCTGGCAACCAGTCTGTCAACAAGGATTGTCTAGAAACCTGTGATTTAGTGTCACAATAATGTTCAAAGGGTAATATTCCTACTTTTTGTCAATTTAATTATTTCAAGTGTAATTCAGGACACATTCACACAATTTAAAAAAACAACAAAATATCTATTACAAAATACAGAGAAGGGCTAAATAAAACGTGCTTGAGCAGTCAGAGAACTCTCTAATTAAACCTATATGATAGGCAGACTGATAAGGTGTAAAAGGGAAAGGACCCATATGTTTAGGCCTGCAGACCGAAGCAACGCGCAGTGCTGAGGACATCATCTCTGGTCAGATAACATCCACAGAGCTGCCTCAAGCCGGTGAAAGACTCTCTCCCATGCAATACCCTCCAGTTGTCGATAAAAATAACCTAGAGGAGGAATAGAGGGGGTAAACTCCTTATATTCACGGAATTATATTAACATTTAAATGTCTTAGTTTTTAATTAGTAAAGCTGCCATTTACAGAGGTTTCAGAGGATTTTTTCTTTAAATTTCTGTCCTTGATGCAATTGAGTTCTCTTATTTCATGGCACTTCGTTTAAATTTGACTGTCTTACTTTTCCTGGATTCAGTTTCACCCACAGCTCGTTCTCTGGCCGTCTTAGTTCCGTTGTCAGCTCTCGATGTGCAACATACCATCGTTGGACGGTGTCATGAGAGATTGTGTTTATCACTGTACGGTCATAGTTGTTATATCTGCAGGGGACAAAAGCAACAATGTTGCTGTTGATTAAGAATTGTTTAAGTTTTCCATCGGTAAATGATAAATAAGTAAATCTCAAAAACTCATAATGTGTAGCTTGATGATGCACAAGCTGCAAATTTAGAAAAGGAATGCAAATGTCAGGGCGAAAAACAAAAGAAAAAGTATTGCAAAATCTTAAAAAAAAACAACAAAAGAAACAATCATGGAGCTAATAAGATTTCATCACTGAAACTTTGAATGACAGCATCAACATACCGCATCAGGTACAGTTCATTGTTCCAAGGATAGACAGTGAGCACAGGACCGATGCCTGTCATGTGGTTTCGGTGGCTGTCCATGTTTTCAATGTATTCGTGGTTGATGGGCACACGGGTGAGCAGTTCAAAGTTTTCAGGTGACTGTTGGCGCAGTTTCTCTGCAGCATAGAACCCATCCACAAGCAGTGTTCTCCCTCCTGTCCCCTCATGCTTGAGACAATGGAAAACCTGGATTCTGCAACAGCAAAGTTGTACCGAGCAGATAGTATCATATAAATCAGGTCTTTACAGAGATAAATAATTTGCTAAAACTATTAAAAACCCATTTTACGATAAGATAAGTCAGTGCTCATCTTTCCTGCACCTACCCACATGGTTCCTGAAAGTATGAGGTGTCAGTATGGCGGTCCAGGGCCAACTGACTGTAGGCAGAGTCTCCTCTGGAAAAATCTGACGTGAAGCACCACATTCTCCCATATGTAGTTTCCCTGGTAAGCAACACAAAAAAAGAATACAGGAGCAATTTAGAAAATCAACACAAGAATTTCATTAATGGCAGATACTGGACTGAAAAAATAGGGCAAGAGAAAAAGCAATACCTGATAAGACTGACTCTCTGGGTAACTGCCTCAGTGGCTTCCACTGTAGTCGGGACATCGTCCACAAAAGCAATCCCATACAGAAGGTAGTTCTGAAGAAACTTTTTTAGCTCATCATCACAGCTCATAAACTTGCTCCATTTGGCTGATGGTATGTTTGCATTTTCATAGATATTTGAGTTCCACAGGACACGTGGCTGTATGATGCCTCGCTTGTTTCTTTCATAGCAGTTCTCAGCCACCCAGCTGAGGCTGTACTTTGACACATGACCACCAGGCCCTATAAAGCAGACATGAAATATATTGTTATAGAGTACAAGTAGCACATATAATGCTATGTTAGAACAAATTTTCAGTGGAAATTCTTTATGAGAGGTTAAAGCATTTCTGACAATGAGTCAACTTACACTAGCAAAAGCTAATTCACACTGTGTTGGTCAGCGTGAGTTAAACACACTCATAAAATGAACGGTAACATAAATGAGAAAGTAACCTTGCAACTGCAGTCCATAAAGTTATAAAGTATTAAAAGACAGCCTTTAAAACCATGCCAATCTGTTATCACGTCTTAAATGGGGCTCAGATCTGCTTGCAGATAAAATGCTGTAGGACTCAGCTGACCTTGAATGTGCTCGACTGACAGGAGGTGGCACTTGTGTGTATGCCTTCAGGAGCATGTGCATCATCATCTGTCTTAGGGCTAGCAGATCCCCATTTGTCACTTTATGTGAGATAGAGTGCCACTCTTATGTGTGCATAACACTGTGACAGACCATCTTTTGCACAGAGGATGCTGGAGCCCAGCAGGCCACAGGGAGGCATCAGTTAGTCTTTAAAACAGAAATGTAGCATGTAATCCAGACAGATGAGGTCTTTGACTGCGCTGCTGGGGTATTAAATGATTCCAGCTATGGTGCTTCTCCCTATACATATGTTGCTTTATGTTTTTAAAATGTAATGACCTGAAAATGAAACTTACCCAAGGGTCACACCGATTAAAATTGTAGGCTAACAGTGTGTGAGGATGCATGTGTTGGTAGCATCTGTTCCCACACCTGGTTACTGTGGAACTATTTATTCCTCTTGAGCAAAAAGTTGGCATTCAAATACCATATGGATTTCTTTTCTATGCAGGAGCAGAACTAAGTTGATTCACCTCCGATTCTGGGGCACCTCAGGGAAACTGCCCAGTGAGCTATGACAGGCTCCTCCATTTAATCACCCAGATTGATGAGTTGGAGAAGGAGTCTGGAAATTGTTTCTTCAGTGGTGGGCTGTTAGAGAGAAATCTATGATCCTTCTTGTGTTCAGCTTTTGCTCTCATGTGATTTAAAACTTTTTGTTTTTTTCTCTGTTGAACAGTTAAAGAAACCCAAGAGTCTCATAACCAGTTGTCTATAAACATACATTACAGTAGCTCCTATAAGTTTTGATTAAAGATGCAAAATGCCATATTCTTGCCAATTTATAATATTTTCATGCTTCGCATGCACTATTTTGAATTACTACTGATGCCCAATAATTAACTTCTTTTTCAAGTTTTTCTTGTTCAATGTGCTGGTCCACTGCTGGCTTTTAGATTACAACAGAACACATTAAATGGGCAGCAAATATAGAAGACTTGCTGATATGGGTTGATGACTTTCACTAGGTTCCACAACCTTCTATTCTAAATGTGATTATCTTTTTATTTCTAATTCTACACCAGGCTTCTCCCAAAGAATAACCTAACAGCAAAGTCAATCTTTACACATTTAAGCATCATCATGACAGACAGCAAAGACCCCACTACCCTTTCCCGTGGAAAGAACTGCATATGTGCAATGATTGATATTATGTAACTACTAATGACAAATTTGGATTGCAAACAAAGCCCACAACATATAGCAAAATTAATTATATGACAATAATCAGGGGTTATATTAGTCTGGGACTCTCTGAGGCTCAGGACAACGTTGTAATTTGGAAAGAAAGAAGACTTTATTTCCCAGAGGACGCTCAGTACCCTTTACACATACCCTTCACATACAAACACATTCATATCCCACACTGGACCCCCTCCAATTCGCCTACCGCCAGAATAGGAGCATGGAAGATGCCATCACCACGGCACTACACTCCGCCCTTTCTCACCTGGACAATAGCAACACCTACGTGAGAATGCTGTTCATAGATTTCAGTTCAGCATTTAACACCATCATCCCCTCCAAACTGATAACCAAACTCAGTGACCTAGGTATCAACGCTTCCCTCTGCAACTGGGTTCTGGACTTCCTAACCAACAGACCCCAGTCTGTTAGGCTAGAAAAGCACACCTCCTCTACCCTCACCCTGAACACCGGCGTCCCACAGGGCTGCGTGCTGAGTCCTCTCCTCTACTCCCTCTTCACCTACGACTGCACAACGGTGGTGGGCCTCATCAGCAACAATGATGAGGTGGCGTACAGAGAAGAAGTTCAGCATCTGGCAGAGTGGTGCGCTGACAACAACCTGGCCCTCAACACCAAGAAGACCAAAGAGCTCATTGTGGACTTCAGGAAGAAGAGTGGCACACACACCCCCATCCTCATCAACGGGACGGAGGTTGAGCGTGTCACCAGCTTCAAGTTCCTGGGTGTCCACATCTCTGAGGACCTCTCTTGGTCTCTCAACACCTCAACTCTGGTTAAGAAGGCACACCAGCGTCTCTTCTTCCTGAGGAGACTCAAGAAGGCCCATCTGTCTCCTCAGATCCTGGTGAACTTTTACCGCTGCACCATCGAGAGCATCCTCACCAACTGCATCTCGGTGTGGTATGGTAGCTGCTCTGTCGCGGACCGGAGATCACTTCAGAGGGTGGTGAAAACCGCCCAACACATCACAGGTTCTCCACTCCCATCCATCGAAGCTGTCCAGTACAAGAGGTGTCTGCGGAAGGCGCGCAGCATCGTGCGGGACAGCTCTCACCCCAGCCACAGACTGTTTACCCTCCTCCCCTCCGGGAAGCGCTACAGGGTTCTCCGCTCCAGGACCAGCAGGTTCAGGAAAAGCTTCCTCCCTGCAGCGGTCACCCTGCTGAACTCTCAACCTCGGTGCCCCCCCCCCCTCCCCACACACACACACACACACACACACACACCCAGAGACTGTGGATTGCAACACAAACCCCCTCAGCCACTGAACCTTGTACTGAACTGAACTGTTAGTACTGCATTTTCCCACTATAGTGTATTCACTCGTATTGTATTTATCTTTTTCCATTTATTTTATTTAATCCATTTACTCCATAATACCTCACTGTGTAACTCATTGTAATTATTCCAATCTACCTTTTCATCTACATTTGTATTTATTCACCACCTCACTTTACATGCACATACTCTGCACTTGAACTGCTTTTTTTTGCACTTCTGGTTAGATGCTAAACTGCATTTCGTTACCTGTACTCTGTGCAATGACAATAAAGTTGAATCTAATCTAATCTAAAAGAAAAAATATCCACATGAACCCTTTCTCTGTTAATGGCTTTACATGCAGCTGAATGACAGGTGGATGGAAAGTCAAGGGGGAAATACACCTTGTTATAACATAATATATTTAGCTGATATCAATTTCAGACAATGTTCAGATTAGACAAAATTATACTGTAGCTTAACTGTAAGAGTTCAGGCAGGTTTCCTCTATTAACTGTTAAGCTAAACTAGCTTAAGCCTAAAACTGTAAAGTAGGCAAGTTCTATATATCTCAGCATTGGTAGGACATCTGTGGTTGATCACAATATCTGAGTATACTAGATCAATGACTATTTCATTGTATGCTAATCAAATATATGCAAGAAACGAATTAAGTATTCTGCCTTTTTTGTGCCTAGCCTCACATAGAAGCTTGTTTATACTTTCATTTTCAAATCGAATATGTATTTTATCTTATTTTTTTTTTTTTTTACCCCCGTTCCACCAAAGCAGCTCCAGTGCCCGTTCAGGGCTGGTGCTAAAACCAGTTCCAAGCTGGTTCTAGCTAAGAACCGGTTTGGTTTTCCACAGCCAGAGAGCCAGCACTGAGACATGTCATGACATCACTTTAAAAGTTTCCTCTAACCCATGTCACCCATGTACAAACAGGATTTATACACTCTTCTTCTAGTGAGATCTATATATGCCAGCTGACTTTATTTAAACACTCACAATATTAATAAATGTAGTTGCAAACAATGCTTGAAAATCAAGCTGGAAGGGCGATCTAAAACAACTGGCGATCTAAAACATTAAACAGCCAAACAATGACAGGGACATTGCTGACTAAACTTTACGTCTGTGGTTTAGCTCAGTTCTTTATTGTTTTAAATGCTATACTGACACTGGATTTTGAAACATGGCGACCACTACATTTTGGATGGTCTGGTTGGTCACCATAACCCGGTCCCCAGACCACGAGATAAGTGGTTCTTTGCTCTGGTCCAGCAAAGAGTTGATGCCATCATAGCACTAGTTTTTCAGAGCTTTGGCGATCAAAACAGAAAGGTTTATAAGATGGCCTCCGGCACCGAACAAGCATTGAAAAACACCCTTTTAAAGTTCAGAGCAACATCTAAAAACGAGTTGAAACAAAGAGGACACTAAATGACAACTTGAAAACGTACGTTGGATGTGCTGGAGCCATTTGTGCCTTTTGTTTTGCCTTGTCTTCAGTATTGAAGAGGATTTTCAAGATTGTGAGGAAGAGGTGACTTAAGTTCTATTGGGCAATGAAAAGCCACAGAAAGCTCTGGAAATTTTGAAAAATGGTTACAACCTGAGTGTTTTGTAATATTGTGAAATATAAACCTGTCACGCCATGGGACTCTGTTTAAGTTTTATGTTTTAGTTATCATGTTTTAGGTCACGTTTTGGTTCTTAGTCCATGTTTAGTTTAGTCATGTCTTCCCTGCACTCTGTTAATTAGTTCACTCACTTCACCTGTGGCATTCCCCTCCAGCTGCACCCAGTCACTAATCACTGTCCCTATTTAGTTTCCAGTCTCCCCTCTCAGTTTGCCGGATCTTTGCCATTCATGCCTGACTTACCTGACTGTTACCCATGTTCCACGTCGTATTTGCCAAAGTTAAGTATTTATTTATCCATGCCATGTTGAGTTCTTTATTTTGTCACAGTTTGGTTTTTTGAATCAGGCTCAGCCGCGCTTTGTGTTGAAACTTTGTTTTTTGTTAATAAATCAGCCTTTATTTTTGAAAAGTCTGCATCCGTGTCCTCCATCCTCACCATCCCTGACAAAACCAACTCCAGTTTATGGTCATTCTTAAAAAAAAAAAAAAAAAAACACTACTACAGTTGATACAGATACACAAGAGATTGCTCTGACAGATTCTGTTATCAGGTTTACATACTGACTAGAATGACTCTCATCGGATTTGTGTGCAAACCAGAGGGATGTGTAATTTGTTTTATTTGAATTATATCAGTAAGATTTTGACATTGATTTAAGACAATGGATTATTGTATAATCCAAGTTGGCTGACATTGTGCTCGATCCTGAACAACTGGAGTTAATCTTTTACTAGTAGAGCTTTGAAATAACATTCCTGACTCATGTATATAAGGAATGATCACCATTGAGATAAAGTAAATATGACTTGGTGGTCTCCTTAAATGAAGGACTGAAACGGACGAAATAAAACAAGCACAAAAATACATAAAGGGCTCAATAAAGAAAATTATTCATCCATCCATTTTCTATACCCACTTTATCCACTGCAAGGTCGCAGGGGGAGCATTGGGTGAGACGCAGGGTAAACCCTGAACAGGTTGTCAGTGCACACAAACAAGACAAATAACCATGCATGCTCACACTCAGAATCAATTTAGAATCAGCAATAAACCTAAAAAACCACAAAGCTTTTAACCAGAGTAGAGAACCCATGCATACACAGGAAGGACATGCAAACTCCACAAGGAAAGGCACCAGCCGAGTTTCAAACCAGAGACCTTCTTACCACCATGCAATAGGCTACAATAAAATATAATAGATAGATAGATGTATCAAAATGCATTTAATGATTGACACAAGAAATGTGAAAAGAAATTACATTTCAGTTTTAATTTTCAGCTGTAAATATTAAACGTTTTGTTAATACCCTTATGTATTGTCTTTGTCATTAATTTTTCCAATTATATTTACTGATTTAATCATTTGTTATTTAATCAAAATGAGAAGACACATGAATGTTGTATGAGTGAAAATAAATAAATTACATAGATAGACTTTCCCCATTTATTTTAGCAGCATTTATTGGCATAATGATACATTTGTGCTTTTTCTGTATTTATTTTTAATTTCGCCAGTTTCAGTCCTTCATATCCTCACAGTCTACCCCAACAAACACACTCTATCAGCGTGTTCCCACACATTCAGGTAATTTGTGCTGCATTTACAGACTCACAAGTGAGAACGAGTTCGCCATTTTCCACTGTCGTGCGGTCAGGACGAATGTCCAGATCTATACTGCCCGTGTCATGGTTCCTCTGGTTTGTGGAGGAGTTGTATGAAGAGGCAGAGCGGCAATGATCCCGCAGCCACACGTAGTTCAAATGCAACAGGGTCCCACCGCAGTTGAGCTCTGATGATTTCACATGCAGGGGGTTAACGGTGAGTTTAGTACATAGGTAAAACGGGTATGTATTAAAGCACAGGGTACCATTCCACTCACCAAGGCAGTCGTGTAATAAGCGAAAAGTTGCAGAAGTTGCGGAACACGCGCGGACCGGCACCGTGCGTGCCCATGATTTCTGCGTGTCTGAGAGAGCAGACCGCAGCTGAGTCCATCTCAGCACGGGCCGCAGTGTAGTGTTTAACAAACCCAACATCCCTGGTGCAAACACAACTCAAATTTAGACCGATAAAACAGTAAATCCAGCACGGAACACCTTCGTGTCAGTTTTCAGACGAGTCACAGTTATGTCACAGAGGTGTGCGACTTCTCTCTGGCGCTTATAAGTGAGTCTTTAATCTCATAAAATGTCTTAGTTTGACGAGAAAGTCTGAGATTAATCATTAAACACCCCATAATTACACCTGGAAGATGTATTTACTTTATGGCTCTGGTATTTACTATTGTAAAGCGCCATCGATGAGTTCACGCATGCGCGCTTCCCCCGAGGCCAGTACCCGGATGTGAGGAATGATTTTTGTGGATAACCGTTATGAACTCACATGGTGAACTTTATCAGTTAAATAATATGCTCAACTAAATACTTTTATAAAGATGGGTTCTTCGATTGGTACAAACCAGGTTCTGCAGATTGGATATTTTTGCCATTATTTTTTCTTTTGTGATCTTTTTGGAGCTTGTCAGTTCCGTAAGCCTTTTGAATGAATGAAAAATAAACAGATTGATTAATTGTCACTAACATGATATCATCATGCCATTGCCTCTTGCTGCATCAACCTAAAGCGCGGTAAACACCATGAGATTGAATTTCTGCATGCATTTTTCCAGTTAACTTTCGATAACATTGTTACATTTTCAGACACGCTGTAAAGACCTTCTTCACACTACATTACCCACGATGCATTGCGCACGCTAGCATAATAAGCCAGCAGCGCTTCGTAAGTGGCAAGTGAAGGTGAAAGGAGGTAAGCTGAAGATGCAGTGTCAAATTGTGTCCGTCTGCGCTTAAAAACGAGTCAGTGTCAGCCTCGTCAACTTCTAATTTGAAAAGACATGTGGAGGTGAAACATCCGTCCAGTGTGAGAAAATATCTTCAAGTCCTTGACAGTCAAAAAGGTCATTAGGACAAGGGCAAGACCCCCTGTCAACAACCCCAAACGATCCAGATCACACTGCCTGCAGTCTTCAGGGGTGTGATTTCCCAGCAACAGGTAGACTTAATGATTATGAATTAATTTATAAAGGACACCAATGATTTCAGAAGAAATGATTCAGACAAATAAAACAAAAAAATACAAACAATTTCTGTCCTTTGTCCTCACATCTGGTCGCTGTGCATATCCATTTTGTGTGAGAGAATTTAAGGTCTAGTATAATTGATGTCATTAACACACACTACTTTCTTCTCTTTCTCGAGTTCAGTCTTTCATTCTCCTAACCTAAAAAAAAAAATGTTAATGAACTTGTTCAAAATTGAAAGGAGGAACTATGAACATGAGCTTATTCATTTCTAACCTGTGGGAACTGAACTTTGAACGAGTTCACGAGGAGCATGAATGTGCACAACACTGGTAACCGTCTCAACATCAGATTTTTCTTTACGTAGTCGGAGAAGAAAAACTGGTGTTAAGTTTTCAAATAAGTCAGGAATGAGTGATAGTGGGTCAGCATGAATGATGCCAGGATCTTGAAACAAAGGCAGCTGTATGCATTGTTAGATGTTTATTACAGATGTACACATGGTAAAACTCTGGGCTCTTATGACATGGATGTTAAGAATAATAATGTATTTTTTCTTTTTGATGCCAGATTATATCAGCCACTGGCATTGTTTGGTATTATCCTTTTTGACAATGGGCCGATTGGAGTCAAAAAGCTGAATATAGTCCAATATATTTGTGCATGTTGTTTAGATTATATATTTATTTTCCTTGCAGATAGAAAATATCAATGGTTCCAATGGTGAAAACTGAATGGGGGGGGGGGGGGGGGGTGTACTGGTGAACATTTCACAGTCATCTGCGTGTAAGGAAGAGATTAAGTCCAAATATTAGCTTGCAGATCCTCCTCATGAGGTGCAGCTGTCACATAAATGGTGGATTACTGAGCCATGCTTGCTCAATGTCTCCATCTTGAGTTCCCTGTAGAAACCAACAGCTTAAAGGAACTTGCACTCGCCAGCTGGCTGAGCACCATTTCCTCACCTTCCTGATTACCATTCTGTTTTGTTGGACACATCAATTTGAATGCTCGAATGAATCAATCAAAGCATTCATGTGTGTGAAAATTGAAATTAAATGTATGAAAGGTATTCTGTGTCCTGGGTGTTGTGCTTTTGGGTTATGCATATTTCAGTAGGGGTACTGAAACAATATGAGGAAACAACCAGATCTGCAGATAAAAGTGTGCTGTAGTAGATTACATAACAATACTGAATGCTATTTTAAAGCCACACCCAGATGTTTCAGTTAAAATGCGTGCCCATAGTGGGAGTAAACTATGGGCTCCATGGCTCATTTCAAAAGGAGTAAGACCTTGTATCTGTTTTGAAGGGGCGTTGTCCCCTGGACAAACTCTCTGTGAACTCTCTGTGTTGCGCTTCATTAACAATGTAAAACCAACTAAACCGTGCATTTTGCAACGCTGTTACGACACGACCCTGTTCTGCCTGTCGCATCGCGCATTTGTAGTCAGACTGCTCGCCCTCTGCTTCTTGTAATCGTGTTTTTGGGGAGCATACACATGATCACCTCGCATCTGGGTGCGTTATAACGCACGTCTCAGCTCGTGAGCAGCTGGGATCACTGTGTTCTGGGACAGTGTTGTTTTGCCTCCTTCTGCACTGACAGGGCAGCTCTTAAGAAAACGCTGCGGTAATGCTGCGTTTACGTACTGTTGGGTATTTAGAAGCTTGTGTGAATCATCCATGAAAGGCTTCGATGTGAAGTCACATTGTCGTTCAAACTGGTCGCTCTCTTTAATTAATGTCAGTGATATTGAATCAGTTTTGGACCGTTTGAGCAGTCTCATGGTATTACACTCTCATTCCTTGTTAGATGTTGTATTTTAATCGAAACCACAGGGTAGTTAGTAGAAACTGATTCCCTTCCCGAAATAATAGTAGTTTTAATCATATGCACAATGAACACGACTGTACAGAAACAGCAGTTAAAACACAGAAACAAATCTCTACGTATCTTTTATTTAAATTGTTGTAAAGGGGTTGAGTGCTTGTATTTGGGAGCTTACAGAGAGCACTGGAACGCAGCGTGAGGCAGCCCGTCAGAACAGCAGCATTCAGCTCAGCTGCGTGTTTACTTGCTCTGTCAGCGGTGTCCCCACAGCAGTTATCTCATGCTCCGCACCCACCGCTGAGCAAAACCTTGGACTTTTGTCTCACGGAGTGACTTATCTCGTCGTCACGACTCCTTATCAGCAGTTTCATCAAGCGTCTTGCGGACCTTGGCCGGGGGCAAATCGGGTTCACGTTTTTTTTTTTTTTTTTTTCAAACCATCAGGGGAAGATGACGTTAAAATCCAATAAAAACGAACCCGCGGTCATACTAGAGCCGGTCAGCAGCGTCCGAACAGCCCTTTCCGATCTCTACCTGGAGCAGC
The DNA here is from genome assembly GCF_027942865.1 of Odontesthes bonariensis. Taxonomy (NCBI): domain Eukaryota; kingdom Metazoa; phylum Chordata; class Actinopteri; order Atheriniformes; family Atherinopsidae; genus Odontesthes; species Odontesthes bonariensis. The sequence goes on along the minus strand of NC_134521.1, from coordinate 14,184,292 downwards.
TCCTTCAAAACAAACCAAAGTCTGACAAGGTAAGGGGTGTCATTTTAACAATATTTTTGTTTGGTTCCTTTATATTTCAGTGGGCATGTTTGCTTCCGGGAAGCTGTTTCGGGGGACTCATCCTTGTTTGTAACTCGACAAGATCTCTAAAAATAAACCCGGATAAGTTTCCAGTGCACGGCTTGCAGCAGCTGTGTGTTGATCTCCTAAAAAAAAAAAAAAAGAAAGATAGCAGTTAAATCTGCTGTGTCAAATCACCAGGTCTGTGTGAGCAACCCCTGCATTGCTCAGTATGAACCAGTCAGACATTGCGTTGACACTTTTACTTCTGCATTTGTTCCAAAACTGCATCTGGAAGTCATTTGACAACTTGGGGAAACAAAGCTCCTTCACATGCAGGAATATGTACGTTTATAGTTTTAATCACAAGACAAGCATCCTCTCAGTCAATGTTACAGAAATAATGAATGGGTTTAAATCATAAAAAGTAGGCGTGCTTATTTTCTTTGAGAGTTTTTCTTTTTCATAGATGAAGGATAGAAAAGCAACATTATAACAGTGTTATGTTCAGTTATAAACGGTGTTGTGTAACTTTGACACACAGCCCTTTGGCTCATGAATAGGCTTTAACAGTCATGTGAAGACAGGCCGGTTGTTTACTGCATCACTCAGGACCAACCTGAGTTTTAAAACAAGACTGGAACATGTGGTACGACACACATTACATAAAGGACCAGAGGGTCTTTTTAAAAAGGAGGAATTGGAAAGAAACGGGTAGAGCAAAGCCAGATTTTGGCTCTTTGTGCTGAGTATCTTTCCTGAATTTGAAAAGTCAGCACTGAGATAGTGAGGGAAATGAGGAAGGGAGGAAACTTCTTTCCTGATATCAGCAGTTTGTAGTTCAGTAGCCTTGAGTAATAGTCACATCAGTGTGCTTTTTTGCTCTGAGCTGATTCGTTCAATTGTCTCGAAGTGAGGTCCCACTGTCTCACTGTGTAAACTAGGTTTGATTAGAGCCTGTTAATAAGTGGCAAACCCTTTATCTTGGGTTTTGATACTGGAGATGGGCAAAGTAAGGCAGCTTGTTCTGCTCTGTGCATGTTCCAGGAGAGTTTTGTGTACAGCCTTGAGCTGAGTGCTGCTCTGAATGCCACTGCAAATACTTCAGGCCTGAGCTGTGCTTTGCTGTGCAAAAACAGACACACATTTGAACTAATCAGAATACAACTCGTTACTTGACTAAACAGCCCTTCAGGCTATTTCATTGATAGGTGCTCAAATTCCTCTGGCCTGCGTTCTAAGAAACTGTAACTATATGAGACATTTTCTTATTGATTAGATCAGGAAAGTATGTCGAAAAGCTAATAGAAAAGTAAGTGCGACACTTTTGAAGGGTTTGATTTAATCCAGAGATGGTGCTCTAAAATTCAGACTACCTCAAGAAGAGATGTGCTGCTTTCCTGAGACTCTTTTAACTCAATTGTTTTGTTTATCTGTTTCTTCTCCACACCCAAACCCACCATTCAAGTTCCTAAAAAGGATTTCCTGACGCCACTTACTGTAACATTTGTTATCAGTAACCCAAACACAGTTTTTGTGTGTGTGTGTGTGTGTGTGTGTGTTTTTGAAAAACTAAAGAAATCCTTTTAATCAAGTCTATGTCCTCCTCACTCACTGATAGTGAAGGTGCTGATAGAGGTCACCGTCTTTCCTTTTGTCTTTGTAAATTAGAAAAAATCAAATGTAACAGTCAGCACACTAAAGGTCCCATTTCTGCCTCTTTAATGCAACTTTTTTTTCTAGATTGTTTGCGGTTGTCGATTCATTAGATGCATTCCGAGTTTGGAGTGGCTGCAGATTGAAGTGATTCGCTTTGAAAAGAAAGTGAAAAGTTAATAAAACGTTGTGTGATGCTTCAGGATGTTCACTGGGTCTACAAGGTCAATATTGGACCTTAGCTCATGCCTCCCGTGGTCCTGCACCTTCCTGACTTACGGCTGCACAAGGCTGGTAAAAAAAAAAGAAAAGAAAAAGAAAAGTAGAAATTCCACTTTGCATTTCATGAATACTGTACAGCTGAGGTTATAGCCGAGCAGGAGGGCGGCAATAATGATATTTATTGGTTTATTGTTGTGCTGAAGATAGAAGACAGATAATACTTTTGCTGAGGCAGTGCTGATGTGTCATTTTCATACAGAAACTTTGTGCTGATGCAGGTGTCTCAGATGATGGTTCAGTGATTATTTTATAAACTTTTTAGATACCGTGCAGTGTTCTCCACGGAACTGACCTTTACTCAGTATGAGTCATGAACATGTATCTTATCTTGTAGCGAAGACATCTGATGTAATTTCTCAGTCTTCCTTTTAGGGCTTTTAAAAGAAGGCGCTCTGTTCTCAGACAGTGATGTGGACTGTGTTTGTTGAGGTTTTCCTCCTCTAAGACTCTCTTAGGTTCCTTTAAATGTAAGAGCACAGTTGAAATTTTCATGCACAACTTTTAATAAGTTTTTGTACATCAGTGCTTTTGTCCGCCTGATTGTGGTATCCATGACCACATGAGCCCAGTGGACCAGGTGACTGGACATGGTTAATGAGGTGTTAAATAGCTGGGTTAATTTTCAACCTTGAACATACATTGATGCTGGAAATGAAACCCAGCTGTTGCGACACATGAGCAAAAAGTCATTATAGTTTATTAGAAATACAAGTGACATAATGATCTGATCTGTCCAGTTTGACCAAATTATGACATCGCTCGCATAACGGAAGGCTTAAACCTGATGTTTCCTTTTATGTGAGAGAAAATAATATACATGTAATTTGTTTATTTTCTTATCTGTATTCTAACAGGTGGCTATGCAAACCTATGAGAATAAAGGAGCTGAGTTTTACACCAACGGTTGTGCAGGACACATGAATGGTGCAGAGCTGACCAGGATGAAAGAAGTAGAATTTGAGAAAAATCCCTCAGAGCCAATGGTATGCTATCCACCTCTGCAGGTGCACAGTTTGTATAGTTTCACATATGAGTTGCGGATTCCTTCTCATTATCTGTGGTGTTTGTCTGCAGGGCGTCACTCTGAAGCTGAACAACAAACAACGGTGCACGGTGGCCAGAATATTGCACGGGGGAATGATCCACAGGCAAGGTAACTGATCACATTATTATGAGTGTTAGTGATGACTTACCAAAGGGTAATATGATTAATAACAGATACTGAGAACTCTGAAGAGTGTGTCATATCTTTGCAGGGTCCTTGAATGAAGGAGATGAAATAGCAGAAATCAATGGACAAAGTGTGGTGAACCACACTGTAGATCAGCTACAAAAAATTCTGGTAAACTGTAACCTTATAACCTATTATAGTTAATTAATCACTTAATATGGCTTAATAAATATTAAAAAACGGTGTCATCTTCACATGCAGAGAGAAACCAATGGAGTAGTCACGATGAAGATCATTCCCAAGATGCAGAATCGATCCCGAGTCTGTGAGGTAACGATGTGACCAGAACATTTTTTACACAGCTTTGGCCTTGGCCTGCTTATAACTTCTGCTCTGAGTAATCTTTCCATTTTGATTCAGGGTTAATTCAGAGATGAGGTTGATTACTTTTCTACCAGCCTCCTTTTTTTTCTCCAACTTACCTGTTTGAAATGATTTTGTTTAGGTGAATCATCTGTTAGTCAGTGAACAACGCAGGTGAATATGAAATTAGTTCAAATTTAAAAACCATCACTCACATTAGTTTTGATCGTTTGGCTTGAAACACATTGCTCGTGTGTTTCATGCTGCCATCCACTGGCCACAAAATGCATATCCAGCCGTTCTCATGCTTCATGTGGCATGAAAAGGGCTGCTCTTAATAGCAATGGAGCAATGAACTAAAAAGAGCTTTTCGATGACCAAAAAGAAAAGTATATTTATTCAGAGACGTTACCCCTCTGCATTAACTTCTGTCTTTGCTGTGGTCAGTGATGGCAACGTACTTTATAGCTTGTAGTCCATTCATACTGTATGTAGGTTTTAATGTAAAATGCTTTAAATACTTAAATGCTCAAAGAACATCACTGTGGTGACCCAGGCTACTCCATCACTATCACACATTTTGTACACATTTGGGGTATCCAGTCCTGTCTCTGTACTGCAGTAACTACTACTGGAGTGTCTTGGGAAAGCTACAAATGTTCATGAATGTTACTTAACAGCCCAAGTCCATTTTCAAATAAGTTGGGACACTGTATGAAATGAGAAGAAAAACACAATGCAACTATTTGCAGTTATTTAAACCCTATGTTTAATTGAAGATACCACAAAATACTACAAAGACAGCATATTAAATGTTGAAACAGAGCAATGTTGCTGTTGTTTTTAGAAATGTATTCCCCTTTTTTTTTTAAATAGTTGCCAGCAATACATTTTTTTATTTTATTTTTTCAAAACTGGGACAGGGGCAGTGGAAAAGTTGTGTGACGCTAAAAAGGAAACCTGGGATTTCCCACAACTATTCAAGTTAATAAGTCATGACCACAGTTGCCTGAAAATGGGGACGATCCCCACACTGGGAAACATTAATTAACATAACATGAGAAAGAATCAGTGTATCATCTGCAGTGCATCTTATGCCAGGACATACCTGTATGAAAGGCTCAAGATTGAAGACCTACACTGAATGGCAGTTCTGTTTGGATCCTGAGGAAGCGCTGCAAAATTCTGCAGCAGAAATTCCTGAATGGGCTCAGGAAGACTTCTGAAAGCCACTGTGAGAGAACACAGTGTGTTGCCGCATCCACACATGCAAGTTAAAACTACCACCCAGAGTTACTGCCACATTTGCTGAGGCAGAATTCATTTAAGCCGGACTGAGGTGAAATAGGGAAATGGGTCATGGTCTGACAAATAAAAGTTAAAAAATTATTTTTGGAAATCATCACACAGTATTTTCTGGGCTATCTATCGGGGCACAGTTCAAAGGCCAGCAGCCATGATAGTATTGGCATAGTATTGGTTCATGTTGCTTAGGTAACCTACACATCTGTGCAGGTACTACTAATAATGAATAACATATACATCTACATTTTGTTCACAGAAGCGCTTGAATATTTCAGGAACATGATATTAAACCGTGCTGTGCATATATTACGACAGCATGGCACCATACTAATGGTCCAGGTTCCAAACTGAACTGTCCTGCCTGCATTGCTGTCACCAATTTCAAATTAAGTTTATAGTTTTTCAAAAGGCAGTCAGGGTTCTCAGTTTTAAAATTCAATATGCTGTGTTTGTACTCACTTTCAGTTGAATATGTGGTTTAAATGATTTACGACTGATTTTTTTGTGGGGGTGATTTGTCCCAGTGTTTTTGAAATTAAGTTGTTATAACTTACCCTGATCAGAATTTACACATGTTTGAACTTAAACGGTTAAATGTAAACGTGTGACATGCTGATTAGTGGTTCCCGTGGCTGGAGTAGAAATTATACTCTTTTTTTACAAGCTGTCAAGATCAATATCACAACTCTGAATTCTGCTCAAGGGTAAATATCATTTAACATTAGTAGAATACAAATATACAATTTGTGTTAGAAGTCATGGGTTTTTTTCCCCCACAAAGATGCCACAGGATCAGGACCTGTAGGTCTTCAGTTCCAGTCTTTGCTGATACATAGGACATTAGCATTAGCACCAGCATTCTGTTCTCATTACAGCAATGTGTTATGCAAGCAAACAGAAGATTTTATATTTGACTCCCTTTTTTCCCTCTTCTGTATTAGAGAAAATTAAAATGCTGGCTGTTTTAGCTCAAGGTTTAAAAGGGAATCTTTTAAAGTCAGAAGTTAAGTCAAGTTCATGCTCAAGAAAAGTTATGTAGATATTGGAAACTGTACTTTCTGCTGATTACTGAACACAATTCTGATAACACAGGTTGTCGATAATGTCCAGTTACAGTTTTTTTTATTTTCTGCACTGGTGGGATTGACTTTGATTGATCTCAATCTGCAGATGTACATGAGGGCCCAGTTTGACTATGATCCCACCAAGGATGACCTCATCCCTTGCAAAGAGGCCGGCCTAAAGTTTCAGACTGGTGACATCATCCAGATCATCAATAAGCAGGATCCAAACTGGTGGCAGGGCAGAGTGGAGAGCAGTGCTGTAGACTTTGCTGGACTGATTCCCTCCCCAGAGCTCCAAGAATGGTAAACAATTCATTCACATGCGTCTTAACTGATCATTGATCCTGCAGAATGCGCCTGCACATACCATCACACATCACAGAAGTCAGTTTACACAAATATGTTTTTCTTTGCAGGAGAGTGGCCAGTAAAAGCAAGGCCAGGGAGGGCACTCAGTCCTGCAGCCCATTTGGAAAGAAAAAGAAGTGCAAAGACAAATACCTAGCCAAACACAGCTCTAGTGAGTATATTACTAGATTAGTTATTCCTGCACTTTCACTCAGTTGAACTCAAGGATAATGTTATCTGAACCAAAATATTTTCTTTTGCAGTTTTTGATCAGCTGGATGTAATTTCTTATGAGGAAGTTGTGCAGCTGCCTGCGTTCAAAAGGAAAACTCTGGTGCTTATTGGTAAGCTTCCTCACTTACATTAGGTACATTAGAAGACATTTACAATCATCAAAGGTGATTCACATTTTTGGACAAGTCCATACAACCTCAATATATGCATGACATACTCTAGAATAGACTTTTTGCAGGGCACCTTGTTTAGTTTGAGGACTTATCTTCTAGTTCATTAAAGTTAATCTTTGATGAAAATGTCATCAACAGTACTTTATTTATGAAATGTTGCTCTTTTTAGGTGCACCTGGTGTAGGAAGGAGCCACATCAAAAGTGCACTGCTTACAAAATACCCTGAGAAATTTTCCTACCCCGCACCACGTAAGTAAACACAGCTTTTTTTTTTTTTCCTTATAGAGCATTTAAGACTGTTTGTGGGGTAATTCTTTAATTATCATTTTGCACAGACACAACCAGACCCCAAAGAAAGGACGAAGAGAATGGACATGAATATTTTTTCATCTCAAATGAAGTCATGACCAAGTGCATCTCTGGAAATGAGCTACTTGAGTATGGCAGCTTCCAGGGATGCATGTTCGGTACCAAATTTGAGACCATCCACAAGATTCACGATGAGGGCAAAATCGCTGTGCTGGATGTAGAACCACAGGTCAGTACTGACACTTTTTTATGGACCTGTAACAGAAAAGTCATAGACATAATAATAGAAAATCATGGCTGTTATTTGACCAGTATTGCTATTCAAATGCAGAGTCACAAAGTGGTCATCCACTTTTCAGAAAGTTGGTTATTATTAAATAACCAACCTTCTCAGTTTGTCAGTGTTATTGGCCAAGATACTGAATCTCAAAAATGTCACCTGCATTAACTGGTGCACTAATGTGCTCAGTGTTTAGGAAAATTGCTGTTTTGGTGACTGTTGTTTGTATCGTAGAAGGGTTTGGGTGGCCAGCAATGTCAGAAAAACCCTACATAAGTTCACTCCATTTACTATTTCCCTACATTTAGCCACTATTGTTCCCATATACAAACTAAACCATGGCTCTTGGATAAACAAGTGCTTGATAAGTAGAGCGTAAGTAAGTATATTTGAAGCCATGCTTCAGATGTGTTATTTTAAGCCAATATCACAGCAGCGTTTAAGACGAGACAGCTTCCAAGTTTCAAATAATCAAATATGACTGGTCATGTGCTCATATTGGATGCACTGCAATGTCTTTATTTCCAAAATGTGTCCATTTTGCATCTAGATTACACCCGTTCTAACTCACAAATGCTCGTTTTTTACACGATAACATGATTACACTTGTTTATGAATTGGACCAAATCCAACTTCGACCTAATTTTGACCTCAGCTACACACCTGTAAAGTATCCTGACTGTACCTGGGGTGTTTATGTTGCTGTTATGTTGACTTAGTCTATTGACAGACTGACAGCCACATAAATACTTGCATAAATATTCAAAACTGCCTTTGTGCTGGTTCCTTCCACAGTAGGTGACTGCTGATAAGAATCCCTATTATCCCTATTCCAAAACCCTTTCTTGAACCAATCTGAAAATCAATTATCTTGTTGGGGTTGTATCTTGTTTGATCTCTCAGATCTAAGAGCAGTTAATTGAACACTTGATTCTTCTTGCAGATCTTGAAACTTGTGCGGACTGCTGATTTTGCTCCTTTGGTGGTGTTCATCGCTCCTACCAACACAGCTCCACAGGTGCTACATCGAAGTGATACTTTTTTTTAAAACACCAAACTCCATGAGCTACAAACTGCTAATCCTCTGTGTCTTCTCTCATAGACGGAAAATTTGCAGATGATCCAAAAAGAGTCGGACGTAATTTTGACCACATTTGGACACTTCTTTGATGTGGTCCTCATCAACAACGACGTGGATGAAAGTGTTAAAGGGGTTGAAGAGGCCATGGAGCGTGCCACATCCACCCCACAGTGGGTTCCCATTTCGTGGGTGTACTGAAAAAAGCCTGACACCAGTTTTGATCGCTTTGTGTTTGTCAAAAAGCAGTGCAATATCACTCCTTCCTCCAAACCTCATAGTTTGTGATGTCCCAGGTGTTTACTTCTTGTTAAATGTCACAGAGGTTTTTTTGCACAAATGCAGTAAAAAAAAAGAAAAAAGCAATATGTGGAAAGGTTTATCTCAGAAGGTTGAGAACCTCACCAGGGATGTTTTACTTAGTTGTTCAAGCTAATCTGCTTCAGGCTTTTGTCAACCCAATCTCACAACAGAACATGTAATAGCTACATTGGTCCACAGTGCAAAACGTTGCAGTTTCACAATAAAAAAAAAACTAGTTTTATATTGTCTTTGCGTCAGTGTTCAGCGTAAAAAAAAAATGGTCGTGCAACACTATGTTTATGCTTCCTATTGAAACACATTTGCAGTGTTCATTTGGCCACAAAGTCTCATGAAGAGAACGGAGGGACGGACGGCAAAAGTTTGGGACTCGTACTACACAAACTTTTACAGTCCTTTCACTTTTCTACTTCCCTTTCATTAGTTAACTGGTGAGAAACACATGCTTAGGTTTTGATGTTACATATTGCATGGTTTGGATTTTCCGCTTTCTATTCATGGGTTGCTATACCAGTCATGTCATGTGGACAATTTAAAACTCCGAATTGTGACAGTACTTTGTTTTGTTGATGTGGACAAACATACCCATTGCACCTTTTTCTGGTGAGATTGGGCTTTTTTTTTGCAGGGATTGCAGTTAAGCTTTAGTAAAGATTGTTGGAACGTTAGCAAATGCAAAACATGGACCACAACTGTGAATGAAATCATCACTTTAAAGCAACAGAAATTCATCACGTGAAGCATTGATTCTGACTTCATCATTTATCTGTTCCCATCACACTGCCCTATGAAATGAAGATTCTGAGGCTCTTTGCTCATGCTGTGTAAAACTCCATACAAAGTCCTCCACACAGAACATTTCAGTTGACCAATGACAACCTCACAGGACTCGACACTGGATTTAATCAAAATTGTATACCTCATGAGGGTACTGTACAAGCACTTTTAAACACAAAAAATAAAATAAATGTATAGTTCTGTTGCACCTATGTCTTTGACGGTGTTTTCTCTCGAAACTGTTACAGCAGGAAAACAAATGAAAAATCCATTTTGCTTCTCTGAAATATTAAGATTGGGTAGAAATCTTATCAAGAGGCCAGTGTGTGTGCAGTGAGTGTGTCCTCTGTTAACGGTGCCCACCATCTGAATGTTTCAAATTTATTACAAATTTATTTGATCAATTAATTTCATTTGGCTTGCATGATAAAAGTCATTTACCTTGATCTACTACCTTGTAATTCTTCCCTCATCAGTGCAGGAGAAACAGTTACAGGTTATTCATGACAATAAGTTTGTAAATTGCTAGCATCCAAGACAGCTTTGCAGTTTCCCAATTACATTGTCTCCATGTAAAAATGTGTAAAATGTCATACAAACAAATAATATTGTTGAACTTAAATTGATTTGATACAGAGAATGTATATTTGAAAAGAAGACATCAAAATGAGAGAAAAATCAACAACAGAACTGGCACATGTTGCACTGGAAACAGAGATTTTAGAGCAACCATACAGTTCAGGTGATATTCCCTGATATTCCCGAGACTGAGAAAAGCGAGATGCTGAGGAAGACTCGGAGGCTTGGCTTATTGGTGCTATAAAACTATAAAAACAAAGCTCACTTTGCATTAATGTACACATTCTTTACAATTACTTTTTGAGATGGAGCAAAACCAGCTCAGTAAGCAACAAGTGCAACCCAAGTCACAAAGTTAGAAAGATGATGTCATTTCTCTTGTCATCACCACTAACGTAGCCTGTTACATCTGCTCTTCGGGTTTCAGTATTCTGGCTAAACCAAAAGTAAGAACGACAAATTGATCCAAACATCATGGCACAGTTGTAGGAGACACTTGTGGCATGCCTTTTATTCTAGGGACCTGGAAAGTTAACATAGCTGTCCTTTAGTGCCACCATGTGGTTGAGACTAAACCAACACAGAGATCCAGTAGTTTTCTTATGCTGTGGGAGACATTTTGCCTGTATGGTTTGGGTGACTACAAATCATCACAAAGTCGTTCCATGTGATCACCTTTATCCTACCATGGAAGATTTCTGTTATGGTGGGAGTGATATCTCCCAGGATGCCAAGGTACACTGAAGCTCTTCTGAAAACACCACACCTTACTATTATCCTGTAATGGTTGTCTCTCAACTGTAAGACGACAGCTAGTCTGTTCAAATGTATGCACACCTGTGTAACTGCAAGTGAAGCGACAATAGATACAATATAAGTAAGATGTACCATGTCAACATATTTGAGCATTAAATAAGCTGAGTATGAACAACACAATCATCAGCTGTAGATGTTGTCAAAAAACTAATTATCATGTACTTTGACTTGTTTTTCCTGAAAATAATACATTTGGAGCAGCTACCAAAAGCTCATGCAAGGAAAAACACTCAAACATGCATAATTCAGTTGTATTTATTTGTTGGCTTTTTTTTTTTTTTTTTTTGGTAGAGGTTGGACTATGTAGTTTGTATTTTGTCTGGGACAATTAAGTCTTTCTTATTCTTCTTGATAAAAGCCTTATATGCCATTTTGTCCAATTCTCATTGAGAATAGCCTACATTTAAAAAGTCATCAAACATGATATCTTTATATCTTTATTCTTTAACTCCCCCTTTTCAAACAAATTGTGTAATAAGTTAGGCAATAAATGTGAACTAATACGTTTTTTTTTTTTTTTTTATTGTTTCTGTGATTGACATAAGCATGATTTGTGTTATTTTGCTGGGGGAATTCATGAAAGCCGCCTTGAGGAAGCAAAAAACGTCCCCTGGGCTTCAAGGGCTAAACTCAAAAGAGACTCTTCTCATTCATTACAACTTAATAAAGCAGTGCCATGCAGATTAAAACCAGCCTGAAGTAAAAACAACACCTTGACCATCAACAATGGTCAATGGTTTGTGAATCGCTCTTTTGAGAGTAATATGGGTTTACTCTCCACCAAATAAACACCCATAATTACTATGAATGACAACAGACACCTACTGCGAGGCTCGCCACACCCCCTTTCGAGGAACGCCATTTTGTTGACATACAGTCTTGCAATCAACATAAGCTCCTTTTAGAGGAGCTGTAAACCCAATCGTTTCTATAACATATAATGCAAGTGAAGGACACGTGCGTAAACCCCCAGTTGTTGGCATCCACGGATAAAAACAGTGGTGTCCCGAGCTGTGAAAAGCTGAGTTTGAAGTCTCTGACCACCCATTTCAACATGAAACTCGTCGCTGTTGACGTCACCGAGCCATCTTTGTCCACCTAATCCAGACGGCTGTTTATTACACCTTCATTACCACACTGACTCGGACAGTGCCAGGCTCTAGTAAAAGCCTGCGGGTGCTGCATCTTCAGACAAAAAGAGGAGAGTAAAGAAAAAAGAAGAAAAAAAAGCTTTTGTAGCGAGGGGACACAGCTCAGTGGCAGACACAAACCAGCGCTCCTCCTAGGATATATAGGCAAGGAAACGCCACAATAACCACCCAAAGGCTGCCAGAGAGTAGAGAGGAGCGCAGAAGGCAATCCACATCCATCTGCCAGCCACTTAGTGCGCGCTAACATTTCCAGTCCGGATTTCAGCGCAGCTGTCTAGCTAATACCACCAGGAAAATGTAAGTACAACGTCGTTTTAATGCTCTTTTTTTTTTTAAATCCCGATTTATGACAATTTAGACATCAAGACTGATTTTGGCAGGCTGTTTGGGATTTACAGCTTCGGAATTGTCTCAGCTATGAAGTACTGCGGGATTTTTTTTTTTTTTTCAGGTGTGATGTTAATAATCATTAAATGACGCTGTTGAATGCAATTTCACAGCTTTGTCTGATAACGTGACCCAAACGTGAATGTACAAAGGCTAACGCGTCGGCCTAACCTTGGAGCAGACGGAGGCATCGGCTTTACCTGTCATTAAAAACATCATTAGCCTTATTTCTGGGTTTTTTTGTAAACGAGCTTGGTATTTATCGCCCAGCCCTTTCATTTTGTCATCAGGTGGGTCTCACTTTGAGGCAGCACGCCCGCACGCACGCATTTTTTTTTTTTTTTTTTTTTAAGTTTCCAGTTTAAACTGGTTTGAACTGAAAAGAACACCGTCTGTGTGATTACCCACAGGCTAATTAAAACTACAATAAGAAAACATCGTCCTAGATAAAGCCTTTTTTTCAGCCTCTCAACATGTTCTGGGGTTAATTTTAGTGTCACTGAACCGTGGGTGACGATTAGGCTAATTCTAGAGACAGCAAGGACATAATGTTAAACAAATCACACAAGCTGTTTCACCAGCGTCGGTTCGTTTAAATAAGCTGCCGAACAAGTGGAGCTACAACAGTAGTTGACAAATGTTCAACAGACCTATTTACGATCATTTTATTAGCCATAAATTAGGCTTAGGCCTCGTTTACGTGATATTTGCAACCTACAGTGGGGGGTGGGGATAGCCTAGCCTCCTACAGTAGGATATGTCGTCGATTGTCATGCGAGGGCGGAAAACTGTATATCTCTCCACATTTCAGGCTGGATGTGTCCTCTTGGTCAAAGGATTCCTATGAAATATATATTATCATGTATTTTCTTTTCTTCTCCATTATTTCGACTGCACGTGATGCAAATATATAAAGGGCTGGCTACGAGAAGGTAGCCGTGACAGTCCCGTCTGTCAGTCCTCCCATGTAGCAAGCAGCTATGACGTTTAAATAGTCTGGTGCCGACATACATGTCACTCAAGCGTGGCATCACGCCTGTTAACGTTTCCTCTGTAGGCTGTAAGGTACATTTGTTACCAAATTTGGTGTTGAGTCCATTCAAGTGCCCAGAATCCAAACCCCTCAAAAAGGAATCTCCACGCCCTCAGTTTGGTAGGCTCTAGGTGTATTTACAGGCCTTTTGTGCTCGTTGTTCGCCGGAAGGTTTGAAAAGGACATCAATTTGACCTAGTGAGCCTTAGTGGATAGTCAAATGCGTGAAAAATCAAACCGAATGGGACAGAGAGGCTTGGATTTGGTCTGGGCTGCGTAAGCGCTGTCCAGTGCTGAAATGTCGCTCTCCAGTGCTGAAAATCTAATTCATAATATAGACCAAAGTAATACTTAAGAGCCAATGGTTTTCTCTATCTATCTATCTATCTATCTATCTATCTATCTATCTATCTATCTATCTATCTATCTATCTATCTATCTATCTATCTATCTATCTGCCTTCTTTGAGGAAACTCAAGGTAAGCGTTGAGAATCTTCCTCATTTAATTTGAGGCCCCTTGAAAATCTTAAATAGAGCTGTCAATGTTGCAGCAGCCCCCTTTGGAAACCACAGGGAAACACTATTTTAATAAGGACTTTCTTGTAAGAAGGTTGAATATATTTAGCTTTAATAGCAAATCTCATATTAGCAGTGGACTGTTGAGAGATTGATGTCAGACCTCACATTCCCAGTAGTTTATTTTCACTGCCTGTGTCAGATAGTACAAATTAGTACAAATTTGTGAACAGACAGAGATATTTTGACCGACTGTGCCCTTCTTTTGTTGATGTTGACTACATCAGAAGGCAAGATTACTACCCCTTGTGACACAACAAGGAAAACCTGCAAAAACTCTATATAATATAATAATTTATAGTGTAATTTATCATTTTTGAAAAGAGCAAATGTTATGTCATGGAAGTAGCAAAGATCAGAATTATTTGATTCACCTCTCTGGACGGTTTTTAGAGGAAGTTGATGAGAAACCTTGCCACGGCATTAGCAATTCTTCCTGGTGTTAGTTGAGAGGTGATGACGGCGTGAAACTCTGCACAAGTTGCACATTTGTCGTCGTACTCATCAATTGCAAGTAAAAAGAATCCCACAGCAATGACACTGATGAAATGCAGTTTACTGTCATGCAATGAATAAACAATTTCTGTTGCAACTAATTTCTAATGTCTAAACACACCCCAGATCTATTATAAGTGTAATCTAAGGAGAGGAAATATTATTGTATATATTTACTAAACATATACAGATTTTAATACAGATAGTAATATGAATTCCTCAGGTAGCCTTCGGGTGCTATGATATTGCTCCTTTCTGCTCTGGCTGATTGGCATCTGATAGTGACCAGCAGCAACAGGTCAGCTACTGTAAAGGATTTGTTGTTGTTAGAGGATTAGGTATCTGTGAGCATGTAAGGATGACCTTTATACAGAGCTCGTTTCCTACTGAAAGAGTTGTCTAGCTACAACCAATGTATGTTTGTCATTGTATGCCACAGTCCTGAAATGATCCAAAACTCCAAGTTTGATTTAATTTGGATCAGTGTACATTATAGCATGTTAGGTTGAGCATGCTGAGCAACTCAGCACCACATGAATAATCTAAGAATTTTGAGCCTTTTAATGATTTTCACTTTTTACTTCTGCGACATAAAGTTGTGATATTTCAGTTTTATTTGATATAGCCATATATAGTGTTTGAAGCAAAACGTCTATGTGTTGGCTGAGGTAGTCAAATATTGGGCCAGCTCTGTGTGGTTGTGCTCATACATGCTATTTATTCTGTATCTTTGGCTCAAATTTTTTACTTAGATGAGCCTATTTCCTCAAATTACTTTGTGTCCACTGATTGACCTGAAAAACAACCAAAAACTATGCCAGTGCAGAAAAGGCAATTTCAAGTCTGAATACAGATTAGTGATGGGTATGTTTGGCAACAAAGCATACCCATGTTATTGTCCTCCAATAACATCTGAAAGTGAGATATTATTTGTTGTATGTCCCAGCTGGTGTAAAAATCCCATGAAAGAGAATTTCATTGATACCCTCCTGTGATGAGCTTCAAAACCTCTTCACAACTTTTTTATGTGTATTTTAAACCTGGTTTCTGCACTTCAAAGACTAAACAAAAGAGATAGGAATTAGTTGTATAATGTTATTTGGCCTGTAAACTGTTATATGATGACGTGCTTTATGTTTGGATCATTGTTTCGATCTTCTATTCTTCATCATTCATGAATGATTTATGCATTGCAGTTTAAAAGATGATTGGTGGAAAGGTATATCATTTAACATCGAGAGGAAATCAAAAATTCTGATGATAAAATTTATCCTTGATATTTCTGGTGTTTTTGTTTCTCTCGCTGCCAGTACAGTACAAGTTAACATGGCAGCATTTTTAATGAAGCTTTTTCTTTGTAGTGATACAATGACACTCTCACATAATCTCTGTCTCACTTACTGTGGTCATCGTCTGTGCACAGTGCATCCAAAAGAAACAGTCACTCTATGTCACGATACAACAAGACATGATAAATCCTCTTGACTTTTGCAAAGCCAAGGTGATACTTTTTATGATGGAGAATCAGAATCAGAAAATACTGTATTTATCCCCGAGGGGCAATTAGGAAAAGGAGGGCAACTATGTCTCCTTCTAACCTTTCAAACCCTTCTAATCCAATCCAAATTTGATGTGAATTAGTCTTATATCGCAATGTCTGGTTAAAAATTTGTGAATTTTTCCATCCTTTCGATACACCTGTTTGGCATTAATATTTCAGTTACAGTAAAGCTCCCTGTACTGTTTGTTTCACAGCAAAATCCCACACTCTGAAAACAAAAAATGGTCCAAATACTGTGTTTTTGGACTACCCTTAGTTTTATTTGAAGATTTCCTTAACCTTTTCCTCAATCACATGCAATGTGGTGACATGAATATAACCTAAACTGATGAGATATAACATGAGCTTATCATATTGGTGTATATTTTATATGTGTATTTGTGGTTTCCTTGTCAGGTCTGCCCCAGCCGCTGGAGCCCCCGCAGCAGAGGGAGGGAGTCAGGGCCCTCCCAACCTCACCAGCAACCGCCGTCTGCAGCAGACACAGGCACAAGTGGATGAGGTGAGTGCATCTGATTTTACCAGCACAACACTCCTGAAAATGTATAAAGGTTGACTGAAGGGGGAGAAAAGAAATATGTTATAGATATATATATATATATATATATATATATAGCTGAAGTTGGTTTGGTCAAATATATATATATATATATATATATATATATATATATATTTAGCTCAAATTGGTTCGGTCAAAATTAATTCTATCTTATGGCATTGAGATAATAATTCACAAGTTTTGGTCATATTTCACATCTTGCAGACTTCCTCCACCATATCAAACACTTCATATTTACTCATCCTGTCTGGAAAGCTGATTATGCAAAACTGCTTTGGGTTTCTTTCCCCAGGTGGTGGATATCATGCGTGTAAATGTGGATAAGGTTCTGGAGCGTGATCAGAAGCTGTCAGAACTGGACGATAGGGCTGACGCCTTGCAGGCTGGAGCCTCTCAGTTTGAGACCAGTGCTGCAAAACTGAAGAATAAATACTGGTGGAAGAATGCCAAGGTGAGAACATGTGAACTTGTTTATTCAGTTTGCAAATATATGCGGTCGAAGGCTGTCTTAGACTGCAGTATCAATGTTTCAGTTGATATTTTGGAGGATAGAAATACTATATATGTTATGTATATTATATAGTGGCACATTGTCTTAGGAATCATCATAATGCCACTTCAAGCCATGCAGCTATGCGACGGAGCAGCTCAGATAATTATTTATATTCTTCCATTATGAGCATGAATAATAAGAGCCACCTGAGTGACTGTCTTATATTGCTTTTGATATTCACTGCCCTATCAAGAATTTATTAAAATTTTAAAAAGTTTATCATAACCAAATTTACTTATTTTCTGCTGACTACAGATGATGATTATCCTGGGTGTGATATGTGTGATTGTCCTCATTGTCGTTATTGGTAAGAAACCTTTCAACTTTTTTGTGCACATTGAAAATAGTCTTCCCATGTATGTTTTTTCAGTAACTTTCCAGTGCTTTTGACGCTGTGTTTCTTCTGATACATGCAGCAATGTTCAGTATCATGAATACCGCTCCATCATCTGTTTTTTTCTTTTCTTTTTTCTCTGCAGTGTACTTCAGTACCTAAGAAGAGTCGCTCCTACCCCAGTCTGATCCCAGCTTCCTTGCTACAGAAAAAGAAACCCTCTAATTGATGACTAAATTAACCACAGATAATTAATTTATTATATGTACGTATATCTCCCCATTTAGCCTCGATATAACACCCCTAAACCCTTCAGGGCCCCATGGCTCCCCCACTTCCACCACCTCGCCTCTGGACCCCTGTCAATATTTGTCCTGTGAGTGTGTGGCCCTTTTTCCTTTCTGGGTACTCTTGGCTTTTCTAACCTGCCATACTGAGAACCAAACACTTGTGACGATGCAACAACAGAAAAGGAAACAACAATTGGCGATAATTGTTACATAACTTATATATAGTTCTTTGTAGAGTTTTATTCTGATATATATATATACTGTTTTGTAGGTGTGTGTGCGTGTGTGTGTGCATTTTGTATTTTTTATTTTTTTGTATTAATTTTACGTATGCGTCAGCGTTAACTACTGCCTATTAATCAAATTGTGTATCTTGCATGTTCACATCATCTGTCAGTCCCCTGCTTGTTCTGCATCTTTTTGGTGTGGTTTTGCACAGTGGAGTTCGTCTCCATGTAACTATTGGCATACAGATTCTTTTCAATGTCTCTGCGTTACTCATGTCCACCAGGACAGTTCAAGACAAGCCTAGAGAAGTAAAACATGTATGAAAAGGTACGCTTCGGGGTTATGGAAATTGGAGCTATTCCACAAAGGGGAAAACACACACAAATTCACCAGGTTTCTCCTAGTTTAGCTCCGGATTACTATATGTTGACGCCATCAAAAGTTTTAGCTTCTTGTGTGGCTTTTTGAGAGAGTTACTGCTCACTGACATGGAGCAAACATACAAATAATGCATGACTTGTGAAACTAATCTCTAGTGATCATCACATCCATCCCTGTCCATCTTATCTTCCCTTTATCTAAGTGTGAATTCTCTTTTGATTCTCTCTTTAATAACTACCATCTCAAGTGTCTTTAATGCCCAATTTGTCCTCTGTCGCTCGGCAAGCTTGGACACGTTTCCTCTGATAATTTAAACTGCCATAGTAAAGTTGGACCAATGTCTGTAGATGTTTCTTTTTTATTTTAATATTACGTAGTGTCTTATTTCGAAAACATTCCTTCATTGCAGTTTAGTGCAAATGCTCTTACTGTAGCACATGTAAGTGTAAGTACCATGTAAAATACATGCAATGAAACTTGTGACGCAAAAGTAACGCAAACCATAGGAGAAAATAGTTCTAGTAAATAGCTGTAAGGGTACATTTTGGGATAGACAGGATTAGACCTTCAATCCAATTTATTTTCCTTTGTAAATGTGTGTGTCACACTTGCACACAGTATACTGTGGAGATTCATATAAAGTGGTGTTATGGGCTTGGAAGTCAGCTGTAATGCCAAGGGATTGGATGGTTCCATTCTAAAAGTTGATGATGTATTCATTTCCATAAAGCAAAGGATATACTGGTCCATTCCCTGAGTGGACACTGCAAAGCCTTAGTCCTCACTCGCTTATGTTAGTTTCCAGTCAAACTCACCCTCACACTTTAGGTTTGTGTTGGAGGTGTGACTGACTGCAGAAAGGGGATAAGTTTAAAATGCACAAACAACCTTGTTTTTGATGGCGCTGTCTGGCTCCATAGCCTGGCAAAAAGAATATGCTGGTGCAGCAAAACTTCTCCACATGAAGAGCACATAAAAGATTTTTTTTTTAAAATCAAACAAAAGACAATTCTGCCTTGGAGATCCAGGAACAGGGACGGAGGCTAATGAGGAGAATATTTCTCAGCAGTTCATTTGCTTTGGGGCAGATTGAGAAATTTACGGTCTATGTTAGCGACGGAAAAAAAGAAATCGTAGCATTCCTAGGAAGAGTGTTTTGCTAGCGCAGTGGTTCTGTCTCAGTGTTTCTCCCCATAGTTAAGGCCTTTTTCTTTTTTAAATATAATAGATTCTATTTTTATTATAGTATATTTTTGTGTGAATCTGACAGGTAAAGAGGAGGTGTGCAATCACGACCACTTGCTGCCAACATCAGTGAGCTCCTCTTCACCTCTCTTTGGTGTGTTTTTTGTAATTCAGCTCTGTGCGTTATACACTGCCAAGCATCAAGGGAGAAGCTTTTTTTCTTATTTATTTTACTGGTGCCCTCACTGGTTAGGTCTTGATCTATTCTCAAACTTCTTTTGGCATCTACTTGCGTGTAAACTACCATTTTGGCGACTTTATAAATAGAAGAGCAGGGCAATACAAAGCAACTACATTTTGAATTTTCAAACACGCTGTCAAACCTTGAACGTATAAGCTTGAGAAGGCATACATCTAAAATTCCTTAAAGCTGCCAAAGGCATTTCTGGGAGTTAAAAACATTTTGTGTGCAACCACAGAGGGACTTTGTTTTTAGAGGTTTGGTTGTGGTAAATCAAAGTGTTGAAATAGTTGGAGTTGACTGTTCAGTTAAATCTGTTAAATTGGGTATTTTTAAGAGTGCAGGCTTGAATTAAGAACAGGATGCTGCTCAGCTCATGCTTTACTGCCATTGATAACAATTCTAAAGTGCATGAATTGAGTTTTATAATCTTGCAGCAGGAGCTAGAATAATTCATAATGTATGTAAACCCTTTGTTACCCTGCCTCTTTTATCTTCCCCACCAGCTGAGAAGATCAACCTTTCCTCTATTACTCAGCTTTCTAATTCAAATTCCTTCTCTGTGTGTGAGTGTGTGTGCAAGAAGTTGCTTCGATGTACATGTGCGAGTGTGTGTGTGTGTGTGTGTTAGAAGAGCTCTGTCTTGGGAATATCCCCAGTTTATCCTGACAGATTAGGCCGCTTAAATCTCAGAGTGAGGGCATGTTGTTTCCTTGACCACTGAAGTACACAAGCAGAGAGGTTGCAGATCTGTCAGCCAGTCCCATTATAAAAGCCCCCAACCTTAACAAGTCCACTCTTCCTTTCTCCCCCATCTGTTTTTCTCTAGAGTAAAAGCAAACTGCAAACGATTACCAAAGATCAGATATTCGTGCTTACGCTGCCAATTGCCATCAAAAACAAGAGAGAAACAGGCTATCTGCCCTATCCAAGCCCGTTTTGAATAGCTTATACCCTTACTCTATCTTTAGGACCTATTAGCTATCACACAACATGTATATATGGTGTGTCAGTTTGGCTTGTGAGTGTGCCATCCTAAAATATGCAAGTTAAACCAAAACATGAGGGCCGCATGCTTCAAATCTCAAACAGTCTCCCCCATGGTGTGTATCCAGGTCTGAGGAGCTTCTTTAATCCGTACCAAGTTTGTAGACACATGATCCTGTAACTAATTATAGCACAAGTCTTTTCTTTGTTTCTTCATTGTGCTGAAAAGATGTGAACTAACTATAGCTATCAGACAAAACCAAGAAAAACATTACATAAAAAAAGAAATCTGCATTGTTTGGTGTTGTAATATGGGGGTGTTTTTGGGGGTAGGGGGTCCTATATCCTCAGGTTTAAGGTATTTACAATTCACCAATATATATATATAAGAGGATGAAAACTTTATTAGCAAGCTGTAAAATTGGATTCTTTTGGCAATAGAAGATTACCATAAGGTTACAAATGTAGTCCTTTTAGTCATTTTACAGGACTTAAACACACAGAGGACTGAAGTGAATAAACACTACTGATTGGGGTAGGACTTCTGTGTAATCCATAAATCCAGCTGTTGTCCTGTGAGTGCTCAACCAGTTTGGTTACAATAGTGAAAATGAAGTGAGTGCTCTCCTTTTTTTCTGTTGCTTTGTTGTCTGTATGAAAAGAAGTGTGCATATGTTTTAACACCGTGGCACTTTTTCTGTTGTGATTCCTTCATTTTGGTGGGATGATTGACTGGAGAATATTATCTTTTGTCAGCCTAAAAGAGCTGCTCAGTGATCTCAATGCTGCGTTCAGATCATTTTGGGGGCGATCTGAGAGGCAAGTCAACAACAAGACTTGGTGTTCAGACCCTCTTCCAGGTTTGAGTTAATGCTAATCAACTGAAAATTCAAACTGGTAAGGAAACTAGCTGAAAGAAAGAGATGAAGGAGGATCTGAAATTTTTTAACAAATTGTCATGAAATGTACAGACTGTTCTCCTTCTTTTACAATTACCCTCAAAAGAGATGAACGCAGCAACAGGAGGGAACCTTTTGAGTCTCTGGGTGTTCTCTGGATGGTTTCAGATATACAATATTCGACTTAACATGTGTTCACATGTTTCATTTTTTAACCAAATATTGTGTTTTTATTTCGCATCTGTTTAGTAAAACAACTCCAGATGTCACAGAATTGTTTGTGTCAGCACTGATGGGTAAAGGTAAAGAAAATGGGAAGCTAATGGGAAAATAAGTATTTTTACTGTCAATTGTCCAAAATGCTTAGGATGAATCTACAGTTTACATCAGATTACTGTTTCTATCTACGAGATATATTTTTTGTTTAAGTCCGTTTATTTCTAAGGAAAGATTTCTTCTTTTTTTGGGAGCGGGGTTTCTGGGATGAAGGCCCACATTGCCCCTGTTTATCTGGCCTTACAGGAGGGACAGGACTGGAGGATCATGGGCAACGTGCTTGGTTTTATGTTCTTTTCACTTTTCTTTTCTCTTTGCTTTTATTTATTGATAGATTTATTGTGCTGTTCTTTGGTATGGGATTAGAAACTAAACAAGGTTGATTCAACGTAAAGGAGAGGAGACTGAATGAAAAAGTACATGAAATAATTGTAGTGTAAATCTATCAATGTCTTATTATAATGATGAACATCATGAAATATATGTATATTGGAAAAACAGTATCTGTGACAACTTGTACTTTTGTGTGTGCTTCATGTGCTTTGTGGATGTGCAACAAAGAGAAGATGTAATTTTGACTGCATTTCTGGGACCTTACCTGACCTGTGTGAATAAGCATCAGTTTATTACCAATACAGAGATAAACTTTTTCTTCATCTGATCCTTATTACATGTAAGTGTGCCAAAAATACATGGAGACCTGGAGCCATAAATTGCATGTTCTGCACTCGTCCAGAGTCTTCTTTAGTGTGTCACATCCTCGCACATCAAAGTCACATTGCCACTCTCACACAACACTTCAGGCTACAAAAAACTCTCAAAAGCAACCATGTGGAACCATGAGAACTATTATCCTTTAGAAAAGAGAAGGCTATGTGGAACCATAGGCCTACTGTGCTACAAGTCACAGTTACAGTCAGTGGGTCTACATGATGAGAGTAATTCGAATATAGATATAGTTGGGTTATGCTCCTTATTTGAGCAAGGGTAATTGTCCTTGGATATATGATGATGAATGAATCGAATCATAGGCACAAAGCATTTCATACCCCGGTACGATAGGTGGCGCTTGTATCGAGTGATACTTTAAGTGTCATTAACATTACAATAAAACGATTACTGGCAACAGCTCTTAGAATAAAATATTTAGTGAGAATGATACTTGATTTGCAGAGGCAATACAAAATTGTCTGTGGATGTGACACACACAGTATGTTGACCAGGACAGCTGAGCGGCCTCTTCTGGTCGCCAGTGAACGTGGACGAGGTTTGGGAATCGTGAACAATCTTCATTTCATGAAATGATTGTTTCTGATCTTTATTTAGTTCATCCGATGTATTAGACAAGGCTGATGGCAGACTGAGCGTGCGTGCAGCCACTGATAATCAAAACTACTGTAACCATGGCAGCGTCAAGGCTGGGTTTACGTCACGTCCTAGCGGCTTTCACGCCGCTCCATATGTGACAGGTAGAGTCATAGACATAATATAGGTCATGGACTATATTATGTCTATGGGTAGAGTAGGGCGGAGATCAACGTTGAGGGGGCAGAGCTCAAGGATAACCGAGCAGCAGCACTACACCAGCTAACCTGCGAGAGAACACTGCTGCTTCGTCTTTGTTTGCTTTGGCCAAGTTTTTGTGGGTTTGCTTTTGTGGCGAGGAGCTGAGTAAAGAATGAAATTTAGAGCCAACAACGCCACCTGGGGACTTGCACTCCAGGATGTGACAACTGAAACCCAATTGCTGTAAGGACACAGGGTCGTGGCAGTAAAGAAAGCAAATATATTTATTGAAAATAATTTTTATGAATAAAACTTAAGTATTGCTGCTGCGAAGAAACGAGAGAAAAGGGTTAAACACGACTAATTTAGTCAATTATTTTTATTAACAGAAGGCTAAAAGGCCGGCTATGACAATGCTAAAAGCTAAATGACTAACAGAATTAAAATCAGTGGGCTGAGGCCTCAGTGGAAGGATGCATGTCCCTCCTACTTAAGCTGGGGTGCAACACTACAAATGAAGTCACCACAAACACTAAAAGTGCCCCAGTGTACTCGCATGCCAAAACAGGAAGTGAGGTCTTCACCACAGTGCCTAGCCTCTAGGCCACACTGAAACTCAAAAAAAGGAAAGGTTAACAGACCTAACACTTAACCAATAATCAAACTACACAAGCAAAACGAAAGTAGAGCGAACCAAACAGAACTGTACAAACTAACGAAACAGCACAGCAGCAAGTAAACCTAAAAAGACAAAAACACATGCAGGATCAAAGGGAGACCCTACTCACCACCTGGATTAGGTAACCTCACCAGCTCAGAGGCTGAATGGAGTCTTTATATACACAGCATGGGGAAGAGCTAAGGGAGGTGCTTAAAGGTTGACTACCTGGGTTGCGTTCAAGACCCATAGGTTCACTACACTTCGTTTTGCTGGCTTCGCTGTGGGTCTCCTAACTGGGTCAAGTTATTTTAAACTGTGGGTGTATGAGAGATAGGCGGTACTCATTTGTTTGGCACCTTTCTTAATCATCCATGTTTTGTAAGTTTTTTTTCTCCTCGTTAGTGATTCTGTAGAGCTTTAGTTAAAGGGATAGTTTGCATCTTTTAACATGAAGCTGTAAGACATTCCATACTAGCAATATTATTTATAAACATTTTCTTACCCCCCGCTGCGTCCTGTGAGCAGAGTTCCAGCCTCGTTTTGGTGTTGATGAAGGTAGTCCGGCTAGTTGGCTGGGGTGTTTTATCAGTCTGAGCTATCTGCCCATCACTTTAACATTCTCACACAAACCGTGCTTTCATTGGTCTCCAACCGTGAAAGAAATGATGATTAAATGCTGCCTGAACATAAATCTATCACTTATAAATTAAATACAACCAAAAACATTTCACATAATGAAATGAATCCCTTTCTAAACCACAACATATATTATAAGCTAACAGCTTCTTTTAGCTTATTGAAAACACAAGTCACAGAAAACTAGCAATCTGCAAGACTTTATGGACTTATACACAGTTAAGATCCAAGACATTATTGGCAACTCATCTTCAGACACCATATTGTTCACTCACATTCCTGAGTGTCCCAGCAGAATCATTAACTTACCAAAGCGCAGGCAAACTATTAAACCTAAACGTTTAAAACAAGGAAAGCAAAAAGTACACGTGCATCACTACGAGTTACGCCGTGCACGTCTCCGGCTCGGTCTGTTCTTGTTGATGAGAAAGCAATGTTTGCCAGCATCTGCTGCTAACTTACAGCTACACTGTTTCCCTCTGGAAACAATTCAGTCTTATTTACACAGCACCAAATGTCATCTCAACACACATAAATAATATACTTCAATTCATTGAAATCATTCACACAGAGCTAATTCAAAAACTATTTCCTAACTAAGGAAACCAAACAAATTGCACAGAAGCTTCTCTTCAGTCCAATCCTCCATCCTGAGCGCAGGGCAGCTGGGGGCTGAGGGGGCTGAGAGGACAGGAAAGGGGGCACCAGGCCAGGGACGCCTGCTGAAAAAGAGGAACTCTGTTAGAAAAATATCCAACTCTGACATCTTTAAGACATGATGGAGCTCGGCTTCATATGCAAGGACAATAATCTTACATTCTATTCTGAATTTAATAGGGATCCAATGAAAAGAAGCTAAAACTGGAGAAATCTCAGCCCAATAATAAACAATCAATATTGGATATGGATGGATGTATGGTCCAGTGTGTGGGTGGAAAATATCACCTTCATTAGCTAATGTGATGAAATGAAAACTGATGGCTTGGTGAACTCACGGAAGAGTGAATAATGAGGTGGAAGAAGAGGAAGGTGAGGACCACATCAAGGCCACTTTGGTGGTGGAAGTCTAGAGTTTTAGACAGGGACTGAATCTCTAAGGTTTGTTATGGTGTTTAGGCACATTTATTTAATTGTAAAAAGAAAGTACACATCCCTAGAATCATATTATAGCAACAAGATGAGTTATTTCCTCATGTTTTCTTTAGATGTAAAGCGTGTAGACCATGGATAAGAAGTCACTAGTTGTAGGAACGTTTCTCTGTGTTTTGTCACATTTTTCAAATTTAAGATTATGAGCTGTTTACATTTAACTGGTGTTTAAAATGTTTTTTGTTCAAATGGCTGTTACAGATGCTGCGTACAGTGATGTCCACTGCTCCTTGATTCCTAAACTAAAAGGTGCAACTTACCTCTTACGCAGAACAGAGAGATGGGGCCAAACGTAGGAACTAGGACTGGTCTGAGAGGGAAGGCCAGCACCCTTCCCTGCGGTTTTTCCAGGAACAACTTGCTCTTTTTAAATGGGGATACAGAAGTTGTGGTCATTTGTGTGTGGTCACCCAAATGGTTTCCACTGTCTCTGTTTAAAGCCTGTTTGCTGGCCTCTCATGGGGCACCTTAACCCTGAGGAACAGAAGGATAAGGCCGAGTCGGCTAAGGAGAGGAATTGGGATTTGGAATAAATAGTCTCTCAGAATCGGAGGCCTTTTGTGTCTTGTATGAATGTAAACAATGTACATCCTTCTGTTACTGAGCTTATTCACATCTTATACCGAAACAAGGCCACGTTTTAACTACTATTCCCTGTTTTGTTTTTTGTCTTTGTCATTCGTTTCTTTAGTTTAGTGATGCCACCTTCATGACAAACAGATGTTCTGCTGCTGGGATGGCTGAGTGCGCCTCAAGATCACGTTTCTCTCAGAGACCCAACAGTAACTGCATAGATGTTGTCCATGAACTGAACGTCAGATTTAAAAAAATGTCTTCGGAGTGTGGGACATGAGCTGAGGCAGGAAAAGGAAAACTAGATTCAAGATTCATG
This sequence comes from Odontesthes bonariensis, assembly GCF_027942865.1. Taxonomy (NCBI): domain Eukaryota; kingdom Metazoa; phylum Chordata; class Actinopteri; order Atheriniformes; family Atherinopsidae; genus Odontesthes; species Odontesthes bonariensis. The sequence continues at coordinate 14,157,494 of NC_134521.1, read as the reverse complement.
TCCTCAAAATGAAGACTCCAAGTAGAAACAAAACAACCAACATCAAATATTTGAACTGGGAATATCTTATATACAAAAAATAGTGGTATCTATTTACGTATCTGCTGGCTTGACAACCTCTTTGCATCTGTCTCTATACTTCCCTCTGGTGGCCATAATCTGTAACTACACCCTGAAAGGGTTTTATAATGGAAGAGAGCAGTCATATCAATATTTTAACAACCCTGTCATATTTAGTTAAGATTATGAATGCTGGAGTTTTACCACAGCTGACATTTCTTATCATTGCCAAGTTAAGATAGATAGATAGATCAGAGCATGGGCTTACTGTCAGAGGGAACAGAGCTCACTACAATGAAAATATGTAAAGTAGAACCAGTTTCAAACCTGCACAGTAACTGGTAAAAACCTTTAAGTATGAAACTTCACGTAAAGATTGTTTTACTTTGTCTTTGTCTTTGTTTTACTGATAGCATCGTTGTCCTGTTGTGTCTGAAATGGAGTGAAATCTGTTCCAAAGTCATTTTATTAATATGATGAAGGCAGCCAGCTGCAGTCTGCAGATTCAGTCTTTATACTGTGAGCAGGGCGTTTCTGCCCTCTAGTGGCCACGAATAGTATTTACAGAAAAGGTAAAGCTAGAGATATTACAAATTACTGACACGTCTTCCGGTGATACCTTTCATAATAAAATGATATTAACAGACGTAATATAAACCTATCTGATCTGATAACAGCGTAGACTTGTTTTATTTACGAGTGACTGAATCTAAATAAATACTGTTTAGATGTTGTCCATGAACTGAACTGTCAGATTAAAAAATGTCTTCGAAGAAGGCGAGCTGTCCTTCCGGATCTGAGTGTATGACAGATTTACGATCGATGATTTTGCTCCATCTCAAGAGGAGCTGCTGACAAGGGCGTAATTTTGGGTAGGGACGCTAGGGTCACGTCCCTACCAATATTCAGCCCCCTACTCAGGGTCTCCGCGGATCCTTAAAAGGTATTAAAAAGTCTCAAATAAAAAAAACTTTTTTTAAGGTCTTAAAATGTCTTAAATTTCGCCGATTTTCGAAGAGTGGCAATAAATTTCATCTGGGCGAAATGAAAGAAAGATATGTCTGGAGAGTCTATCGCTCTGTGCACAAAATGGCGACCGTTGACGTTCGAACTTTTGTGTGTGCGCCAGTACTTCCGGTGAAAACTTCCGGTGATTTGACAGCTAGCGCATCAGGTTAGGGCTAGTGGCCGTAAACAAAGGTTAACTTATAGCCGAGAAGAAAGATGATAATATAACGTAGCTAAAAAGACTAGCTTTCTTCAGTAGCCTAATGCTTACCGATTTAGCAAGCCTAGCAGCCTCGTTGCTAATACTAGCCGCAGTAACGTTACCAACCATACCCGACGTCAAGGAGTTGGCTGAGCAGAGGCAAGATTATGGAGGGGCTGGCATAGTTAAGTTCATAATGGGTGAGTGCAGGTTTCATTCACTTGTTTTCATTCTTTCACAGGATTGATTCACTTCATTGGTTTATCCGATTGCTGGCCGCCGAGCCATTATGTGTCTGTTTTTATTCTTAGAGGTCTTAAAAAGGTCTTAAAAGTCATTAAATTTGTTGATTAAAAAATGTGAAGATACCCTGCATTATATGAGTTACATTACATAACACTTAGCTGACTTTTTTTTATCCAAAGCGACTTATAAGAACACATTATTGGTACAGTCTCTGGAGCAATGTTGGGTTAGTTGTTTTGCTCAAGGTCACTCCAGTCATGGATGGGGGTGTAAACAAAGGTAGCCTAATCGTGGGATTTGAGCCTGCAACCCTGTGATTTAAAGACCAACTCCCTAAACATTAGGATGGCTCGTTAACATATTGCACCTGCATGCCATTAACTTATGATTGGTAATGCAAAAAAAAAAAGAAAAACTGTCGTGGAGCACTTTTGTGTCCCCACCAATGTCAAAATCAAAGTTACTCCCTTGGCTGCTGAGGTTTCATATCAGTTCCCGTTAGAATCAGTTCCCGTTAGTTTTTGTACATTTGGTCTGCAGACCTGCCTGTGCTCATATTAAGTCTACAAATGCTGTACTCGTATTAAACTCAATGTTACTTCTGTTTTGTTCTCTGATGTTTGCAACAAATAAGTGTCATTAAACTGAAGTTCAACAGCAGACAGACACAGGATTTAAGAAAGAGTGTTTACTCAGGCTGTTGGAGCTGTCAGCTGTCGAAGCTTATGACTGAAACATTTTCATGCTTAAATCTCAAAACTCTGATTTTTTTTTTTTCTCAGCCCAGATAGTTCAGGATGCTAGAAAGAAGCTTGGTGTTGCAGAGTTGTTATGACTGAGAGCCCTCCTGTAATTTTGTCAAAGCCACCAAAAATGAAAGAAAGAGTGAAATGTTTGCTTCAACAGCCCAGGCTGTTAGCAGAAAGTTTTAAGTCTGAAAGGGATTTTCTGAAGGCTGAAGTGTGCTCAAGAAGCTTCTCAGCTGTGTGGTCACAAAGCACAAGCTGTTAGAGATCCGCTTGAGAAGTCTCAGCAGCTGAGTTCAAGTCTTTACCAAGTCTTGTTCAGTTTTGAAGGCCAAAACTAGAGAGACAAAACCTTCAAGAAAGACCAAGCTACTGTTAGTAAGAACAGCTCTGTCTGTTAGAGAGCAGCCTGAGAAGGCAGAGGGACTGAGTTCAAGCCTTTTTCAGGTTCCACTCAATTTTTCTCGGTCTTCAAATTTTGAAACCAACAAGTCAGAGACTTTATTGGGATACAGAGCATGAGACAGAACAGTCCCAACCCAACACGAAGCAGCTGAACAAACCAAAGACAGTTGATGAGCAAAGCTGCTTCACAGGAAACATGTTGGAAATCTAAAAGATAGTGTCTGTAGTCATCAGTCTCAGGTAAAAAGTGCCAAGAAAGGAGTACAAACAAGCAGAGGCATATCTCAGAGGGTCAATAAACTGCTTTGGGACTCGGAGATCATATGTTCAAGTCCTGTGAGTGCTGCTTAAAGAGTTTAAATGTCTCCTGGTTTTAGAGGGCAAAGTAAAGAGTGAAAAGTTGGCTCGGCTCAAACTGTTACTGAGCAGCTTTTAGTTTGTCAAGATGAGGGATCAAAGCTCTTAAAGAAATAAACTCTGCAGTTCAGCATCCGAATAGAAGAATGGAACCAGCTCAGAAAGGAGGCTGAAGCTGTGATTTGGTGGTTCAGGAACATACAGAGCAGCTTCTGGAAGCAGAGGGAGGGGGTTCAACTCCTGTGGATGCTGATGGCTTTTATAAGGAAGGGCAGGTGGTTCAGCTCAGAGGAGGCTGGGGTTTTTGAAGCCAAAATAAAAAGAGAAACTTTAGGATTCAACCTTCCAGTGTGTAGTTGAACAGCTCAGGCTGTTGGGTGAAAGTTTTGATCCTCGGAGAACATGGAAACTATGATCAAATCACTTTTAAAGATAAACATACATATACACATACACATATATATACATACACACATATATACACATATATACACATATACACACATAACATACACAAAATCCGTATATTAAGGAAAAAATTTAAAAAAAATAAATACAAAATAGAGATGTCACATCATACTACATCAGTAGTGGTAGTTGTAGCAGCAAGAGTAGTAGTCGTAGTTAAAAAAAATACATAAATAAATCTTGGACATGGATTATCATGATAATAACTACCTAAAATAACAAACACGGTTGGAGAAACTTTATATGAAGAGTACTGTGAGTTTTTAGTGGCACTTTTATCAAGGACACCGGACTTGACCTGTAGCCACCACAGACAGCCACAAGAGGGCTCACTACTGATCTGTCATCCTACAGCCGCGGTACACTGTACTGTCGGCCATGGTCGCGCCGCAAACATGACTGAATCTGCTTTAGCTGTCAACAGCAACCGCCACCGGGCCGCGTGTATCCCATTTCCAACCCAGTTTAGACAAAACCACGCCCCCTTGCTAGTACGGAAGCCGCGTATGCCGACGCGAAGCAGCAGCTACCCATACGCTATCATCGCTCGCCTGCCATCGTAACTTTATGTAAAAGCAGTCAATGTTTATTTATTGTCATGAGCGCATATGTCATTCTGATCACAAATGCGAAAAGACGTAGTTCGCCTATGTGCTAGGCTATCGGCTATCGCATATCTTTAGTGTGTAAAGCAGTCAGTTTAGTAATGTTAATTTATTGTCATGACAGTGTTGTTTCGCGTGCTTGACTGGTCACTTTCTGTTAAATATTCTATCGATTATCTCCTATCATACCCGAATATTTTAGTAATGTTAATAAATTGTCATGACAGACAGCGTAGTTTGGTGTACTACGCCAAATATTCTAAGACTCGATTATCTCCCATCTTATTTTTTTATATTCTTGAATTCGTTTTGGGAGGCAATTAAAAGATATTAAAGGCAAGCATTAAAGCATTTAAAATAAACCGACAATAAGTACAGTATATCACAGAAGTAAGCCCAACGTCGACATTTTTTTAACAAAATTGAATCTGTCTTTTCATGGGACAATCCTTAAGAAATTACACTTTGCTACAATGTAAAGTAGTGACTGTGCAGCTTGTATAACAGTGCAACAGTGTAAATTTGCTGTCTCCTCAAAATAATTCAGCACACAGCCATTAATACCTAAGCCACTGGCAACATAAGTAAGTACACAGGGTAAATGACGACATTACAGAGCTGGTGGATGGTAGAGACTTTGCGCTCCTCCACCATCCTTTTCAGAATGCCCCACAGATGCTGGATCTGGAGACATGCTTGGCCAGTTGGACGCGAGAAATGATGATGGTGCAGACATCCAGAATATTTTGCTTTAATGGAATTACAATACCATCATACGCAGAACATTGGGGCGTCAAAGCCAACGTCCAGCCTCCGAGGAGAGGATTGAGTGGGGGGTAGAGTTCTTCAGTGTTTTTTGGCATGGGAGGTTTTCAAAGCCACTGATGAACTCAAACTGTGACGTTTCACAGGCCGCCCATCTGAAAAACACCTCTTTGAGCCACTGCCTGCCTTCCTGCGTGCCACAGAAGTGGGCTGGCAGCCAATCATTGGGCCTTGACGTCTGGCAGCCCGCCTTAATGATGTAGCCCTTTTGCTGGTCAGGCTCCCTGATTTCCCGAAGGTGTGGATAGCTGACAATAGTTTGGAGGGGTTGGTCTTCATGAGGGCGTCCTTTCATATCCTCCATCATATCCTCCACAAGAGAGACATCGCCTGTCAACATGCTTGAACCACTCTGCGTTCCATATTCCTCCCTACACACCTTATGGAACAGTCTAGGAAATACAAAAATTTGTTGTTATGGGTGTTACTTTCATTCTGTGGAAAATTGTAAATACATTCACTGAATGTTACCACTGAATTGTATTTCTATAGAAAATAGTGGGAGACCATGTTTTCCAGTGTGATGCCCACCTTTGCACATAGCGCAGGTCAGGGCAAATCTCCCTGTTGGCAGAGGCATATACAAACTGCTGACCATACTCCACTTGGAGGTCATGTTTAGCACCGCCAGAGCAGATGTGGGGGTGTGACCGATCTCAAACAGACCAATGAGAACCTCTTTGGCCTTTTCTCCAACATCCCGGTAGCGGATTGCATCGGCAACAAACAGGTGGTGATTATGCCTGTTTTCTATCCGTACTTCGAATGGGAACCTATGTCCTTAGTCCTATAACATATATCAATATCTCAATATCACTATTATGTCTAAAACAATGACAGTGGATCAATAAACTCACTTGCTCTTTTTAATCAATAAACTCACTTGTTTGTTTCACCACCAGAGTTCTTCAGAGTTACAAATAGTTTTGCTGGACAGCAGGTGTTTTTTGAATCCCTGCTGCTGCTGCTTGCGGCCTTGACATTGACCTTATGCTGGCACTTGTAACTTGCCTGACCATAATATAGTGAATTTACAGCAAGGAAAAAGACACTGATAAATTGCTTTAGGAAATGTTGACAGCACAACTTTTACCTTGAATAGCACACGGTGCCCCCGTCTCGGTCGGGTGACATCCACCCTCCATGTCACTCCCGATGACCCCTTCAAAAACTGGATCCACTGCTTTGCTTGATCCACGGTGGCGAGATCCACGCGGACTTTGGCTCAAAGCTGGTGTAGTCTCCAGCTGATGGCACCTCATTGTAATGGCAGACATGGCGCCTAAATTGGTTTGGTAGCCAGCCCTAGAAGTAGGAAACAAACAACTAATTATTAAAATCCACACACATAGATAATACTTTTGCTGGCCTTCACAGATCTAATAGATAGGCCATTCAAGACAGTGATACTGTAATGCTACTCAACTACTATGCCGTGCTCCTTAAAAATAATCTGAATACTGCAAGTTAATACAACTATGTCTATGCTGTAATATTCCTCATAGTAACAGTTACTGAGTGACATATACTGTCAAGACACCTTCAGCTGTGGATACTCCAAGTTTTCTTCAGGTCCCAAGCACACACAAAAAATAAGTCTGAAAAAGTAAAAGACATTTACAAAACCATCACAAAACAGCATGCCTAACTTAGCTACAGTAATTAATTATCTATGAACAACACCAAACTAACATGATAATAACTTACTTGCTAGTACCGCAGGGGATTTCAGGCAAGCTGTAAAAAATATGTATGAAGGCGGCGTCAGTGATAACGTGAGATAACGTTAGATGATTAGCTAGACTGTATCTAGTATTATTATACCAACTTGGGTGCTGGCATTAATACACATAACATGCTAACGTACCAAAGAAGCTCTGCGTATGTATGATCGTGATCTGTCATCTTCCGTACTGCGGAAGTTGGCGTGGTTTTGTCTAAACTGGGTTGGAAAAGGGATACACGCCACCAGGCCACCACAGGCCATCTCGGTAAGTATGTTTGTTTTCAAATCAGGTAACATTGGGTGCTTGTCAAGGCTAACTTAACTAAACTAGCTAACGGTAGCCAGTAGAGATTTGCTACTAGCACCAATGCACTTTATGTGCAGCACATATGTTTCTATAAACAGTAAAACTCACACAGGTAAGTGACGCAGCGGGACAAACTCATGAGCTGAAAAACAAAGTGTGTAAATGTGAGTTAAAGATAACGTGAAGATGTTCTGTGCAGCAAAGCATAAATTATATCATTTGGCAGGTAAGCCAAGGTGAGATATCTGGCTGAGGACAGTCACATTTACATTTGACCTCCGTTAGCTGTAATGCTAAATTTATGCTTTGCTGCACAGAAGTCTTAATGTAATCTTTAGCCCCTTTCACACTGCGACCCGCTACCTTAGTGGGTCCAAATTGCACCTTCGACCCACGACGAGCAATGTGAACGCTTGGCGTGTTGGTGACCCATGTCGCCTGAAGCCGAGTTCAGGGGGCATTGCCTAGTGGCAGAGCGTCACACGAAACACATAAAATGCTGGGCGTGTACAATGACGTAGGCACAAGCCATGCGTCGGAGGTAGGGTTAAATACACCTTGAGGACTCGTTTTTGCAATTGTATATGCAGTTCATGGAGATGTAATTTTACGGGGTGTGGATGGTTACAACGTGGGATGCTGCCGAAGAACATATGCGGAGAATACAAGAGCACTATAGTCCCCGAAATGTGGCGGTAAATAACGTCCTCTGCTCGGAGGCTGAGGAGGTCGCGGACCTCCTTGTCTCCCCAGTTGGCCATATTAAAAAATGTCTCGAAGTTGATGTAGGCTAAAACAGAGTAAAGCTTGTCCTCACCTGTCGCTGTTGTTCTGAATCAGCTGTCCATTCTGTCTTTTAAACTCCTCACGTCACGCCACGCCCACGTCCGACCCGCGTCGATTGCGTTCACACCAAACTCGGCTCGGTCGAAAGGCGAGTCGAGTTGACGCGGCAGCCCGGGTCGGCAGTGTGAACGCAACAGCGGACACACTAAATTCGTGGATTAAACACGGGTTATTTGTCAGTGTGAAAGGGGCTTTTAACTCACATTTACACAAAAAAATATCGAGCATGCGCAGAACGCAAAGTCTAATTCACCGCGTGCTTCATCAATCTGCAAACACGTTTAATTTGACTTTCAACCGAGTTATCTCGGGGTCTTAATCCGATCCAATTTCTCGTCAGATTAAGGTGTCTTAATAACTCAATCTTATTGTAATTTAGCCAATTATCCGATCCTTTCAGTGCCATGTTACCCCACTGACTGGAGGAGAAAATCCGGATTAAGGAGCTGGGACCCAACAAGCCCGACTTTATGATTAACCAGCAGTCCAAGGAGAAAGATAAAGTCCACAACCGGAGTTTTTGCAGGAGTTTAAGCTCAAGTCGTGGCTGACAGGCTGTGGAATAGCCAATGTACTTTTCTGTTTTCCCTGCATTCTTTTTAAAAGTGACAAATGTGACTTAACATGGACACTGTCAGGACAAACCGACTTGAAGCACCTCTCCGAACGCATTAAGAATCACGAACAATCAAGAGTTCATATGGAAAACTGCGTCAAGCTAGCTGTGCTCATAAACATTAGCATAGCAGCGCAGCTGGATGATGGACACCACGTTGCAGTAAACCTTATATGCTGTGTTGGTAATGTGAGTTGACCTGAAAAAAAAACAAATTGTGACAGATGACTTGCTACTTATTCATTTACCCATTGAACGGGTTACTTTAGTCATCATCACTACTGTTGCACCCCCTGAAAAATTTGTCCGGAGCCGCCACTGCTCCCTACCCACTGCATTACGCTTTAAAAAGATAAAGAATCTGAATTTAAACTACATTTGTCTGACATGCATTTATCTCTTTCATATAATTAATGCATAGATCTATGCTTTTGATGTGATATGCAGCCTGACTACATACAGTAGCCTCGGCAATCTGTCGCGGCATCCGAGCGCTCTTTCTCAGCTTTGCGCAGGCTGAAAACCTGGCTGCGCAACACCATGACACAGGAGGGACTAAAGGCTCTAGCATTGTTGCTGCGGTGTTGATGACGTCACGATTTCGTGCCGGCTATATATGGTGGCACAAGTCGATGCGCCAGTAGTTGCAATTTTCTCCGTCACAGAAGTGTCGCTGTTACATGAAGGTTACCGCTACTCTACAACCACGAAAGTCGAGAAGAAAACAATGCCACTGTCAAGAGCAGGAATACTGTCATCAATGATACTGCTGCAGTATCTGGAAGATGAAATGCTTAGTGTGTTTCTGTGTTCACGAAGTTCGTGAGTCAAGACAATTCAATCAATAGAGGTGAAGGTCTGAAGCCCACTTTGAGGGGCATCACCACTTTGAGTCTCTGCCCTCTTCTTTGCCTTCACGTATCTGTCCCGTAGCTTCTTCCACACATTCTTACAGAACTCTACCTCTTTCACCAAAGTTTTGCCAATCTCTGTCCACGAGTTTTGGGAGTTTACGTGGTCCCTGTGCTGTTTCATTGCAGTTTCGTACAGGTGCCTGTACAAAGGCACCTCCTGACTGAGCCTGGTCTCAAATTGGTCCATCCGGTTTGTCTTTCTCGGCGCAGCCAAGTTACAAAAATCGACTGGTGCACGACAACGCGCTGCGCCGCCTTTTCAATGGCGCGCGCCTGGCCTGAAACGTCATTTTGACATCACGGGCCGACCGCGCCGTGAGCAACGCATGAACTATAAATCCAGCTTAAAGCTCACAGTGACCTTATGGATGAAATCGATGTCTCGACCCCGCTTAAAATTTTCATCAGTAGGTCAACAGAGAGATGGTCCACTTTTGGAAATGCCTGAAAGCCCTGAGTCATGAGCGCAGACTTTTCTTTGTGGTGTATTTTTATGTGCTATGCCTGGATATGTTAAGTATCACTAATGAATAAAAGACACATTCAAGCGTACAAATAGTGCTGTGATGTTCCTTAAAGCTGCAGTCTGCAGGATTTGTTGTTGTCATACGTAAAGTCCTAATTTTTGGCATTTTAAGAGTTTACATGATCTATCAGAACGCTTGAAGTTGAAAACGGTGACCTCCGTAGTCGCAAAATGCAAGAAATGCTTATTTTTTAACCGAAAAATAAAAAGTTATTCAACTTCCTGTCCCGCCCCATCAAAACACATGAAAACTCGTGCACGTCTACGTGCACGCCAGATGCGCGTACACGACTCCTCATTCATCAACTCACCTGTCATTTGTGATCATGGAAGACACAGTAAGTAGACTAGCCCGTAATAAAGTTCAATAGTCTAGATAAATAAGCGTGCACAATCGGTGATTGACAGGCAGCAGAGCCCAGCTCGTAACCTGATTGGTTACCTTTTACCGGTCCGGTCTGCAATTTTGTAAACAAACCTGCTGGCTTTGGAGGGACCTAGCGGGACATATAGGGGACCTAGAGAACTCTTTTTTTTTTTTTTGTATTGGGGTATTTAATGTACTACTTTCAGAATCCCCGGACAGTTCCAGGCATTATGCTTGAAAAAGAGTTGCAGACTGCAACTTTAAATGGCTTGATTTAGTTATCAAAGTTTCATTTTCTTAACAATAAAGATGCCATGTTCATCCATTCTTGTTCTCTTATAACTGCGTGCTGTAATAAAATAATTTCAAATCAAATCCTTAATCATTGATAAGTGTGCGTGCTTAACCCGCCCCTCCCAACAAAAACCCCGCCAGCGTGTCAGCGTCACTTCCGGTTTCTGTTAAACAGAAATGCACGTAAAGCAACCCTACAGCCACATCAATAACTCGTCTCTTGCCTCTTTAAACTACTTTCTAAATGATTATTTATGTGAAATGCATGTCATAAAAACTTTTACGCACGTGGCATTTAACATGCTGTAAGTACGTTATGTAAAAGTTATTTTCCACATTATAAGCGAGCTTCCTGCTTTGTCAGGATAACCAGCTGAAACACAGCCATGCTGGCGTTTCACGTTTTTCTAATTTGCTTTGGCAGCATGAAATGATCGCTCAGGCTGACTGAAAGGCCAAATCAACAACTGGTTTCTAATCACTTTTTCTTAAACACGGCCAAACTCACAGCAGCGCTGAGATCTAAAACAGACTGATAGTATGAAAGCTGAACAAAATTAAATTGTCTGACACTGTAACGTGGAGCTGGAGGGAAGCTTAGCCACGGATGTTATTAGCATAGTTCCATTATGAAATAAAGTTGTGAGGCTGGAGACGAAGTGGAGGGACTTTCCATAGTGTACATTTATTCACAGATACGGGCCATACAAGCCAGGTCTCTCAACAAAATAATACAAGGACAAAAACATTCGTGGCCTGCAGCCTTCACCAGTGCCCACATTACTGAAGTCAAGGACGTCGACTTTGGGAGAAGCAAGGGTAATAGCATGTGACAAAACAAAGGAAGGCGCCACCATGTAGCGTCAACTGGCAATGCTCCATTATACTCTGGCTGTTACAACACCAATAAACACTTGTAATGAGTCTAATTATGAAACTACCAGTATATTGTTACAGCTCGGGTTGTTGAAAGAGAAATGAGGCCCAATGCTGCAGTTTTAGGTTTTTACCACCAGGTGTCACCATGGCAGCTACTGGTTTGGGTTGGATTGCAAATCTGCTGACACAAAACTGCCAGCCAGCATTCAGAGGGACAGCTAATGATTAGCTGATTATACATCACAGCACAACCATTTTAAATGTCCATCTGTTTGTCCGCCCATGCAATCAACAATAGACTTTTTCTTTTTAGCACTACAGCATCTGGTGCAGCAGCTCCTTGACTTCCCTCAATTTTCTAGCCTGTTAATCCACCCTTCTTGCTGATATGAGGATATCTGAAATAACCGCTGTTACTTTAAAAAAAAAAAATTTACTTACTGCTGTTTCTTTAAAATTAATTTAGTTTTTGTTGCTGGGATGCTGTCATTTCTTTGCCTTGGTTTTACAAATGATGATGTGTCTCATAAGTTGCTGCCATGAAAAGTGAGGGAAGGCTCACAGCACAGTGATTCTCTGGGATTAATATAATCATTGCTGAGGTCCTCATAACATCTGATTTCATCGTTACATCCTGTTTGTCATACTAGGTGTTCTTTGGCACATTTTATGTATTAAATACACAATATTTCCTCATGAATTGCGTATACAGTATGGAGTGTTTCAAGGAAAATATGTTATTGTTATTGCCTCATTTACTGAGTAGAATAGCATTTTATGTCTTTGAATCTTAACCAACTAATCTATCTAGACCTGAAAATGGTCTTACTACGCCTCATGGCATAAAAAGAAGACTGGTCTTTTTCAAACTATGGTTTGAAACAAACCACAATTACAGAGAACAGATGGGTCTACAATTGTGACTGAATCATCAGTTTGGATCAAACATAGTCTCAGATAGATTCACACAACCACATGGATTAATTTTCATCTGTTTTCCACATCTCCTGCGTAATATGTGTCGTTCACAATACCGTGTCATTCTTTTTTGAGAAATCTTAAAGAGATCAGCTTGGACAGAATGGGAGAGTGATTTGCCAGGAGACGTGTGAGGCAACAGCAGTCGTGTGTTGGCTCACAGAGGCACGAACATGACCTAACTCTGGAATGCGTTCAAAAACAGCTTTTCATCCTGTTAATCCATCTCTCTCTGTCAGATAGTTTTTGGTTTGTTTTCCATTTCTCTGACTTAACCAGCTTCTCCTCTCCTCCCTAACACATGTCTTCACGTGTCAACACTCATCTACCCCCCACTGCTATTCATTTTGAGTTCGTGAAAAGGAATGCAGGTCCAGCTTGAAGGTTTCGTCCGAAGTTATTGCAGAAACCTACACTCTTGGCTTTGATTACCGCTATGTGTAAAGTTCACTCTGACTCCCACCCACAATGGCAGCGGCTGCACAGTTGTGCACACTGAGACTCTGTTCACCCCCCAGCTAACCCCTGCACTTCAGTGCATTCCTGCTGACTCTTATCAAGACTTTGGGTTAGCACAAGCATAACACAGTAGGACCAGCTCCCGATGAGCACCAAAACTGTTTTAGTTCTCACCAGAAGCAAACTGGAATGTCTAAAAGTCATTTCACCATAAAAAAAGATAGATAGGTCTTTTGTGGAAACTGCTTTGTTCTCTTCTAGCTTGTCCATCCTGCTTGCCCCAGACTTTGATCAAGGTGTTTCACTTCTAGTCTGTAAAATTGTCAGATTTTATAGCATCATTGAAACAACATCCTCAATAGGCCTCAGTTTTGTGGGCCAGAGGGTTGGCTCCTCACCAAATCTTTCCAAGAAAGAATACTCCCCCGTCTTGAGTGTTATTCTTGTCTTGGTGGATTGTGGGGGCAAATAGACACTCTCTGAATAGATGGTATGGAGCCAGAAAAACTTCTAGGGCTTAGGGAAATATGTTAAGAGGGAAGAGATCGTAAGGTTTATGATACTTTAAACCACCCATTGGAGCTCTTTCTGGGTCTTGTACTCAGTTTGTATCTAGATGGCGAAAGTTAATGATTTTATGTGGAAAAAAGATAATTGTTTTTGTAAATCAAAGGTCCTATCTCAGGTCTACTGTGGAATGCAAAGATTTATGGCCCTTCTATTTGGGAGCCATTCCAGCCTCAGGCTCTGCCTCCACCTGTGTGCCCTGTATAATGACCAAGCAGACACAGGATGGAGTTAATGGCCGTCTAAACCAACAAAAGTTTCTCATAGCTTGGGTTTTAACTGTTTGAAGAACCAGACATCTATTCTTAAGGGATCTACTCCTTACTAAACTTCAGATATTGAACCCCTGAGCCTCTCTTTCCTAGATGTCCCCTTTGTATAGTTAAACCAGGGTTATTCTCAAGGAAACATCTGGCTCTAATTAAAACCTCCTCCCTCCGCCCACATTCACGTCATCCCCCTCATGGCTCTTTCTCACCACTGTTGTCCTTTCAGCATCTTTGCCCCAGTCTTCATCCATTCTCAATTCCCTCCTCTCACTGATTCCTCCCCACTTATTCATTCTCTCCGCCCATCCCGAATGAACAGCCTCCTCCTCCCCTTTTCTCTTACCTCTTGCGTCCTCATAACATCTCCGTTTTCTGCAGTGGTCTGCTTGGATTTCTTTGCAAACTGAATTATGATGCATTCAGGCTACATCTGGGGGCTTCTCTTGTTCCTATCTCTGACTTCGGGATGGGTGAAGGCCCAACAGAGCAATTACACCAGGTAAAGTCACCATTTGTGTCGATTTGACCTTTTGAATTCCAGTTCTCATTTATATGATTTTGTTGTCATTTCAGTGAAAGATTCTAATTCTAAAAAGATCATTTTAGTTAAGAGAGTCTTGCAGTTTCAAGATGGAAAGACTTTTTACTGATTCTTTTCTATCTCTGTCAGCACATTCTTTCCTGTTTGACTGGGCACAGATTTGTCCTGATGGTTTTTGGCTCATGTTGTGAAGCATGCTGAGTCTGCAGTGGCTCAGCTGCCGCAGATGTTATTGCTTTTGGTTCTGCCTGTGGGGTCAAATCAGAGAAATCTTGCTTTGGCTCTGGACATCTTGGCTTTAATCAGCAGCCGTCTGACTACACGGGGGTCCTGCTGTCTTGGCTCTTATTTACTGGAAAACATTCTCTTTCCATCCATTGCCCAGATTGCTATTGTTTTCTTCTAAAACTTCTTATTTGGATTAGCAGACACATCTTTTCTTACTTATGTCATGACTAGTTTAAACATCTCAGTTTTCCCAGGTGAGCAAAAACTCTCCATGTAGCTACAACTGTAAACTGACTTCATAAACGGCATATTTTTTGTGAAACATTAGTTTACAAATGACCTTATGTATCCTACTGGCAGAAAACCCAAACAGGAAATTTTCTGTTTAAAATGAGTTGTGACCTTCAGTGAGCTCTGACTGTCTGGGAAGCAGCTGAATTGTTTGTCCAATATATTTCCAATATATTGTCAGTAGTCTGTCAGCAGTGAAATGGTTTTTTCAGTCATTTCAATGTTGTTGAATTTCTCTTTTATTTATTCAGCTGTATCTTTACAGTCTAAAAGGAGCAGTTCAAAAACATTTTCAAAACGTGGTCGTCATCCATAGCAACTTTATGACTCTCTCTCTACTTTAAGGCAATCACGAGCTCTTTAATTAACTGTGATATTGTTGTTGATCTAACTGAGCTTGTTGTTATAATGGTTATGATGTTTCTTGGTTACACAGAAATGTAGTTCAAATCAACATTGCTTCACATTCATTGTGGTGAAATGCACATTGCCTTATTCATGCTTGAAACTGTTGTGATTATGCTCATGTTTGTGTTGAAACAACACGTTTTGAAAAGTTGCTGACCCCCAAAGAGGTATACTCTCCAATCAAAGCCCATTCTGTGCCTTAACTCTTTGAAGGGGAAACATTACGAGGGTGTCTGAAGTCACATCCAACTCTAAAACACTGCTTAGATCTGAAAGACTGTCATTGGGTGAGGCACTCGTGTTTTCAGGGTTCTGACATATCCCAAATCCAGTTTGGTGGAGAATTATTTAGCCTCCCCATATTTGTATCCACCTATGATCTCCACCAATAACTAAAATCATTTTGTGTTCACTTTACCTCAGAGGTGGAAAGTCGAGACTCTTTTACACTTTTAATCTTGCTATGAACAGCAAATTTTCTCAACTTAAGAAAGAAACAAGCTAATAACTGCTCTACAACTACCACAAGGAAATCTTACTTCATGTTGGTATTTTCTTTGATTTTCTGCTGGAGTTGGACATTTCCAACTCTCTGTTTGTAACTGGACCACAACACAAGGCCATTCAATAAAAAACATTGCATATATAAGCAATAGCTCTTAAAACTTGCACCAAAGAACTTTCATAAAACACAGAGGAATAGACCAACAGTGAAGTTCACTGTTTATGGAGCCTGTATGTGGTGGATGGATTACAACATAGTTTTGAACTGTGCTGGTTGATTAGTTACTTCAGCTTCATATAAACATGAAAATATAAACATTTGAGATTAAAACCACCAGGACAGGCTAGGTTCTGTGTGCTGTCTCATGTGCTAATAACAGGCCTTGGGTTCATTTGTGTAATTTATGTCAACAATATCTTTGTAAGTCAAGATATAAGTAAGTCTGATTCATCGCAGGCCTGTGTTCCACTGTGGAGGAGATCTGGTTACAGACTCTGGCTTTGTTGGCAGTGAGGGGTTCCCAAGTGTCTACAAACCCAACAGCAAATGCACCTGGCGCATTACCGTGAGTCACTTTACCCACAACATGTCTGAATGCTGACTCTTGTTGTTTCTAACTATCATCGATCTGTCTGGTTTCAAGGTTCCTGAGGGAAATGTGGTCACGCTGTCCTTCCGCATTTTTGACCTGGAGGCTGACTCACAATGTCGCTATGACTATCTGGATGTTTACAACGGCCATTCCAACCTGGTGCAAAAACTGGGTCGGTTTTGTGGAACGTTCCGGCCCGGTGCTCTGATTTCAACCACAAACACCATGATGCTGGAAATGGCGACCGATGGAGAGACTCAGAGTAGAGGATTTGTGGCTTATTTCAGCGGAACCAAACCCTATGTTAATGGTATGTGGTCACATTTAAGAGTGATGATGAGGTTCTCTTCTATTATTGTGTCATATCTAAAAAAACGTTTTCATTATGAATGGGGTAGGGCACCACAATTTTTAAATCAAGCCCAGCATAATGTGTAAACATTTTCAAACGATAATTATCATAATTGTTTGAAATTTTCTATCAGTCCCATGATTCAAATTCTTATATGTAAGTAAAGTTAAAGTTGGAGCAAAATAGATCAAGTCTTGTTGTCTTCGCCAGATATTTTTTGATATGTTTACCAAATGAATGGACACACTTCATTTGAATCAACGTCCTAAATGGTAGGAAAAAAATAAACAATGAGACAAGTATTTCTAAATGGTTTAAAAGAATATAAAGATGTCATGATTATCAATTCGGGCTGCGCAGTGGTGTAGTGGTTTGCAATGTCACCTGACAGAAACAGGATTCTTGGTTTGAATCCTGGCTAGGGCCTTTCTGTTTGGCATTAGTATGTTAACCCGTGCATGTGTGGGTGCTTCCTCCCATCCTAAAACATGCATCTTAGTTTACTGCACAGTTTATTGGCTGTTACACTGAGCAGAATTTTCCCTTTACCATCTTATCGTCTCATTGACCTCATAACACAGTAACTAGAGGATGTATTGCTGGATACATCTGCAATGGCTGCGCACTGAATGTTGATTTGCGTGCAACATGAAGAGAAGATACAACTTGCCCTCAATGCAGAATGTAGATGAAGGACTCAGGTGCATCTCACAAGTGAAGGGGAGACATTTAAAGAGTGGGGAAAAATACAGAGAGAGGAAGAAATGAAAAAGAAAAGAAAGAGCATTTACTTCGTAAAGAATAGGCTGCATCACTGAACAAAAGGCAATCTGGGTGCTGAAATATACTGAGGGAAAGCACAGGTGACAGAGATCAGGTCAAGGCAGCTAATCACAACAGGAAACACACAAGGTCAGTGTAGACCCTGAAACGACAGGATTTCACAACATTCTTGTTCTGTCATGTCTCATCCTGCTTCCCAGACCACATTATCCTGTTTAATTTAGTTGTGGTCAGCTCTCCACTCACGCCAGAGTCTTCACTTCCTGCCCTCATTTGTGGCTTGTGTCACCTGTGTTCCAAACTTCTGAGTGTTCTGCTTCTGGTTATTTGTAAAGAAATGTATTTCTAAATGCCCATGAAGCTAATCAATGGTGCAAAAATTGATCATCTGGTGTTTGTGTGATAGCAATGAACTGTGATCCCTGGTGTGAGTCCAGGAGAGGACGTTTGTTCCACTGCTCTCTTCCAAGATTTCCTGTAATCTATCTCTCTACTGTCTGACTATTATATCAAAAAGTAAAAAAGAAAAAAGTTTATGGGGAAAAACACATCATTTGTACATTCATGAGAACTAACAGTAAAGTCAGTCTTCTTTTTTTGTAGAAAGTATGAAACCTTCTAAAGACAAAGAAGGAGAGTAAGGAGAAAAGAGTGCATGGCAAAGATAGGAGAGGTGAAGAGAAACCACATTTGCAAGTAATCAACACTGTAATTATATCGTGTTAACATTTCTTTTCTCCAACGATGAAACTGTTGGATTAAGAATTGGAGACATAATTACTGGTTTCCTTGACATTCCCTCTGAACAACTATATGAATCCGTTAATAAACCCTTCCTTTAAGATATAGTACAAAATAATCACGCATTTGTTCTACAGAGCAGGTCAGAACTGGAACCCTTAAATTTGAAGTACTTTCAATATGATTAGAAACAATTGCAAATGGACAAATTTTGTAAAGAGATCTGAACACATCACAGCAGCTTTAAAATCTTTACACTGGCTTCCAGTCAGTCACAGAATAGATTTTAAAAGCCTGCTGATTGTTTACAAATCCCAGAACGGTTTAGGCCCAAAATACATCTGTGATATGTTCAGAGAATATAAACCCAGCAGAGCTCTTAGATCCAAGGACTCAGGTCAGCTGGTCCAGTCCAGAGTCCAGACTAAACATGGAGAAGCAGCATTTAGCTGTTATGCTGCAAATAAGTGGAACAAACTGCCAGTGGAGATTAAACTTTCACCAAATGTAGACACTTTTAAATCCAGGTTAAAAACATTTCTTTTCTCATGTTTCTATGCATGAAATCCGCGCGTTTTTTTTAATTTATCTGGACTGTTGCTTCTTTTTAAATTCATCTTAATTATTTCATTTGTTTCTTTTTATATTCTTTTATGTATTTTTAATGCTTCTTACACTCCCTGCTGCAATGCTTTTATTTTATGTAAAGCACTTTGAATTGTTTTGTACATGAAATGTGCTATACAAATAAATTTGACTTTGACTAAATAAGAATATTCTGATAAACAGTCTAAAGTTAATGAATAACAACAACCAAAAAAAAGACTTTCATTTAGTACAACCAAAAAGCACAAAATGTAGCACTGACACAATTATTAGCACCTTTTTCATGAAGTGTTTTACTGCTTAAAGAGGGCCTCGCTGTTTCCAGTTGCTTTCCTACAGTGGCAAAGAAAAGAAATTTGGCGGTGGCAGAGAAGCAAAGGGTTAAGAGGATTAAGAAGAGCAGGAAACTGTTTAATTAGGATCCGAATTTTTTTTTTTTTAATAAGTGTGAATTTATTTAATGCATTCTCTTTAGACCCAGTGCAAGCCTTAAAATTCAAAAGGTCATCAAGAAAAAGCTCTACCCATTCATCATCCTCATGGAGTTTATTCGTCTTGTTTCAGACGAACAGTCCTGTGGAGGAAAGATGACAAAATCCCAAGGAGAGATCAAAACACCTAACTGGCCTGAGAAGAAATACCCACCAGGAACCAGCTGTTCCTGGCTTATCACTGTGGAGCCTGACATGGTTGGTGACACACTCATTCCCAGCATGATCGGAGCCTTTACAACTTCAAGTGATCTGGTAAAAGCATATTTCTCTTTCTGTCTGCGATCCAGGTAATCCAGGTGAACTTTGATAAATTTGTCTTGGAGGCTGACTCTTACTGTCGGTTTGACTATGTGGCATTCTTTAATGGTGGAGAGAAAGATGATTCACGCCTGATTGGAAGATACTGTGGAGATCAGCTTCCACTGTAAGATTTTTCTCTTAGTAACTCTAAAAAATGCTTTTCTTACTCTCACGTACAATCTTTTTATTAACATTTTTTTTATCTCTTCTCCAGACCTGTTCTCTCCAGCGGTAACGTGCTACTGGTCCAGTTTGTGTCTGACCTCAGTGTGACATCTGATGGATTTCTTGCCCGCTACACTAGCATCCCACGTGGTTCCCAGTCAGCAACACATCCTGGCGTCCCTGCACAGCCACTCATTCCCACCACCACCAAAATACAACCTCCTCCTTTGAAACCCACAGAGAGACCCAGACCAGTCAAGCCCACGAGAAGCCGGGGTCAGGGCACCACAAGCCAGGACAGGAGGGTGACTGTCCCAAGGCCAAATGGAAAGAGGCCTGGTGGGTAAAAGCGTGGACATTTGTCAGAAGGTGCCCAAACAAGATCTAATGCACTGTTTCTGTGCTCTTTATACTTCTAGTTGCTCAAAATCCTCTGTGTGCCAAAGCCTGTAAAAGAGATGGAACCATCAAGACCAGCTTCTGTTCCAGTGAATTTGGTAGGTTCCCTTCTTTTCAGTTCGAATGCACGCAAAGATAAGCACCCCGATGTTGTTTTCTAACTGAGCCCTCCTTTTATCAGTGATAACCGGGAAGGTTTCCTCTCTGTCCGCTGGGCCCCGAGGCACTTTGCTCATTAACATATCCCTCATTAAGGCCTATAAGGCAGGACGGTTAACCATCACACAAGTAGGAGAGACCATGGCAGTGAAGCTGGTCTCACAGTGTAAGAAGTGCCCGTTGCTTCGCAGAGGTATGAACTTTTTAAATTCACCCACACATCAGAGTATTAGCATTCGAATTTCCTCAACAACACAAACCTGATTCATTTGTCTGGTCTTTCCTTGTCTGGCAGGTGGTAGCTTCATCATCATGGGTCAGGTGGACGAAGAAGGACGTGGTACCCTGCAACCTGGTGCTTTCACTGCTCCGTACAAAGCCCCACACCACAAATTACTGATGAATATCAACAACCTACCGTGTTAACATCATACAGTTCTCCCAGTGAGGAAATTAGGACTATACACACAAATCCAGATTGTTTTTAATGTGTGCTATGGACCTATTAAAGCACAATATTACAGTCCATTTGTATACAAAGATTAAAGGAATTATATTGTTTTATACAACCACCTGCCAAACCTTATGTTTGTAATTTATACATGAATAAAGGTTTTATATCTCTTCGAAAAGCCACGACTGCACACTTTTTCACCTATGACTTTGATGCCAGAGTGATGACTCTGACTCCATCTTGTGGATCAGAGGAGTAATTGCACAACATCTGGGGACTCAATGATAACCTTTCAATTTCAGATATAAACCCGTCCCAGTTTACATCTGAAATGGGATCGACCTTGGTGATTGGTCTTGGTGATTTTGGACTCAGTATAAAGGGGGACAATGTTGAATAAAATGTCCACAAAATATAATCACAACACGTTGGGGAAAATTATCACTCTTGATCCTTATTTGGTGTGAATCGTGTCCTGCTGTGACCTGTTCATTATGGTTCATGAAGAGAAGATACAAAGAAGTGGAAATTGGCAACAGAGAAGGTGTCAGGGGTGAGAACCGTGGAAACATTTCAAGCATTACCAATGAAGCAGTCACTGCAGTCAACCAACCGGTCTGAATGACAAACCACTGACTCAACCCATCAATTCTTATTTTGAATTACATTCAGTGATTGTTTGATATTAACTTCTTTCAATTTATTTGTAAGAATGTAGTTATTGTTGCAGAATAATAGAATAACACAACACTATAGTAAATGTGCATATTTAATCACCGGCATTTGCAAAATCTCTTCAAGGATTTAATAACAAGTTTAAGTTCCACCATGTATCAGATATGCCAATGTACTGCCCCACTATTCATTATTTCTTCTCCTTCTTCATTTGATCCTGGTTCTCTGTACCTCCTACTGAATCTGTTTATGCCAATCATACCTCTTAGAAAGTTGTTTTGTAATTAACATCATCCTCATTTCCCCTTGGACTGAGTTTAATCTTCTCCTACGTCTCTAAAACAAAAACAAACAAAAATCCATTTTGGTTAAAGTTTTGAGTCTTGACAGAATGTCATTCCAAAACACCTAAATGTACATGTTTCCAGCACATAATGCAGATAATTGTATACAGCCTCAGACTTTTTATAGTTAATTACACATAATTTTGTATCCTTAAATTCTAGAATATGACTGATGGGTGTCCATCAGTAAAGATGTCAGTTATGTAGGCACCACTGCAACAATATCATATCACAAATATGATATAAGCAATAATTTTTATTCCTCACAACCACTCGTGGAATTTCACTGTAAAATGACACAAATGTAACATACGGTATCTACCAACATGGTACCTTTTATTTTCAAAGGCTAGTAGAATCTATGCATTTTATCAATAATGTTTCATCAACCCTTACAAATGATGAAAGGAAAAGAAAAGTAGGAAATCAAGGGCACATTCTGGAGTAGATGCTAATGAGTCACCAGAATACCACACATGTATCTTTAATTCAATATAATCATTAGCATCACTGAGAATTTGCACTAACATATTGATATTGACAACTCATAACTCTTTTAATTCAGTGCTGTGTTGAAGAGTAACTGAGCAATTATACTGGGGTTCTTCACAAATTTGTGTACAGTTTAGCTACTATTTTAAATATCTCCATTCTGTGATACTAACTACAATACAAAAATAAAATATTCTACTTCTTACAGGCTATACTGTTTATAAGATACTAAATAAATTCAGATGAGGATATTACAACCAAACAGTATCAAACTTAAGACCTACTGTTAAATTTTGAGCCATAAAGCAGAAAGAATACAGAATTAAAACCAGCCAGAATGTTGATCTGGTGCTCACACGTACATGTGAAATTACGTTCTGCTGATATTGACATTCTTCATTGGTCTTGATAATTGAATAATATTTAGAATATGTGTTGTATACTGAAAAGAACGTACTTCTACCAGGGTGTTGCTTTTTTGCACGTTATAGGAGTGTTTCCAGAGGAGTCTAGTTTAAATAAAGACATGGTTTACTATAAACTCGGTATCTTAAACACTGACAGTAACTTGTCACTTGGTGCATGCACACAATATTTTGAGCAATAAATGTTGTTTGAACTGGATATTTTGGTAATAAATGTTTTAATTCAGTCCACAGTCCATCACGTTCACTTTTCTTTTGTTCTGTGTAAAACTCAAAGCTGAGAAGGTAGAATGTAATTTTATTGTAAAAATGTGTAAAATATGTTCGATACATTGAAACTGCATAGAAAAAGCAACACTAACAATACAATTATCATTCAACAATTCAAAACAATCAATACAAATGATGAACTATCATGGCTTTTGGAGAGAAATACGGCGCTGATTGGCTTTACAAAAGAAGCTAAACAACATATTACAACCATGTACAATCCTCCTCGCCTCTGTTATCTTACACCCAAACGCTCCCCTTCCCATCCCTCTCCTTCTGTTCCTGCTGACTGCAGCAGCCTCCGGAACCTGGCCCTCGACGCTGTGACGCGGGCAGGTTCTTGTAGACAGCACGGCTGTAAGGGATGAAACACATGCCGAGCTGGAGGTGTCGGGCCAGGCGGCAGAAGGCAGCGAGTGCCAGGACAAGCAGAGGGGTCATTAGCAGAAAGCCCACCACCAGCAGAGCCACACAGGCGGTGTCGTCCAGCAGGTCTGAACAGTACAGCGATGTTCCATGGGGCTGCACCTGGAGAGCAGGAGGATTAAAGGCTGAATAAAGAGGGGGTGCTCACACAAGAAAAGTTCTGATCAGTATGTGTGCTAAATTTTTTAGATTTTTCCCATTTCTGTTGATGTGCAAAATAATCCCACAGTGCATTGCACATAGAAATTCTACTCAGCCACACCTGCAGGAAATTAAAACTAAGCCCCAGAAAAACAGTGTCAAATGTCTGTAAAAACATGTCTCTTTCCCTGCAAAGTGCAGCTGGCATTCCAAGACAACGGTTTGATTGACAGGCTGCATACCTTCCAACTAGCCAAAGAGGTAACAGTTAAACGAAACATTGTTTTATATTTTTAGTTCAAAACCTTACTGTGGAGTGGCAGAGGAAGCCGAAAATGATCATGACAAGAGCTGGGGTGAGGATGACGCCGAAGATGATACTGGCCAGCCCACCGTTGATCAGTGCGATGATCAGATTTTGTGCCGTGACCAGTACAGAGCACGCCCAGCAGTCCAGAGAGCCCCTCAGCTCCAGAGGGCCATCTGCGCCTTCACTGCCACCCAGGGAGTATGGAGGCGGCACCACGACCCCTGACCCCGCTCTGGAGGGGGAGCGTGCATCAGAGTGGGCCTTCTCAAACACTGTCTTCTCCAGCGTTCCATTTCGTGAAAGACTCATCTTCTCTGTGGTCTGTTCTGTAGGAAAACAGTGGGACTTAAATGTAAACAATCGTCTTGATTCATATAACTTCGTGTCTCACAATGCTGAGATTATTTATGAAAGCTTGCCAAGCATGTTAAGTGTGTAAGCTTGTCAAGATGATTAAATATCAATAAAATACAGTGTATTTTCTTTTGCATCAAAATCTTCCCGCCCTGCACGCCTGAAGAATGTTCAGCCATTAAGTAAGAGGGTTTTTAAATAATGTGATAAAATGTGTGGAAAGTCAACACAGATAAATGCAGTGCTGTTGGTGAGGAGGAAATGGGCTTCACTGACTCCACCCCCAAACTTCAGGATAACCATCACCAGAACAATGAGCCAGAAGCAGCTGAAAACCCCCACTAATCACCAGTGTCAGAGCGATGTTATGACTTTGATTTTAAAAGAACAGATGAACATGGAAGCATTTATTTCCATCTTTCTTTTCATTTCCCTTTTACTTTTACAGACATTTTCTATGTGAAAAAAATGACCAAAAAAAACAAAAACATTTCACTGCACTCCTGAAGGTGTTTACAGCTGATGGTATTCAACCATGTGAAATCTAACCATCCACTTCCTCTGATAGATGTGGTGCCTTATAAAGGGACATTCTACTCTAAGATGGGGTTCATGCACATTTGATGAACAAAGTGTCGTCCAGTGTTGTACAATAGAACCCAAAGACGAATAAAATATACAAAATAAACTTTAAGGATATTGACCTTTTGAGAATATGCAAGGCTCTTAAAATTTGTAGTATTTTCTTTATATTAGATCAAAGCAATAAAACAACCCTTCTTGTGAAAGAAGGTATCTGACATTCCTAAAGTCTAAAGAGCTTTTTAGTTACTTTGAGAGAGGACTGTATGCCAGCAAAGTCTACCTTTCATTCTTTCGTAAAGCTTCAACACAGAGAAAACTTCTGATTATTTGTGGCCCCCATTTGAGAGCACTGACCTTTTTGTTGCGGTAAGGGTTATAACTTTTTTCTGTTCATTCAGGATTTCTGTTGTACTCACTGTTAGGTAAACCTTAGGATCCGCGCTCCTGCAGTTCAACAGTGGCAGCAGATGAAGAAAATTTCAAGAATGTCCTCCTGATTTATGTCCTCTCTTTGTGAAAGTCCAAACCTTAAGGATGGAGTCCAGGAGAAGGTTGAGCTTTCACTTTTTAACCAAGTCTTAAACCTCTGGTGTTCCTGAAGAAATAATCAAAAGTTTGCCAGCTGTTATGAATCTAAACGTCTGCCTCAGACCTGTTCGAGTGGGTCAGAAAAAAGCTCTGTTGACTTGTGGCAAATTGTGCTTTCCCACTGGCTTCAGCGCTTCCTTCCCTGACATTCTGTTTCCTCACTCTGACTCCAGTTTGAGATATGATTGAGTCTGTGAGCCTGTATCCTGTGTTGCCTCGAATGCGAACGCACTGAGAGCAGACTTTGCTGTGTTAAAGGCTGCTGTTAGTGTGTGCAGGGGAGCAGCAGAGGGGGTTTTCTTTGATAACCTCTGGAACCAGGGGGAGGGAGGAAGAGTGTTTATTTGGATAGATTAGAGGAGTCAGGGTATGCTGCCCAATCCTCAACACTTTACACCCTCACAGGGCACTTTCTCCACTCCTCTGTCAAATACTGATGAGGCGGGGTATACAATTCAACAACTGGGCAGGTTTTTATTTTGTTTTTTATGCTAAAAGCAACTCATTGTTCCATAAGATGTTGCCATGCTTAAATCACCTCGACTGCTCTGCAACAACCCAGAGCTTAAAAAAAAAAAAAAAATAGAACACAAAAAACTAAAGCAAAGTGAAGAGCATGCCAGATTTACGTACGATTTATTTCAAAGGCAGGAATGGTTTGGCCTCTGACCCTGTGATGAAAAACAGATCTTCACTCTCTGAAAACATAAGGAAATGAGGATGGGGGAGAACACTTGGCTAATTTGGTGAGGGAAAAGAGGCTGTCATGGGACTGATAAGAAGCCAGAGGGGCTCAGTTCAAAGGGTGAAACTGCTATTTTGATATGAGTTCTCATTTTTTCATCTCACTCTGGACATCTTTGTTTATTTATTTCTTCACAGGGGTAGATAAACATAATCCCTGGAGAGAATAAGACTGCTTTAATAGTTGGTACAAGGAGACATGATCAAAGAGTCCATGGTATTAAGGCAGTGGGGAAAAAATGTGGAAGCAATGAGTGTTTTTGTCATTAACAATGCCACAGTGTGCTCTGCTTGTATGTGGATGTCAATGTCTGAGTGGGCTGGTAGAGGAAGAGCAGTCTTCCTGTCCTTGGAACCGGGATATCCGCTGCTGTGTCCTCACTCTGTGTCCACATTGTGATGACCATGTGTCTGCAAGTTGGGCAATCTTATGTCTTCTGACACTGGATTCTGAGACAGGAAGAAATGACACTGTTTTGCGTGTAGTAATTGTTGCCGATCATTGTTTTAAAAATAGTTACATATAATATGTAAATTTGGGTCTACGTCCCAATGATCAACGATGTATAAGATGTATGAGTTTTCTCATTTCATGAATCTGTTTGATTTAATAGAACATTCATCTTACCTTTCCTTCTTACCTAAATGGAGAAACTGCAGCATGTAGCTTTGACAAGATGGCACCAGGAAAGTATTGGAGGGAAAAATAAATGAGCACTGCACCAACCCTAACGGTAGCAGAATGGTACAGTGGAGCCACTCAGTGGCCATCAACGGCAGTCTGATATAAATATAGCTAGAATCGTCAGGTCTTTCTGACACACTCGCTGTTTGCACTTGCAACAACTTTCAAAGTTTTATGGCAAATAATGATAATTATGATGATGACGAGAGCATAACTTGACAGATGAGTGTGGCTGCAAAAGCATTTGCTACCCAGAAGGCAAATGGATTTGGACCCATTGAGACCAATTTTTGGGACACTATGTTCGGTGGATGCAAACCTGGAATACTGATTCGACACTTATATTATGTGCAATATTGGTACCTGCACTCCACACACCCAATGTTTCACATTCCAACATATCTTTGTAGATACTCCTTCACTCTATACGCTACTCTTCCCATTTAGATGTCTTTTAAAGGTTTAGGAATTGCAGAATGCTGAGAGGCATTGTGCCATCCTTTTGTCCAAAACATTTAATTTCATGTGTTAATATGCATATGACAAAAAAAATTAATAAAAATAAAACTGAATTCAATTTAATTAACTGACAGATCTATTCTGGTTTGGGCATTTTAGGGCCAGTATAGGCTGCAAATTGGGTACATAGACTTTGTTTGGACCATCGACAAGGGAACATGCCGGTGAACTTGAGTAGACATTAAGGTCATTCCTCCTATACTTGGCCCATGCTTTCCTTTTGGCTTGCTAGTTTTGAACTATTAAGCGGTTAAAGACATTGAAAACTGGGTAATTAGAGCTAAAGTACAGCTAAGGCCGGTGGGAAGCTCATCACCAAACCAAACTACCGGATACGCTGATTTTTTTCACGACAAAGGAACTTTGATCATTCGGACAATGCATTTCTGTGATTTCTCTTGGGGATGCTAAACTAAAGCTTTGATGTGTTAGCAGTGCTGGAGAAAAAGTGATGTCTGACATAGATTTCATGGCAATTCAGAAAAATAGATATTTTACTATTAACCAAAAATGGCAATCTGCTGGTGGTACTGGAGGAGAGGGTAATAAGATTGTGATCTTATCATTCTATTTTAAACCCATAGGTCTACATGTATGCATGTATGCTGTCTTCTGTTCACAAGATATTACTACTGTAGTGAAATGTTTACTCAGTCAAACACAACACAACCATTCTGTCATGCGAGAATGGGAATTGGGGATTCATCTAGATTTAGGTAGAAGCTCAGAGTTTTAAGGTTGGATCTTAATTACTTCTTACATTATCCCAGATCTTAGCCTTTGTGAAGTACAATATCCAAAGTAGTACTAAAAAAATACAGTTTTTGCAGGGCAAAAAATGTTGCGCTTCGTCTTTTGTCCAGGTGATCTTAAGTATCATTTGGACAGAAGGCCTGAACACCATCTCTCAATTGTTTGCAGCTACATAGAGAAAATTAAAGGCAAAAAGTCATCATTGCATAATTTATCAAAACATTTTATTTTCTTGAACAGCAATACAATATGTCACAGAAATATCACAGAGGGATTTAAGACAGGTCTGGCTCAGGTTTTCTTCAATGTGAGTTCTTTTGGAAACAATAAGTGCAGCATTAATCAAACAAGTCAAGAGGGAAAAAAAGAGCATTATTAAATTCTCCAAATAATACTAATGAGGACAAGACACAAGAAACCTTGACGTCATTTAAAGTCTCTGAAAATTTGTCAAGAATTACAACTACAGCTAATTCTCATCATAAAACCACTAATGCCACAAGATTATGAATTTCATACAATGATAAAAAAAAAATTCTTGTTTTAATCGTTAAATACAGTACAAAGACATCATTCCATTTCTCTTATCGGTAAACTGTGGTGAAATGGTTCTAAGCACCGGATGGTGTGTTGAGTTGTATCTTATGTTCATACATCATTATATGCTGTTTAATGGGGGGACTTCGAGGCAAGGAGGGGTCTAGCACCATGAATATTAAACCGCCACCCTGATTGCACTTCCCCTATCCACACACTATGACCATACTACACTTTTAAAATACCTTGTAGCCCCTTATCAAGCAAAGCCTCCTTTGATATGCAATAAATATATAAGAAAACAACCATTTACAGTATAAATAATGTCACCATTTACAATTTTCCATTTTTGCCATAATCCAAACAAAAACAGAAACTGACAACAAAAAGAGGTATAAAAGTTGGAAAAATTTCCCATTGCAGTAATTTAAACTAGAGAGACAGGTTATTTTCTGCTAGAATTAGCAACAAAAAAAAACAAACAAATGACATCAACAAATTAGATTTTTGATTGAGAACAAAATGACATAAGTCTTCTATTAAACCTGAAACAGATACAGTATGTACATGAAATGGTGTGCACAGACTAATGAGGGCACAGGTGTGATCTGAAACTGGTCATTTGAAGGAGGGGGGGTGTTCATGATAATGGTTATATAACAGTGATATCAAACCTCCATTTATATTGTGAAACAGGCCTATGTGAGGAATAGCAACATTCTGTATAGGAATCAGAGCTGCCGAAGGTTCTTCGAAGTAGACCTATTGACCAAAATGATCTCTATGCCGAAGTGTCTAAGTGAGGTAATTTAGAAACACATCATTACGTAGATGAGAGCACCAACAAGTTGAGTTTTACACAGTAAAATGTCTTGGATGGCATGTTTCTTGGTCTTAATTCATTAAAAAGCAGGAAGTGGAAATCTTTGATTTGTCTTGAAAAATAGCTGTTGATCAGTATTCTCCTACGAAAGGGTGTTGGACAGGTTGTACTTTGCAGCTGCAGCGTCTTATCTGTCCTTACGTTACAAAATGTGAATATGCGAACATTTTTTTAAAAATGAATATGTAAATAACAAATCTGTGATAAAATAATTAAAAAAAAAAAACAAAAAAAAACAATGGCTTGACATCTGGTCCTCTCTTGTAATTGTTGTGTTCCTGTGCTCTTCATCATCTCAGCTTTGAAAATAGAATGATTCCCATGGCAGTGCATGGAGCTGAACCTCATCAGGCCAGATGTTGGAGGCAGAATACAGACGGTGAAATGCTCTGCTGTCTGCTCATCTGTTTGGCCTTTCTGGTTTTTGCATTGGAAATGTGTGATTGTGTACATCTTTGCTTTACTTTACAGAAAACTTTACAGCGCACTTCATGGACACACACACTGATGGTGACTTCCCCCTCTCTCTGCACTCCTGTCTATGCACACCACTGTGTATCCCATAAATTCATTCACAATTTATAGTTATTCATTTTCTCTGTCATCTACAAACAAGAGCATTGCAACAAAAGAGGTATAAAACTGGGACTTTTCTTCCCATCCAAAAAGTAAAAACGACACTACAGTATGTCGGTTTTTTTGTGTATCATACAAACCATATTAACCACCATTTTACCGGAAAAAGACAGAATAAAAAGAGTCAAATTTTTCCTTTTACATGTTTGATTTCCAACTAAGAGTGAAACCATATTAGTCCTCTGGTAAACCCGTATTTTAGAGAAACACATGAAAGTTTTTGACTCATTTTCGAATGCTTACATAAAACCTTGTTTGTGTTTGTGTTTTATCATCTAATTACCTCTCCTCTAAATACAGTTCACAAGGCCAATGTGGTGTACCTCCAGGCTGGTAAAACTTTTTCAGTATCTACCGAGAATAAATAAGATTGGAATAGCACCTCAAAGAGTTTACAGACAGGAATTACAAATGTCAGCGTTAACCTGAATACCAAAATAAAACAGGAACCAATACAATGCCAAATGTGACAATCAGCTACTTCTCCTGTGAAGTGATTCCCCTGCTGGTACAATAGAATCACAGCAAATTCATGGACATGTAGAATAACTAGATTGGTGTAAAAAAGTCTACTTGAATTTGCATAAAAGTACCTGAATCAATACACAGAACCGGCTACTTGACGCTTTTGAATCACAGCAGTGTCCGTTGAAAATATATAACCTGATTTTCAGTGCTAGCAGTGCTCACATTGATATTTTTATTTTTTTTTCACTTTTCTGAAATGCTTTTTGTGAGAAGAACCAGTCTAGTCATTCTATTTCAAAACACACGTCCAATCTGCAGCTGGTATGGGAAGACAGTGAGCTATAGTTGGACTGGCTGAGTATCCATACCTTATTGTGTGATGTAAACAATACAGAGTAAACGCGATTGAGAAAGTGTTGGCAGGAGCAAAATGCCTCGGGGAACAACATCTGTGCTGCCGTTAGAGTTTTGGTTATGGCTGAAAGATGTGTGGAGTGGAAGAGTGTGGAGTCCTCACTTTGAAAGCGGTAACGGAGTCTGAAAGAGGGAAGCAAACAAAAATAAAATGAGACAGAGCTCAGGTGACCACGTGGAAGAACTACCAATGCAGCATGAAATATATAGTACAAGATAGAAACAATATTTAGCAGCATTTTTAGAGGTAGCAGTGGCATTTGCAGTGTAATACACTTAACTAACCACGTTTCTTAATTGGTTTAACATAAGCCATTATATGTGCAGGATACCTGTGAATCACCTAAAATGAATACTTTTCCACATATTTGTCTGCAGGTTCAACAATGTCTTTTCTGTAACTGCTGAAAGCATAATGGAGGATTTATACACACTGTATATTACCAAGCAGCTGCTGGCAAGATTTCATAGCAAACTCATTGAACATGTTGAACAAAGAGAAAAGAAAATCATCTTGGAGACACTTGAGATTAACAACAGACACGGTCTCTGATTCGCCGCTTTGGACAATTAGTTTGAGTTGGTGCTTAATGACAGTTTGATAATCATTTCCCTGCTGTGAGCAGAAACTGTTTCAGGCAGGAATTTAAAGTCTTCATTATGCATTTGACGGATGAAAGAAATAGGGGGGAGGGGCTTGACATGAATCAGGGCTCCAGCTGGACTTTGTAATTCATAGCCGGCTGTTCTGAAAAATGTTTCTCAGTGGCGCATTGAAGATTTTACATAGACCTGACAAAAACAAAGACAAGTTCGGGCAAAAGAGGATTTGTTTACTAAATGGGATGAAGAGGGTCAAGATACAACGGTACTTGGTGACAGCTTCAAACAAATAGAACCATGGCGCTATGGCCCAGACTTACTATCGCTTTGCACCTGGTACAAACCCTGTTTGGGGATTAAAACTTCATTTAGCATGTTAACATGCGCAGTTAAGTCTAGCTATAGCGGTAGGTCGACTTGATTAGTTAATTTGAGTTGTCTTCTTTGACTGAGTATACATGCACAGGAGGGTTATTTTTCTTAGATTTTTAAAAAGACTAGTGGCTTTTATTCTAAGATGGTTGACAGGCAATGGTGGCGGAGAAAGAGGGAGGGGACGGCATGCAAATAAAGGCTGCTTAACCAGTTGAGCTACCCAGCACCCCATTATTGTCCATTCTCATGAAATTCTGTAAGCGCAGAACTCCTGATACTTTCGGTTGTAAAATCACCACCATTCTCACTAATGCGCATGCCGCATGCATACAGTACAGTACAAGTTTAAGGCTGCAGGGAATGCTGTGTATCACAACTCACACTGGGCGAGAGGCTGTATACACCCTGGACTAGTGGATGTTTAACCACAAGGCTAACAATGAGAGCCAGACAACCAAGTACGCAAGCACTCACAACTACAGTCATGTTAGAAGAGGACTTTGGGAGAAATTGTATTCTTATAAAATTGTAAAGCAATACTGACCAGCACAAAGCTGTCATAGGTTCTCATCAGCTCCTCTATTCGATACTGTTCCAGCACCACTACCCCCTCCAGCTTTGAGCTCTTAGCTCGGGCACAGTCCTCGCAATGCACCACGTAGGTCTTGTTACCGCTGTCATCACTGGTCACAAACAGCAGGTCGAACACCTCCACCTGTGCAAGCACAATTTTGGCACTGTGGCTCATATGATATGTCTTATGCATGAAAAAGAATAACTGAGGAGGGACCTACATCACACTCATTGCAGTAGTAGGCTGGCTCGTCCTTCACGCGGCCCTGGTAACTGATTTTCTTCCCTGAAGCTGCCAGCTGGTCTCTGAGAATCTGGATGTGCTTGATGGACTGCATTAGACAGTGTCTGAAAAAAAAAAAACAGGGAAACAGAGAGTGGAAGATGTTAGTAAATGTCTACTCAGACAGATTTGCACAGGCAAACATCTTACTTGATCATTTTGAAGGTATCCTCATCTGTGATCTTGATGGTGCGTGCCACATTCCATGAAACGTGAATCATGGGAACAATCGATTTAACCTTCTTCACTTCGTTCCACTCAAAGCGCTCCAAGGCAAGTTGATACTGGTACGCTGGGAGAGAGTAAAACACAAACAGTGCTCAGACTGACAGAAGGCAGTGTTCTTAAAAGTATATTTAATCAAAAAAATTGAGGAGAAGAATACCTGACAATCACACTAAAAACCTTTTTTTACATGCTTTTTAAGTCTTTGTTGCAACTTACAGTTGAGTGGTCCCACATTCCAGGCGATGTTGTTACACCAGCCCACTGCCTGAACCCAGTGAACAGTTCCTGCATTAATCCACACCAGGTCACCTGGTCTCTGAATGAAGCGGTACACAGGAATGTTGGAACTATAGAGATCCTCTAGGACAGGCCACCAGGACCCCGTTAGGTAGTCCACTCCATGCCTGTGGGAAGCAGTTTGCAGTAAACCAGCTTAGTCTACACACACACAGCTTATTGCAATTTCTGTGGTTAAATTCAACAACCCGTATACTCACTTTTCACAGAATTTGTTGATCGCCTCCCAGTAAT
Source organism: Odontesthes bonariensis (assembly GCF_027942865.1). NCBI lineage: Eukaryota > Metazoa > Chordata > Actinopteri > Atheriniformes > Atherinopsidae > Odontesthes > Odontesthes bonariensis. The sequence continues at coordinate 14,123,964 of NC_134521.1, read as the reverse complement.
GTTCATGGACTGCAAACCACTCACAGTCACCGGGGCCAATGTTGATGTTGACAGAGCAGAAGTTGTTGTTCTCTTGATGACCTGATGAGAAACATAAGCAGTTTATCGATTCAAATATTCTTTCACGGAAAACTTACTCACTAAGATACCAATACCCGACTGTGGCATCTGACACACACTGACCTGGCGTGCGGCTGCCTGGCACCTTCATATAGAGCTGGACAGTGTTCATGCCCAGGATGGTGTGACTGACGAGGCTGAGCATGTTGTTGCTGGATTCCACTCGCATGAAAGCTGGCAATTTCAGCAGCTCCTGCAGCTGGGGCTTCCACCTAGTAACAAAGGAAATAATAACAATTATAACAATAATAACTGTAATAAACATTGCAGGCAATGTGATGCAGCAGTGACCCTCAGAGAGCTGGTGCAACTGTTAAATCTTTCTCACCTTTTAGGGTCAGAGAGATCGATGTTGGTCCCGAATTTAATGATCTTTTTGGAAGATTTCTGCTCTGATCTGTGGGGAAGAGTCAAGTCTGAAATCATTATGGTTTACAATGTAAAGCAGGGATTTCTCCACACAGTAAAGTAAGGATTTTTTGGCTAACCTGAGTGTGCTGATAGCAGAAGCTGGCTGGGTTTTGCCAAAGGCAGGATCGCAGCTGGCTTTGTTTGCTGTTGGGGTGGGATTGCCTTTTCCAATGGCGAATGATAGAGCTGCTTTCCTATTCTCTGATGAGTCTGAGGTCTGCTCTTCCTCCTCCTCATCCTCACTCTCCTTCTCCTCCTATAACACATCTACATGAGCTTAGCTGACAGCTGAAAATTAAAACCGTATTTCATACTTATTTTCCAAAGTTAGTCCAAGACATTGACACCTGGAAATTAAATCACTGGTTGCACATTAAAGGTGTGGACTATTGGTCCAGATAACTGAAGGGCTAAAGATGAAATGAAAACTACCACAGAGGAGCATCATGCAAATGTTTTGGCACCCAAAGCAAGCTGAGCTCTCAGATAACTTTTAACTTAGTCTCAGACTTTAATCAGAGCAGTTTGTCAGTGCTAATAACAACATGTAATTTCACCATAACAGTTCAAATATGTTTGTCAAGCCTACAGTGTGAAACAAAACAGCAGTGGATGGAGGGAGCTGAAAATATCACTTTTCTACATAGTTAATAGCTTGTTGAATGGTCAGCTTTATACTCATGAGGGTTTAATTGCACCACGGTAATGGCATAATTATTAACTCGAGGAAAACATGATGTTTACTTCCCCGGAGGACATGTTCTTCCCATCGCCGCAGTGGGTTGTCAGAAGATAAACTCCATCATCACATAAAGATTGAAAATACTGTTATGGTCAGACAGAGAGCATTTTCTCTTGCTCACTTTTCTCAGATTACCTGGTGCTGTAGCTAATTATTGTAGGCAAAACCATGGTAGAAGAAAGTTTGAACAGTGCTGTTACTTATCTATTTATTTATTTAACATCCCACACTGTCAAAAGTCCTTTGGATATATGATCCTATGTCAGATTAATGCATTGCTCCTCTGTTCGTCTGTTCCTTAATGTGACTGCACTCTCAACACTTGCAGTGCTGTGCTGTAATTGATATGTTTATGTTACTCGTTCCAACCTTGACAGACTGCCAACTTATCAGCAACACGTTCAGTTGCCACCAGATTAATGTGAAAGAAATATAAAATTGAAATTTAAATAAAAAAAAAAAAAAACAGCAGTCAAACGTTTACTTAATTAATCACAGACAGTGAACATATAAAAAGCGGGTGGGTCTCTACAGTGGTCAGTATCTCATCAACAGGGTAAAACTGCACTGCAACAGTAATCAAGTTAAAGAAGTTGACTTGTAATTAGTTTAAGAGTGCTTTGCAATCAACTGGGTTGAATGAGTTCACAGGAAGGATTCTTGGCTGAGATCATTTTTCCTGTTTGATTTTACGAAGGTGGAGATAGAATAAAACCTGGTACAAATCTATCAATAATGTCCTCAACGGCTAACAATTAAAGTGTGTGTTTGTATTTGGCATGAGAAAAAATGTTTACCTGCAGACTCTCCTGGAAGCTGGAGGCCTGATACTGGGCGTATTTGCCAATGGTGGTGTGTGAGCGGCTGCTTTCACACGGCCACGCCTGCAACAAGCCACTTGGATTCCAGTTTTCATCGGCAGGCTGCTGAACCTGGGTCCTCACTTCCACAGCATGGTCCGAATTGGCCTCAACCAGAGACTTGGTGGAGAATAGACCAAGGTCTCACAAAGGGAAAAGACAGTAAAGTTACTCATCAAAGACATACAAATGTTTAAACTCATCTTAGAATTTCAGCTTTTGCATCATTTTTCATTGTAGATTTATCAAAGGTTTAGAACAGAGGTCTTCAACAGGGGGTCCGCGACCCCCAGGGGGTCCGCGGAGGTACTGCAGGGGGGGTCGCGAAATCTTTGATCGTTGATTAGACGATTTTTAACATTAAAAAAAAAAAAAAAAAATTTTATTTATTTATTTTTTTTTAAACAGTTTTTTCTCACAAATTGTGTGCAAACGTGTGCCATCCACAGATGGTTTGAGGATTCATTGTCCCATCTACATGCATGTTTAAAGTTAAAATCTGTGGATTATTTGAATAGCTCAGTGTTGTATGCAAGATGTTTGTTTATAAATGGCAGTGGCACGGCCACCCTGTACCTTGCACGTGTTTAAAATAAAAACATGAATATATTAACCTGTGTATTATTTGAATAGCTTAGTATTGAATGTACAATAACAGAGTAGCTATATTTCTACACGGCATTAGGCCCCGTTAAATATAAAACACAATTGTATGCCATATAAATAGTAGGGGGGGTCCCTGCTCCAACTCTCCATCAGTTTGGGGGTCCCTGGCCTGAAAAACGTTGAAGACCCCTGGTTTAGAATTTTAACACACTCTCAAATGGTTGTTGCTCAACTTTCTTTTCCTGATAAAAGCTTAAAATATTTGGTACCTCATAAAAGGAAAATAAATAAAGGGATAAGACACATTCTAATATGGAGAGTTGACCAGCAATCACATAATGGTTCAGCGCACAAGGTCTGCATTTGGAGATGAAGACACAAAGGTAATGTGGCTGTGGATTTGTGGCTCTGTATGCCGTCTTAAAGATGCATTGGGAACAGTTTCAAGATAACTTGGAACCAAAGCCCTCGTCGCCTTAGGTATGCCTTTTCATAAGCTTTTTTTTCTTCTTCTTTATCTTTCTCTGCCTCTTGCACAACAATTTTCAATAATAAACTAAAAGACCTTACAACTTGTGAAAAGAAACTGAAATGTTTAGTTTGATTATGTCAACTGAGATGACTGTGCTGTATAAACTTACTAAGGCGGAGGGAGCCAGCAAGGCCTCGGATGACCGTAACAGCATTTTTGGGATCAGTGCAGAACTGAAGCAGAACTGGAGAGAAGGCGTCCCTCTTGCTCTCCAACTACAGAAACAGAAGAGTACAACCATGAACCTTTGAACAAAGGAGAGGAATAAATTGGTCCTAATACATCCTGTTTTTTGGGGTTTTTTTGCGATCGCATTCTGATGTTTGGCAAATATCCCCTGGTGTCACAAATGAACACAGAAGATAGATCTCAGTTTTCAGTGCACCAGGTAAACACAGTGAAATAGTGTATTATTGCATCATAATACAACACTATAAAGCAGCATGTTTCACAACTGATTACAGTCAACTCAACCAGGAAAAGGTCTAATCAAGTTGCTTTTGGCTTAACCTAACCAAACAGCAAATGAACCTTAAAGGAAATCTTATCTGAATGAAAACAAGGACAGAAAAAATAGACTCAATATCAAGTCTCATGTTTGTTTGCCCTGTGACTTTCATCCACATTCCCCCCAGCCACCTTATGAGGACCATGTCGCTTCTTTATAAGTAAACTCTTCAATGTCTCACAATGTCTTCAGCTTGGCTAATCATCTAATAGTTTAGCTCAGGGTCTGAGTGGTGGACAGGCCCTTATTAGTGTGCACTCACATAAATGCTGGGTGTAGGAGGGTTCAGCTTTTCCCGAGGAATAGGGATTTCAATGGCAATATTGGGTTTAACAGAGAAGGCAGGAAGCACGTATGACTCCTTGTATTTCCCATTCATCCGTGTCCCCCTAGAGAAGGGATAACAGAGCAATAGAAGACCACAGATAATCACCATTAGTGCTGGAAACTCAACAAAACAGTAATACCTTTGTTGAAGGACTCACTTGCATGCTCTGATCACTTCAGTGGCTGTGTTTTGGATGGAAAGTTTGGAAAATGGGATCTTTTGCTCCTCCAGCTCAGATATGTTGAATGTTTGCCTTCCGGCACTGTCCATTTTAACCAAGAGGATCTTGAGCTCCTTACACAAACCCATGGATAATGCTTTCAGTTTCAGGGGGTCCACTGGAGCTACTGAGCAGGGTGCTTTGCTTGCTGGTGTGGGAGCACCTGACTTGGATGTAGTGACTGCTGCAGCTGAGGCCGAGTTTGAGGTGTTGGTGTCTAAGGTTGACCTTTTTTCTAACTCAACAACCTCTACCTTCCTATTTGTTGCAATCTTTACATCAGCTTTCCCAGTGTCCAGTTTTCCTCTCTTGATGTCTTTGCCATGTGGGGTTTGATTTTCCAGAGGAATCTGGCACTTCTTACTGTCTGTGAGAGGTCTGGGGGAGCTTCTGGAGATGACTGACATGGAGGATGAAACGTTCCTCTCCCCCAAATTCTTCATTTCATTAACTTTATTTTTGACCTTGCCTTCTTCTGTCTTAATCTTAATCTTGATCTCCCCTTCTCTTCCTACATCCACAGCCTTTTGTTTTCTCTTCCTGTTTGTAGCTGTGCGCTCTGTGTCTTTGCCGTTTCCTCTCTCTTCCTTGGTAGTGACAGTAATGACGCTGGTGAAAGAGGCAGAATGTGCTGTGGTTACTCTCAGCTCTGCGCTCAGTGATCCCTCTAGAAGAGACGAGTTTGTTCTCTCCAGGAGGATCTCTGCATCCTTCCCCTCCACCTTCTGTTTGGTATCACCCTCAGTTTCCTCCCTCTTTTCCTGCACCTTGGCGTTGGTGTCTGGCTCACTCAGATATGGCAAATGGTGAAATTTTAGAAGTGAGCCTGAGGTAGTGTGAGTTGGCGATTGATTACTGGATTCACAGGATGACGTGGGAGTCGAATCGAGAGAGAGACCCTGGGAGATCTCATGACAGTTGATGTCTGGCGCCATTGTAAGACAGGATGAGTATTTCGGTCCTCTTGTAGGACCCCCGCCGAATGGACCGCCTCGACATGTGACCCTCTGGCCACCAAGGAAAGTAGCGAGGCTCTTAAAGACATCATCCAAACCTGTTTTATGATTCTGAAGCTCACTGAAAAGCAAGTCAGAAGTTTTCTCATCACTGTTCATGTTGTCTTCCTTTGCAACTTGTTTGATTGCACAAGGTAGATCGCAGACTTCCGATGTGCTGTTGCAGGAATAATCATCAGGTGTACCCTCACAAAGCTCCTTATCCAGATCATCATTGCTTTCACTGTCAACAGGAGGAGGTGAAAAGCACTGTGTGGGGCTGGGCTGGAGGACAGGCCTACTTATCACACCCTTTTCGAGCTCTTCTTCATCTTCTTCAAGATCTGACACAGGAGAGCCCTGCCAGCTGAGTACAGGAGGGGTGTTGGAAAGGTTGTCCCCCATTTCCATCAAATTCCCCAGCACAGCCACAGGCTGAAGGTCTGGGGCACTGAGAATCCCTCCCTGTCCACCTTCTTTGCTTTGGATGGGCTGCTCTAAGCTAACAGAGCATGTGGTACTGAGAGGAGCTAAGGCCTTACGTACGAGGGAAGGGAATGTGTCATCAGGCTTTGTTTTTGGTCCATCTTCTGAGAGAAATGTGATGTTGCTGGTCTGGTTGGGGCTGATATTGATTGTGAGAGACTGTATGAGCCGCTCCTTGACTGGGAGTCCTGGGGGACTAGTGGGTGTTTTTTCATGCTTTGAGAATGGACGCTGTGAAGTGCAGCTGTGATGAAGAGATTCTGTTGATGGTCTTTTCGATGTCTTACCTGCTTTTTCAGTCCTTTCCCTGCGCTTGTGTTTGGGTGGTACCCAACCTTGACTATCTGGGGACAAAGATGGAGCCTTAATTTTAGTTTCTCCCAAAAAGGAGGAAACAGAGATGGAAGAAAACACTTCTTTTTTTGTGACTTTAGTCTTCAAGCCTAATTTTTTTTCTTTCCTTATTGTTTTATCTCTCTTTCTTTTCTTCTCGCTCAACCTTGTTTCCTCCTTTTTCTTTCTCCTTTTCCTGTCTTCATCCTTTCTATTTCCTTTGTCAGCGTCGCTTTTCCTCTCTCTTTTCATCAGCTTATCTTTTTGTTTGTACTCAGGTTTTTTGAGGTCCTCTAACTCCTCCTCGGGCTTGTTTGCTCTTGATTTGGCGAGAGGAGACCGTTGTGAACAGAGGGACTTCTTTCTGTGTTTGGTATCCGAAAACCTGGCTTTTGAACCAGGTTTAGGAGACGGGGCGGATGCCAGGCTAGGTCTCGGGTCGAGACCGGGGGTTTCTTGGAATTTCTGCTGTTCACTGAGAGCAGGACAAGATTGTTGACTGTCTGCTGAATCTTTTCTGCCACTGGACATGGAGTATGAAGAGGGACTGGAGGGAGCACCTGGACTGGTAGAAGTGGAATCTCCATCTTTAGGACTGCCGAGTAGAGATGAATAGGAAGGAGGTACTGCAGCAGAATTCTTCAGCAGTGCTGAATCTCTTGAATATCCTCTTAGATGAGTGCGCTCAGTTTCCTGCAGATTTAAAGTTACGTCAGTTTGAATATTTGCTGAGGGAATTACATTCAGTCTTACGTGAGCAGTGGTTGTAAATAAAGCGACCGCTCTATTGAAAAGTTTAACTCTTACTGTGCTTTGTTTGTGGTGATGATTCCGCGAGTCCTTTTCCTCCAGAGGGGTTAATGGGGTGTTGTGCTGTGGGGTTCTGGGGTGGCTTGTGTGCCGCTGATGTTGGTAATGATAGTTTTGCTGGCTGTAAGGCACGCGGGCGTGGTCTGCTGGTGAAGCCGATATGCTCCGTTCGACCTTCCCTCTGTTACTGTGATGTGGTGGTCTCCCGCCGCAGCTCTGGTTTAGAGGTTCCGGGTTCCCAAAGCCATGGCCTCCAGCTCGCAGTTTAGAGGTTTCCTGCAACATTTCAAAACCAATGATGTAAGGCAGTGGCGATATCTGTGAATTCTCGCTTCAATTTGACTAATTCTGCAAACTCACCGGTTGCTGTGTGGTTGAGGTCCTGTTGTCAGAGTGGTGGCAAGGACCTGCCCTGTCATTAAGAGCTGCCCAGTCATCTTGCTTGCAGCGATGGTGGCGAGGTGGTGATGGGGCAGGTAGAGGTAAATGCCTTGATCCAGGATGAGATGACTAAACAGAGAGGGATAAATATCCTGTCATACAAGACAAGACTTGGCCAATAGGTGGTGCTGTTGCACAGAAATAAAAAATCAAGCCCAGATGAATGGGCTTTATTTAACAAATTAAACAAAGTTTGTTGCACTTTACCTGATCAGGCCCAGAGTCCCTTCTCCTCTTAGCAGGACACACATCCCGAGGAGCTGGATGGTTCTGTGGGGGAGGACTGTGGTGGTGCAGCTGCTCTCGTCGCTGGTGGAGGGCTGGCCGTTTCCAGGGTCCTTCTCTGTTGTTTGCCGACCTGCCAGGGAAGCTCCTGCGGCAGTCCGAGGAGGCCCATCTGTCCGGTGGGGACTGCACTTCCCTGTTGTTGCGATTCAGACGAGGATCCCCATGCTAAAAAAAAAACCCAGAGAAACACTGTTAGGATAAATAAATCATACTTTTCCCAGTCGACGGTTCTCACCACAGAGTTTCTGACATTGCCGTCCAAATCTGTGTAGCGCGGTCCTGGCCCTGGTAAGTAACCGTTGTTGGTGCCAGCTGGGTTGTTGAATGAGCGTGTGGAGTTGTGGTGCCAGTTCTGGGCCTCAAACTGCCGTTCTTTGCCATTCCAAACTCTCGGTGGCAGCTGTCGGTGTCCCTTTGAGATGCCCTTGTCCTGGATGTGGTTGACTGTTCTGTCCCCCCTAAGAAAAAAAACACCCAAACTCAGCAATAAGAATTAAGTTGCAGACAGGGATTCAACACAATTCTGCTGCAGTATGAAACAAATGTGACTTGTAAATTCATCCCTGATAGCATCATGTTCTGCATAGTTCTATTGCTCAGGTAAGTTTAAACAGATAAGTTTAGCTTAAAAAAGCTTCCACTATCCATCAAAGTGGTTTCAGTAACACAGACATTACGGAGCATGAAGGTCAGAATTAAACCTCTTTCAATGCAGTGTGCAATTGATAAACACAGCATTTAACTCACCTGTTGTAAAGACGACTTGATAGTGGATGATGTGGATGATGTGACTGATGGCGCCCATCTTGGCATCTGCTGCAATTAATTAACAGAAAATCAATATTGTCTGTGATAATGCACTTCTTTTGAAAATAAAACAAATCTAGGAGCACTGACCCTTCCGCTAATGGCCAGAAGTTGGAAAGATGCCAAACAATGTTTTCATTTTCTATGTCCAAGCGTTTTATAAATCTATATATTCTTTTTTTTCCATGTCTCAGCCAATGGTAACCTGCTGTAGGTAGCGATTCTGGAAATCCTCAACAATGTTATTTTCATGCAAATATTTCCTCCTTAGTGAATCTCACAAACAATGACAGATACAAAAAATACACATTTGTAGCAATGAACTTATTTGACTTTAATAAGCTTAAAGACTTAAATAATACAGAGGTCTTTTTTTTTTTTTTTTTTTAAATAAAACAACTTGATAACTCTTTGAATTATAGTTGATATTTCCCCCCAGTGTGTTTCTCACATATAAGCAACTTAGGATAAAAACATCTGCTCAATGAATGTAATGTAATAACAGTCATGTTTATGTGAGTTGGTGCAGCTGAATATAAGTTATACTGAAGCTTCAGTCAGCTGCAGCTGAGGATGTTATAGTCTCATTCACCACAGCTCTACTTGTTTTAACTGCAAAACGGTTTATTCTCTCAGCTGCTAGTCAAATAAGACCTTTTCATGAATATGCTATTCAGAGTTTCTGTGCATCAGTCGGCGCCATAAAGTGGTGCTTATTTTGAATTAGCCTAGACAACAAAATGCTGAGCTTTCATCTGCTGAAATGATCCATGTTGTGGAAGGTGTTCCACTACAAGTTTGGGGAGTTTTTTATTTTTTACTTCCTAAACTCAGCAATGACAACAAGGTTTATTGTTGTCTTAATGGGCATTTGGGTTGGCATTCAAGACTCAGAGTAAGTTCATATCAGCATCATATATAAGCATCATACATACAGTCATAGGAAATATCTTACTACACTACAGTAAACCTGTAAATGGACCGCTGTCCTATTAAAAATTTATCGTAGACAGGTGCCAGTTTTGCTTTGTTGCGATGGTGCTTCTGACCTTTGTGTGTGGTTCCAGGGACGACCATTTACAGGCGCCCATTGTCCTCTATTAGGTCCTCCAGCTGGATAGGAGTCCCATGTGTTACGGCCAGAGTAGAGCTCTGCTGAGTGATACATGCAGCCTGAAATACACACATTGCTTTATGAGAATAGTGTCAAACTGTATCATCTTATCAATCAAATTAGCAGAACCTGACTGACAAAAATAAATCTTACTTCTATTTCACGCTATAGAAAGTGTACAGTAAATTAATTTGATAGTACTGCATTGAACATCCTTCATAAAGTACTTCTGTGACAACAAAAATAGAACAGAAACAGAAACAAATTGTCTGTGGTTACCAGTCTTGGTCTGTGTTTGGGAGGCTCTCCACACCTGAGAGCAAGAGGCAGTCTGCAGACAAAACACATAGTTAAGAGAGCCGCTCTGTACATATGGCTACAGAGACAGAGAAGCATGCAATTCTAACCATGTCTTCACAAAACCAGAACTGGTTCTGGCTTGATTTAAAAAAAAAAAAAAAAAAAAAAGACTTGTATTATGTTAGCCTTTGCTTTTGATCGATCCAAACCGATCTATGATTTTCTGTGTCTCTTGTAGATTAATTCCCCATGCTGTATTTTCTGCTGCACTGTATCTGTTCAGCGGTCATATCATCAGTCAGCCAGAGCAGCCTCTGTAAATTGATGTAGTTGAAGCAAATGGTAAGTATTAGGATAGATTCACTGACTTTGCATCTGCATAAAATCAATGAGACTGGATTGTCAGAACGAGCCCCTGATGAGGATATCTGATGTTGATTTGTGCCACATCTGCCCCTGACAGTAAAATAGGTTGTAATGGCTTAAAGGAAAGCTTGAGAAAAATATTACTGCAGCTTGTTTTCGTCTTTGTTCTTTAAGTGAGGTTGCCATGGTCCTTGCTTTTAGTGCCATGTTTTTGTTTTTTGTCTCTCACTGGATGGCCACCGGCTGTGGTGGCTGCTGGGAAGCTAGGATTAGAGAGAGGCTGAGTGCACAGTGGAGCCCACTGAGCCCCTAATGTAAACCTGTACTAGGTTAAATGTTTAGCTGGTTGTGTGTCTAAAGTAGTTACTGAACCACATTTTTAGCTCTTTTTAATTTGAAAGGATTTTTTTCATGCTTAAATCACAAATGTTGCACAAATTCTTTCCACTGAGATGCCCACAACACTCTCTTTTGCTGGTAATGCGTTTCGGGTGAAGTGTGCCTTCCTTGTAAAGTTCCACTTTGCAATCTGAAGAGAACACTGTTGTACAGGTGATAGGCTGCACCAACTCTATGCATTTGCTCACCAAAGCTATTTATAACTTGTATAGAGACGAGCGGTGCAACATTTCACCACTTCCCTCATGGAGCATTTCGTTGTACTGCACGTTTGCTCCGCAGGTTTGTTTGTGGTGGAACTGTTGCAGCTGTGCTATATTGACCTTTTCGAGAGTGCCGAATGAAATTAAGTAAGCAGCCTCTCAGAGAGTCCATTTTCAACCAGTTGCTATAGCAACTGAAGCCAGACAGTTCTTACTGCAGTTGCTTCAGGCTTTTTAGACATAACTGCTCAATTGAGTGTGTATCAATGTATTTTTAGAGAAAAGAGAGGACACAAAAGGCCTATATTTGCATGCAAACATACATTGCTAACCAAGAGTGAAATAACACTGCAAACCTTCATCTTTATGCACCCATCTTTTATGCTACAAAAATTGTGGAGAAGACCTATCTTGAAAAAAACAACTTCACTAAATGCTGTGCTAAAATCTGCAGTTTTAACGATGAAAATCACCTCTTAACAAATGCAGCATTTTGTTCTTTAAAGCTTCCTCTGATTGGGATCATGGATGCATTACTTGGGAATGCATTTTGTGCCAAAAAAGGCAGTTTACGTCAATGTCACTCTGTCACCAGCTCTGAATTGTGACAAAGAAGTGCGCTGTGAGCTTGATTCCAGCCATTTTAACTTGTAAACTGTGCTGCAACTGTGAGTGCTGGTTTACACTTTCGGACAAAGCGTTGCAGTTACCGTGTGTGGAACCCAGAGCTGGCTAGCTTTTGAGCAACACTAACACAGGCAGCAGATATACCATCTGTTGTCGACCCTCCCTGCTGCACGCTGGAACACACACTTTTGTTACAGTGTTGTTGGGGGAGCTGTCCGTCAGCAGGAGCTTAAAATTGACTCTACACAGCAACGGCTCTGTTCTTCCAATATTGAACCCATGTGTGCAGGGTTAATTCAAGACATCTGGAATTCAGCTCTGAGGCCAAATGATGTCATGAGCAAAATAGGTTAAGTTGCTGTTGGGTAAACTCTCCTTTACAATGGGACAACCTTTAAGAAAGAATGTGCGGTGCATACAGTTCAGTAAGCAAGCATGTGTTGTATAAATGCTGTTTGTCTCAAATAAGAGTGTCCGTTTTAAGATATTACAGAGAGATATTGGTGCACAAGCAATGTTTTGCAATGATTTCTTTCATTAGTCACTACAAAAGTGGAAATGCTTCCTCCCTCCCTCTTGTCACCAAGCAATCCCTTGTCATACTGATCCTGTTTGCTGTGTGTAAATAAGTCACATTCATTTGTAATATCATATTACGTGTACGCATATGCACTCCTGGAGCCAATCTTACCTTTCAGTGACTACTGAGAGAGAATGAGGAGACAGACTTTCTGGTCCAAACTCGATAACGCTACCAGTCAGGAATAGCAGGATAGCAGACCCGTGCAGTCTCAGATGGCTTTAAATAGCCGAGCTGGCAAACACAAACAGACACACATAGTAGAGAGCTTGAGGAAATACCACAGCCAGTTGGTGCACAGATGTACAAGACAAGGAGATTTTATTGTTTCAAATCAAAAGCCAGTATTTTTCCTCCGTCCCCCAGGTATAGCTGTAATTCTCTCCCTTTCCTGTTCTACATCTGCCATACAACATCTGCACTGTTACAAAAATGACTCCTGTAGACAAAGGAAGAGAATAAAATGAGCAGCGTTTGACAGGCTTGGAGCATTCTTTCCTCCCGTCTTTCCTCATGGCCCTGCTGTATTGGTTCACTACTTGTTTCAACAAGGCTCCCAGTTTGTTTTTTTTCCTGATACCCAATATCCCAGCCTCTTGCTTTCTCTTTTAGGCTCTGCCTATAATGCCTCACCCTCCCTTTTCTCTGCACGCCGTGTCCTTGTATCCCTGGCAACTGATGATATCATTTAGTCCGGAGCTGGGAGGAAGGCCTCCAGCAAGGAGGGGAGCGTTTGCATTTGTGTGGGATTTTGACACGGAAAAGAGGGGGTGGTGGTGGCGGCAGTCTGTGGGATTTAAACTTTCACGTTTCACTCAGTCTTTAAATGTCAGCAGCATTCAAACTCTGAAAGCTGGATAAGAATATTCATCAAGCAGGGAGGAGCTGCAAACTTTGCAAATGGTGTCACATCAGTACCACCACATTCATGCACACCTCACACTATGATAAGAGCTGCAGTGAACCCCAGCAGATGTGCACCTCCTGCTCTCCATGTGTGCACTGGAGTATGTAGTAAGGCTACAGTTCCTACACCATAAAAGGAAGGATGGTGTGCACCAGGCCAGTCCTTTCTCTGGTTGCTCAGATTGAGGGGAGTTGTGAAGCAACATAGCACAGACCGATCTGGACAGAGACTGCACAGGCAACCCCCTCCCTGACCCTCCTGCACATTGGTGATTTTATTGGATACAGGCCTGAAATAACCACCAATTCAGAGAGAGAAAAAAAAAAAGCGTACAGTATGAGCCGAATATCAATCATATTTCTAAAAATAACATCCCTGCAGCCCTGCTTGCCTATTTCTCTATCCCCTTCTCCCTTTCTGTAAAAGCAGCTTCTCCCGGCGTATGCTCCATAAAGCACAGCCCTCTGAGGGGTGCTGGAATGTACCAAGGCAAGGTCAGGAGCAAGAAAAGGGGGTGTCTGCTGCAAACAATGCAAAAATGTCAAGCTTTTTGTGAACAAAGACAATGAAGCAGGTTGTCAGGTTTGTGGAAGACAGAGCATGCTGAGTGTTTGTGTGTGTCAGAGACAGCTACGTTGTGCGGGGAATGGTAGCCTAGAAATGCATGTTCAGGAGGTTACCTAAGCTGGAATTCACATTAACTGAAGGCAAACACTGGGTTAATGTGAGTGACATTCAAGCTGTGTTTATTCTGTTACAATCAACTCAGAAATTAATGTGTGCCACAGATGAAAGTGTGATTATTGAGTCCATTATTTTATTAGAAGCTGCGCAAATCCATAGATCTTTGCCTGGAATGTGTGAAAGAAACTGAGCTGAGCCCTCAGTGGAGCCTGTAGTCCCGTGCAGTACGTGACACACTTCAGACATTACTCTGAATTAAGGTTAATCATTGCACTTGGTTACGCCTCCTACTGTGCACTTCCCAAACACACAAACAACATGCACACCGGCTGAAAAGAGAGCGCAAAATAAGTGTAACCGCAACAGTTCCCCTTTCACTACATCAATCATTTTACATCGCTGCTCTTGGCTTGCTGTGAGCCTGCACGTGAGCTTGCGTGTGTGTGTGTGTGTGTGTGTGTGAGAGAGAGAGAGCTTCATGCATGAATGTGCAGCAGTCTGCAGACACACACTGCAGTATGTTCACACAAGGCAAATCATTCAGAAGCAAACAAAAGAAAAAAAGACACAGAAATGAACCCTGAACAGAGAGGAAGCGATAAAACCCACACAAATTTTTTCCACCCTGCACAATGCATGCAGTCTATTTCCACGCAATTATAAAAGCACACCAAGTTCTTCCTTTGTAGTCCTCTTTACCTCCAGTTTTTTTTTTTTAGTCTTTGGTCCACGCCGCCCTCTGCTCCCCTTTTCCTCCCTTTCACTCCTTTCCACCTTGTCTCACCCGATCCACTCCTCTGTCTCCTTTCTTCCCCTCGCCTCCTCTTCCTGTTTCCACTCCACTCTGATGCTTGGGTACTCATAGCGGCACAGACCCGACACACGTGCAAAGAGCGACTGGGCGGGATACGCTGCCAGTCATAAGCAGTGAGCCAATGAGAAGCGAGAGTGGCTTATCTATCACACTTTGCAGGGAACAGGAGAAGGCAGGAGGAGGAGACTACAGCAGACAGAGAAATAAAGAGGGGGTCTTTAATGCACTTCCTCTTTGTGTGTTTGTGTGTGTAAATGAGTTTGAACACAGCCAGTACAGTAGAAGAGATATTTCAAATCTCTCCACAGCCGTGAAATCATTTTTGATAGCAGATACAGACATTTCCCCCGAAAAGCATCACTGCATTTGGTTGTCAGTTATTTTTCTTTGAATAGGCCTATAATATTCTTTGGCATTATAGACTCAATTGTACAAATTGCTGGCAACACTGTAACGCTTTATGTTTTCTTGTTCTAATTTCCTCCTGAAATCCTCTCTAAACAACATAGTCTATTAACATATACGAATGGTATCTCCTGATGGTGCTTTTTGCATTAAAGCCTTTTCTGATGAAGTGAGGCAGTGAAATGATGACAGGAGGGGGCTACCAGTGTTAGCTGAGCTCAAATATCAAGTGACAGGATAACCAGCGTAGGAGGGGCTATAACTCTTGGTTCATGAGGGACGGTCTAGTCTCACAATGCAAAACCAGCAATCACCCCCCGCTCATTTCACCCTTCACCGGCCAATAAAAAGCAGGCAGGGCTTTTAAGGCCTGGCAGCGCAGAGAGGGGCTGAGACGGAAGGAGAGCTGACGAGGAGCCAGACGTATAGAGGAGTGAAATGGTAGAAGCAGACTGGTGGCACATTTCTCTCTTTTTTTTAAAACCTCTTAAGTGCCTTAGCAACAGCCCCTAATCAGCCCAAATTCTATTGGTCAGTGCTCAACCACACGTGGGCCAATCAGCAGGCTTTGGTGCAGAACTAAGTCGGTGCAGCTTCACAGGCCATAATATTTACTAAATCCCGCCCCCTGGTGGCTAAAAGTAGACAACATTCAACCCAATTCAAGTTGAATAAAAATGAAAAAAAAAAAAAAAAAGCTGCTCTACTAGCTAATGTAGCCTAGTAAAACACCGAAGCAATAAAACATACAGAACAACGCAGCTGTAAGTAGAAGTTATATTATTGAACACCGGTTTCATGTTGCAATAAGTGGAACTTGGTGATGCAAGAAAAAAAAGCAACAAAAACAATAAAATTCAAATTTGTTAAATGAATCATCCTGGATACAGAAAACAACTTAAATAAAACAGAGTTAATTTTTGGTATTATTTTGGATTAGAGAAAAATTATAATCAGTCAAAAAAAAACAAAAAAAAAACAATAATGCACTGCCGTACATTAAAATCATTGTGGTCAAATCTAATTTGAAGTATACAGCTAACAGGGTGTTTTGTCTTTTTTTTTTTTTTTTAAATTGTGTGTTTATGTCTGCCTCTCACATGGGACAGGAAATAGGAACTAGCCAACAACAGGTCTACACTGCCTCCATGTGGACAACATGTAGTATTTCATATTTACATGCTCTATTACATTAAAAGGGCAGAACATGAAATAAACCTCATCAGACAGTTTATTTATTTATTTATTGTTTGGCATGTGAGTGGTGTTAAAAACAATGGTAGATTTCAGAGTGTATTACACTGTATTGTGGAATTGCAAGGGAACACGCTGTCATTAATTATTCCTCAAAATATGCTGTCAACTTCTTTTATTTGTCATCAAATCTCTCAATAGATTGGTAGATTACAAGAAGTAGTGGGAGATGACCAAAAGTCAGCCTGAAATCTCTTTAAGATAAGCTCTGACTGCTTCTTCAGTGCTGTCATATAACTATGGAAAGTTCTTATTCATGTCTGCAAAGAGCTTTGTGTGAGAAATTCTCCAATTCACACAGATCCACTTGACATTAACAAACACACAGACCTGCAGTCAGGTAGATGGTCAAAACACGACCGTATCATGTTTAGTTCACATTATTTACTTGCCACATTTAAATAAGGTTACATGATTAATTACTATGTGATAATCTACCTTTTCTTTATCGGTCCTGCTTCGAATGACTGTACGAGGGAAACTAAAACTTACTGCAAGAACAGTTATGACCAGTTGGTAGATTTTCTATTAAACAACTGACAAAGAACATTAAGCTGAACAGCAGCAGAACATCCTCCCTCCCCCTCCACTGAAGAGCAGCAGTGGGCAGCTGAGCTGGGTCTATACTTGGTCTGAATTTATAATTCTAATTGGTAAAAATGCTGACAGTTGAAAAATGTCTGTTCACATAACTGCATCATCAGCCCTGGCTACATAAGTTATGATTGTCATAACTCAAGATTAGATCAGAGAGGCAAGCTGCTTCCAACAACACTCTGTCACTCAAATTGACTTATTAGGGCAGTGAGGGATTGTAGCTCCAGCCAATCTGACAGTTTACATTTGCATAGGCAGTCTTTAATAGAGGGCAATATAGTACAGCCTCAAACACTCGAGTCATTGATATCGGAACACTTGTAATGTAGTTTGTATTTCAGACCATTTAGATCAATGGTTTCATTCAATCTTTCCATCAACAACCCAAATGTGGATTTGTTTATGTATCTATTAAACAGTTTTCTCAATCCCTTTGAACCATTTAGGCTACTCACTAATGATCTTAGACTTGGTTCTCGTTGTAGATATTTCTGGAAACCTCGGAATGAGTGTAGAAGTACCCTCTGGCACAGGTCACTTTGACAGAACACGTGGTTTGATGGCTGGATAACTCAGCAATCCTTCTATTTGTGGGGTGGTCAGTGTAACCTCCAGGCAAAATCATGAAAACAAGTGTAACAAGCAGTGCTGGATAAAGAACTATGCTTATCCAAGGTGTCAGAAATGGGTGGAATTTGGAATATAGATAGTCGTGTTGAAAGTGAAAGACACGTTCAGGTAGATTAATTACTGTGTATACAGTGAGCTTCAAAATAGGTCAAGAAACCATTTGACGTGTGATATGCATCTTCTTCAATGCAAACCTATGTTGTTTCTTCCTGTTCCTATGTATTGTGATAAATAATCTGCAGTTTAAGTATTATTTTGCTTCTTGTTTTACTGCTGGTGATAAAAAAAATACCAGCCCTCAATTGGATCACCCACTCTAAATCAACATTACCTCTACAAAAGCACATAAAAGCTTAATATTTCTGTTTGTTGTTACTACCTACTTATTCTTTCTGATATTGCAACAGCAGCACACATAAGTGAATATATACACACAGACTTTTCTTTTACATGTCCAGTACACACAGACTCTCTGTCACAATAAAATTAGCTTTCAAGCTTATCCACCATTTACACTGAGAAGTAAAATATCTTTGAACCACTGTGGGCCTTTTGTTCACCACTGAGACAGATTAGAAAGTTTTGCATTTTACAATTACACACGTAGCACATTCCTGAATGTGCCATTTTAATGTTGTGAGTTTAAGAATCACTCATCAAAATTCAGACTTCTATGAGAGTGAATAACAGTTGTCTCTACATCACTTTGCTTCAAGGAGTGTCAGTAGAATAGTATCGTGTTACCCCAACACTCGATTAAATCTTCAATTTTAAACTGCCCTCCATCTCAAAGGTTATTACATAACCTCATTAAGAACTCACAGGAAAAAACTGTCAGGGCATAAAGAATAAAGGAAATGCACCAAATTAGACCACAACAGGTCTATATGTTTGTTACAATATTCATTATTTCCTTATAGAACAGTACAGAAGTTTCCAGATGCATGCTGCAAAGGTGTGCACATTGACGTCCACATGTACTAAAGGCTTGCCTTTTAGTCACATGCATGAAGTTTTGCATATCAGCTATGTGACATTTAAATCATAACTGCAAACATTCTCTGTCAGAAGCACAAGGTGCAGTACAGGACTGTGAAGGCAAGCTGCGACCATGAGGATGTTGACTCCTTTCATTCTTGCTCTTACAATCAATTACCTTGCATCTGCAACGGTTGTTCTAGATTTCAACCATGTAGAGAGATGCAAAGACTCCCTGTATATGGGGACTCCCCCGCGGGGCATCAGCAACCCCAAACTGAAGAAGATCTGCCAACGCTACGCAGACAGACCTCGATATGTTACCCTGTACGATCCACAAAAGCGGATCCCAGTTTACTCAGCTTACACATTCAAGAAAACAGAGGGAGACAGTCGTGTAGACTACCCTTGGATGTATGAGCCACAGGTAAGAGTTTTTCAGTATCAGTGTTTAGGATGCTTTTTCATTCATTATTTCATTCATTTTTGGCAGGGTTAGTTTACACTGAAGTTAAAAATGTTTTGTAAAAAAACTGATAGAAGCTGACATAGGTAACAGGTCTTCTCCATATGCAGAGGGGGAAAATGATAAGGTAGACCGAAAGGCCTCAAGGATAGTGCTGGTATTTTGTATTTGAATTATTCCTCCGCATTTCAAAAAGCAACAATAAATGAAATTTTTTCCATGTCTTCCAGCTGGCAGAGCTCGATGGAAATGGGAACATGTTGCCCTTTCCCACTGGTTACCTACACATGAAGTTTGAGGACAGTCAGGCAGTACTAGATGACTACTCAGATGTTGTTCTCTATGAAAGGGGTCACTTGAACCCAGACCAGCACCAGTCCACTCCATATGACCGGGCTGCCACCTACACCCTCACTAACGTGGTCCCAGAGATACGTGAGTTCAACATTGGGCCTTGGCGTGAATATGAGGAACGGATCCGTCTCCGCCTTAACAACTTCTGCCGTGGAACTGCCTACATCGTCACCGGAGTGACCACCAGGGGTAACACGATCCGTCGCAACAACCAAGACCGTGTGGCCATTCCTGAGGATATATGGTCTGCGTACTGCTGCACTGACTACGACCGCAACGCACCTCACGACGTTCGCATCCACTTCCCATCCCACGCTGTCTTAGCCAAAAATTCCAAAGAGGGAAACAGTGTCCATGAGATGACGGTGCAAGAGCTAGAAATCTTCCTTAAAAATCACATGGATGTTGACCAGAGCCTCCAGATCTTCTATGACAACTGCATCTCTCCTTCACCACTTCCTCTTTACCTGCAACACACCATTTGAGAGCTCTTACAGTTTCTTATATTGGCGTGCAGGAGGTTCATATACATATTTATTGATATGTATTTGTTGTCATAATTCACTCCTTAGAAGGGTTATTGATAAAGCTATAGTATCGATTTTTGGTCTTTTGATTTAGTAAAACCATGCTTGTTTTCTTTTTAGTATCCCCTTTTATTGACACACATTTTGCAGGATACCAACATTGTTGAGAGAAGGATTATGATACTGAAAGTTGAGTCATTTAATAAAACATACCTATCTCATTGCCTTCATTGTGTTTGTTTTACTTATACCAAATCCTCTTTATAGATAAAATGCTGAACTTAGATTATCACCAACTGCGCTATTTTTACTTTGGCAGTGGAAAGGAATCAAGACAAAAAACAACCAGTCTGTCCCTTTTACAAGCCAGGGCCCCTGAGGCCATCTAGTACAAATTCATGTAAAAAGTTAGTGTAAAGTTGTGGTAAGATTAGAAATAGCTCTTCCTCATTATATTCTCCAGCATATGTAAGTTTGAATTTTTGGCCAGTTATAAAATTGGATTTGACTCTTATGACTGCATAATGGGTTTTAGTGTCTTTAATCATTGAGTTCATGTAAAAGTGATAAAAGTCTTTTGAATGTAATAGACAGACAGTCGTTAAAAGGTTCTCCAAGTTTTCAAGTTTATAATAGAAAACTAGAGCCCTTACAAACTTAACATCTGAATCTTATCATTAGGAGACAAAGAAACAAAAAAGGAAAAATATTCTTTGGGTATCCAATAAAAGTATCCTTGTCATGTTTTTATCTGCAGGACTTTTATCCACATGATGCATTGAGAGCTTAGAGTTTTTTTTAAACAGAAGGCTCTTTCATCTTAGAGGCAGTAATTTTCCATTCCTGCTTATTCTGTGCGGTTCAGTTTCACACTGCCATCTAGTGTACGAGGAGAAGTAATGTTTGTGAGAAAAAAAACCATTGGAAACATTTTTTGTAGTTCCTTTTTTTTCATACACTTTTGGAGTGATGTCAAAATATGAAACTGAGAAAATTTTACATTTGTTTAGCATCCCATACCTAAGCAGAGAGGTGGAATTGGCTCAGGCAGTTTTACTTCCACAGATTTTGAACAGAATACAGTTTAGAGCTTGAAAAATGTCCTAAACCAAACACTGGACCAGAACGTGAAAGGGTTATAGAGAATCCAACAAAGAATTCTCGACTGAGATTACTGGATTGAGTGAAAAAAAAAAAAAACTTTTAGGACGACACAATGTGAATCCAGAGATATAGTCAACTGTGACATGTTTCAATGATGCATCCTGTTATACGAGTTACTTTAAACCAAAAGGAAGCTTCTGTGTTTAACATAGCGAGACTTTGAAATAAAACGGTGTTGTTTAGGTAAATATTCACAGCACATACAACTGTGGTGATGTCAAAATGCTGATTCACCTGTGATACCCTGAAATAACAGAAACTGTGGTGAAGAACATTTTCCATTATTTCCACACCGGGTCTTCAGTGATGACCCAGTGTGCAGAAACAGCAGAAGCACCACTGTGGTTCAGCAAATTTGCAGTAATAATAATTTATTTTGTGCAACAGCTGATTAAACACAGATCAGAGGATATTCCCCATCATAAAACTGGTGCTGCCAAGTTATATTAGGCTTTGAAGTGAATGTCATTTGGATATAAATGAATCAAATGGCAGTCAGAGCTAACTGTGTGTAAATGTGTGTTTGGACTCAATAGCAACCAAATGGACTGACCTTTTTTTTTTCCACTGCAGGACTTCTTTTACAGGAATTTGCACATTCCAAAATTTGCATTTGAAACATTGGCACTTTTACATTATGTGATAATAACATGATATTACATATGGCCAGTAATGCTCCTTCATGAGTTTAATAGAACAGCAAAATCATGATGCCGTCCAGCAGAAACAGAATTAACTTTGTAAAAACTTTATCTAAAACTATGTCTAGCTTGCTGTGAGCCACTAATTGAGCCTCTAATTATCATCTGAAATTCTACCAATCTTTAAACCATTTCAAAGTTGGTTTTGTATTATTTTTCATTGAATTATTGGACTCATGGATGAACATTTGACAGATACATACATATTATGCATAAAATAACAGTTTAAGCATAGAGGCAGAAATAAATGAATAAAAATAAAAAATACTCTGGACACTCTAGCGAGTATGTGTCATCAATCTTATACAGCTCGGACAACCATGCTGCAATTAAATAAAATCAGTTGCTCAACTACAATTAGAGAGGTTTTGGGCTTGATGGATTACTTGAAAGGGTTATTACATCATCGGATTACAAAAAGTAAGTAACTATAATGAGTTCAGATTGTATTTGAAAAGACTGTACTTCATTAGCCTGGCTGACGCGTCCACATCTCGATGAGATAGTGGTCTGAGAACTAGGTGTGCATTTTCTCATATTTGAGGCGTGGTTTACGAATGCCTAGAGCCGTTTATTGGGCGCTACAAATGTCTATCAAATGGCGTCTTGTTCTTCCCATGCTGCTTTGCGCGCGATTCATAGCCAATTGTATCACTTATACCAGATGACATATGTAGAGCGACAGAAATTCGACGAGGAAATACATCCTTCTTGGCAATGAAATCTTTCAACGCCAAACGTTGCTCTTTTTTAAAAGTAAACTTGCGTTCTAAGCTACTTAAAACACTTTCTAAGGCTGCATCGAACGGTAACGTTGTGTCCGCTGCCATGTTGGATTAACACTCTACAAGCTTCGGTGTCGCGCATAGACGTCGTCATCGTCTTGCTGTCCCCCCCCCCCCCCCGTTCTGTGATTGGTTCCCTAACTCAGGCAAAAATAAGGGCGGTGGTTTCCAGGCTGCCTTTGCAGTGTGAATGAAATCGCGCGCAAAGCAGCATGGGAATTCCCAGGTTAGTACTTCATAGTAAAATACTAAAAAGTTAATAGTTTACTAAATAAACAATAACATAAAATTGCTGATATATGTCACTACTGTGTCCACTCAGAGGAGACATAAACACCACGACACATATTTTCCCAAACAGTCCTAAAAACCTGGGGTCCGTTTCACGTAGCAGGTTCAACCAACTCTGAGTCTATTCCTGATCTCTGAGTTGATCTACTCTGAGATAGAAAACTCTGAGTTTTCGGTTCCAGAAACGCTGATTTGAGTGAGGTTAATCAACTCTGAGTAAGTTCACCTTGAGTTTAGCGCGTGCACCACAACTTTAAAAAGCCAGCATCAACGGAGCCCCGATTCGACGAGTCACCTTGGCAACGGGGAAGAGGAGGGGCTACGTTTTTCACCAACCTCGAATTGGAAATCTTAATGCGCTCATACGGCGAGTTTCAATACGTTTTTAGAAATAAGTGCAACACCGCTGCAGCAACAAAAGTGTAAGTTTAAATGTAGTCCTTTGCAATCACAATAATATTACAGGGAAACTGCTTGAATGGTAGCCCATTCATTTATTTCATTTAGGTGCAATCCCGCAGGGGAGAAGCGCTCTTGGCAGCAGTTTAAGATGAAATATAAAAATATTGTTCAAACAGGTGAGACCTCGGCATGGAGGTACCTCATTTTGATCATGTTTTACACTGTAAAATAAATATTAAGTGGCTATTTGACTGTGCAGTTATTTTATTCCCAACATAATGCTGTTTTCACACACATAAACTATGTCTTCTCATCTATATCATCCATCCATCCATTATCTATACACCGCTGAATCCGTCAATCGGGTCGCGGGGGGGCTGGAGCCTATCTCAGCGGTCAATGGGCAAGAGGCGGGGTACACCCTGGACAGGCCGCCAGTCCATCACAGGGCCACATAGAGACAAACGAGACAAACAACCATACACACTCACAGTCACTCAGAAGGACAATTTAGAGTCATCATCTATATCATGTTCTGTTAAATAATTAAGCCTATTTAAACTAACACAGATTTCTACTGAGCCAACAGAAAGAAGGCAGATGCCCGTAAAACGGGTGGTGGCCACCACCTCTAACGGGAGGGCAGTGGCTGAGGGAATCCCCGAGGGAGTCCACCCCCAAGACACGAGTGCCTTTATAAAATATAATAGGCCTATATATGTCTTTTTTAAGCCTATTCATACAAATATTTATTTGTCTTTTATGTCTTTTTTTTCTTTTGTCCCAACACATTCTGATGGTGCCGCTCAAAAAGATAATTGTCTGTCAATGCAAAAATCTGTGCGCGGTCTGATAACCATCTCCGACGAATATTTATTTCTCTGCGCAATAATGCTGCACCTTCATCCACGGGATCATTGTCAAAAGGACATGTTCGTGAAAAAAGTTGCCTCCTACTGTATCTAATGGACTTATAGAAGTAGAAGAACTCGCTCTGCTAAATGAATGAATGAGGAAATCAAATGGCGTGTGTGGCTGAAAGAGGGCGGAGACAGAAAGAAACTCAAGGTTTCTTGAATAAAACCTGGTCCCGACCAGGTTAGGTTCAGAGAGTCTGTTACTCCGGTAACTGACCGTGAGGTTAAGTTACCTCTCTTTGTGAAACAGGCTAGAGTTACCCCTCTTTCTCGGGGTTGAGTTACCTCCCTTTGTGAAACGGAAAACTCAGGGTTTCCCTCATTTCAGGGTTAACCTACTCAGAGTTTTCACTAAACCTGCTACGTGAAACGGACCTCTGGATGAGATCATTTGTTTGAAATCCACCACTTCCTGCCTTGATACCCTGCCAAAAGGGTTTTCATGAATGTTTCAGGATGTCTGGCCTCAGAAACTTTACAGATTGTGAATACGTCTCTGGTTCCAGGTGTCTTCCCACAGACCCCAAAAACAGCTGTCATCAAGACACTCTTGAAAAAGAACAACTTAGACACCTTACTCATGAGCAGCGATATCAAATAGATATCAAATAATCAGATAAAATCGATATCAAACCTCCCCTTTCTTAGTAAAATTATAGAAAAAGCTGTCTGTCAACAATTACACAACTTCCTGACACTAAATAACTGTTATGATGTCTACCAGTCAGGCTTTCGGCCACACCACACCACAACACTGAGACTGCTCTAGTTAAGGTCCTACTGGATCTCAGTGCTGCATTTGAGACAGTCGACCATAACATCTTACGAGACCGACTGAAAAACCGGGTAGGACTTTCTCGCACAATACTTAACTGGTTTGAGTCTTATCTAAAAGATAGGGACTAGTTTGTGTCTATAGATAACTAAATATCTGAGCAAACTAAAATAACCTGTGGAGGTCCCCAAGGTTCGATTTGGGGCCACAGCTGTTCAACATCTACATTATCCCACTTGCTCAAACTTTGAAAAACAACAATATATGCTACCAGAATTATGCGGACTACACACAAATTTACATAACTATCTCACCAGGAGTCTATAGTCCAATTCAAACACTGATCAAATACATTAATCAACCAAAAGATTGGATGAGCCAGAATTTCCTTCAGTTAATTGATGACAAAACTGAAATAACCATTTTTGGAGCCAAGAAAGAAAGATCAGCTTCAATAAGGAATGTTAAAAACCAACAACCAAGCCAAAAATCTGGGAGTAGTCATCGACTCAGATCTGAATTTCAGCAGTCAAATTAAGACAGTTGTGAAGTCAGCCTATTATCACTTAAAAAACATATCGAGGATTAAAGGACTGATGTATCAGCAGGATTTAGAAAAACCTATCCATGCATTTATCTTTAGTACACTAGGCTACTGCAACGCTGTCCTTAAAGTTCATCAGACAGCTGGGGGCGTGGTTTGGTCTCAAGATGGAGTAGACGTGTTTTGACGACGCTCCGACTCAACTTCACTATTTTTCATCCTAAGCACTCTTAATAACCTCTGTTAGATTGACTCGCAGAGTAAAGGACCGCTCTTTAAGTAAGATGACGAAACCTAAGAAAATTAAAAAAGATAAAGGCACCGGGGACGACATTTTAGACGACCAGACGAAGCTAGCATGTGTCGAAGGAGCTAGCGGTTGCACTTCGAACCCTCCGGCAACTAACGAAGACGTCCTGGCAGCTATTAACAAGTTGAGTGGCGCGGTCGACGTGAGATTTATTGAGCTCAGCAGTTCAATCTCCAACCTCAGGGCAGCACTAACTGATACTTCTGACCGTGTGGCATCCACTGAGGCCATAGCCAAATCACACGGCGGACGGATTTCGGAGCTAGAGAAGAAGTATGACAGCTTGGCCGCTCTGTGCTCCCAGCAGCAGGCTAAGCTGGAAGACCTGGAGGCGTGCTCACGTCGGCAGAATATTCGTATTGTGGGCATACCTGAGAAAGCGGAGAACGGAGAACGCTGGATTTCGTCATCACTTTTACCGCAGCTGCTGGGAGAGGACAACTTCAACCGACCAATCGAGGTGGATCAGGCGCATCGGAGTCTGAAGCAGGCGAAGGATGGAAAGACGAGGGCCATCATTAGGCAAGACTCCCAAATATTACCTATCGAGAGGTTTGGTCATAAGCATCACATTTCGCACTATGCCGATGACATAATCTTGTACATCTCTGACCCGCAGGTTTACGCTGTCTCCCCTTTTAAAGACGATTAAAACCTTTGGCAGCTTCTCCGGATTTTCCATTAACTGGGATAAGAGTGTGGTAATGCCCCTCTCATCCGGAGATGATCTGACCTTTTTGTGGGGAACGTCATTTCAGATAACCTATAATACCTTCACATATTTGGGGGTAACGATAACGAGGAGACCGGAGGATCTCTTACAACTGAATTGGCAGACTAAAATTATACAACTTAAGCAGAATATTGATTTTTGGAAGACTCTCCCTCTATCTATGGTCGGTAGAATTAATGCAATTAAAAAAGTGGTATTGCCACGGTTTCTTCATCTATTCCTCTCTGTTCCATGTTTTATAGGTGTGTCATACTTCAAACAGTTAGACTCCATATCATTCCCTTTATCTGGGGGTATAGGAATGTTAGAATCTCCAAAAAACACCTATGCAAACCAAAAGCGATAGGTGGATTTTCATTGCCAGATTTCAAATTATATTATTGGGCTTCTCACCTATCCATAATAGCATGGTGAAAGAAAGGCCCGCACCAGTCTCACAATCTTTGCCCTACTTGGCTATCCTTGGAACGACGACATTGTCACAATACGTCCCTGGCTGCCCTCCTCAACAGCCCTATTAAAATAAAAAAACTGCTTTACAATAATAATTTGGTTATTGGCAACACTATAAGAATTTGGAAGCAGATACAGAGCTATATAAAAGCTCCGACAATCTACTTTGATGCTCCCATTTGCGAAAACCATTCTTTTGTTCCAGGTCTCAGCAACGTCGGTTTCCAAGTGTGGAGAATGAAGGGTATCTGTGTGATGGGGGATCTGTACGTTGATGGCACCCTTGCGTCCTTTACCCAGTTGAGCTCTGTATATGATGTTCCACCCCATGGTCGGGGTTCTTTCGTTTTCTGCAGATCAGGGACTATGTTAGTAAAAACATGTCAAATTTTAGAACTCTTACCAGGCACGAGACTCCGGTGGGATGGGACAGCAGATACCTGATGGTGTGTGGGAGGAAAGTTTGAAAAGTATACATGGCTGTTCAGTTAATGCGAGGCACAATCTTATACAATTCAAAACATTACATAGACTTTATTATTCGAGAGAAAAATTAAGCACTTTTTATCCGAATGAGTCACCAATGTGTCACCGGTGTAAAGCTGCAACGGGCAACTTGCACCAATCCTTTTGGTCATGTGTACAGCTTCATACATTTTGGAAGAAAATATTTTATTTCTTTTCCACTGCTTTTGGGAAACAGTGGGATCCGGATCCTCTTGTTGCAATTCTCGGAGCTCCTGGAGTGTTGCTCTTTGCCAATAAATATGAGAAAGTTGCCCTTTTGTTCGGTATGGTGATCGCTAAGAGGTTGATCTTGAAGATTTGGAAGAAGGACTTTGTACCCACATTTGATCAGTGGTTGGGAGAACTGGCAAACACATATATGTCTGGAAAGATTTAGATATTACAACAAGGACAAAATGAACATGTTTGGGACAATGTGGGAGTCTGTACTAAAATCCCTTCAACGAAGGGATCGTAGTTGGCCAAAACATTAATGCCTGGTATTATATGAGCCCTTGCTCCCTGGTGTATTCTTGGAATGGTGTGTTTCATAATGTGGTGTATTTATCTTATGTTGCTTTGACTATGTAACCTTTGTTATTTGATGTGCTGTTCTGTTATGTATGGTTGGGGAGGGGTGTTGATGGTATTGTAGTTTGTTATATTACTAAAAATGCCAATAAATAAAAGAAAATTAAAAAAAAGTTCATCAGACAGCTGCAGTCAGTCCAGAACGCTGCTGCTCGAGTCCTGACTAAGATCAAAAAAGTGGATCATATAAAACTGGCCATCAGATCTTTACACTGGCTTCCTGTCTGTCAAAGAATTGACTTCAAAATACTGCTGTTAGTTTACAAAGCACTGAATGGTTTAGGGCCAAAATACATTCTGTATCTTCTGGTTCATTATGAACCAACCAGAGCCCTCAGGTCATCAGGATCTGTCATCAGAAGTCTATTTTCTTTTTCCAGACTCAGAACTAAACTTGGAGAGGCAACATTCAGTTTGTATGCTCCTCACAAGTGGAACAAACTCCCAGAAATCTTTAAGACTGCTGAAACTCTCAGCTGTTTGAAATTAAGGTTAAATCCTTTTTCTATTTTCTGCTGCCTTTTATCAAAACAATTGTTAATTCTTCACACTGTACCTTTTTTTTCTTTTTCTATTTGAGCTTTTTCTGTTTTTATTCAATTTCCTTTACTCTTTTTAAGTTTACTTTAATGTACTTTTAATGATTCTTCTGCACCCTGCTGTAATGCTTTTAATGTTTTATGTAAAGCACTTTAAATATTCTTGTACACAAAATGTGCTGCACAAATGAACCTGCCTTGCCTTTCTTCTGCCCCCTAGTGGCCAAATAATGTTGTGTAGCTTTAACAGATCACGTGTGACCGCGTAAAAATGATGGCAAAACATTTGTTTAAGAATATCTTTTAATTTTTTCCAGTTCAGATACACAACATACAGTGTGTAGTAGCCTCTATTTGAAATAGAAATATTAACTTTAATTCTTTAATTCTTCCTGTCATTATGCTCTCTCACAGTATCTTGCGCCTCAAGCAGGTTACTGAATCTGAATAAATGAAACAGACAAACAGGTGCAAGCCTTCACCTCAACATTCCTCCATAAAATCTTATAAGAAGATATTTGTATCTGTGTAACGCCCCCCACCCCCCTATAAGCCAACATCAAAACTGTAGTGTAAACATGTAGACTTGGTGAGTGTGCTTCCATTATCTGTTGGCTGGTCCACAACCCTTGTTTCCAAAAGAGAATTAAAAAAAGAAGTATTCTGTAATGCTGTTTTTAGAAGCCTGGGCAACTGAAACATATCAAGCAACTGGGTCAATAATCCCTCAAACAGAATTTGCAGACAGAAACAGCAAAACAACCACCATGGTTAGAGCTTGAAATAAGACCAAAAACAGTACAAAGGATTTCACAACCTCCCAGTCACGGGGCATACTATATGATAATGTTTAAGACACCGTGAGACAATAACATTGGTTTCCAACAGCATACAAGTAAAATTCCCCAATTTGTGTCTTGCTTTGAGCACGTTTGTAGCACTATGTTTTCTGCGTCATTCTTGAATCCCTCCTATTTGCCCTTCCTTCATCTGTTCTCTGCAGCTGTTCTTTGGCTTTTCCACCAATGAAAGAACTCATTTCAATCAAAAGCTGCCTTTATGAATGATAGGATAGTGCCAAGTGTGCATGGTATATTATAGACAACCATATACGGAGCATGTTAATCACAATATCTGGGCTACCATGAGCCAGAATCAATCAAGTTTACCTAAACCATGCTGTGATTTCTTTTTTTTTTTTCCTTTTTCCCCCCCATTTGTTCATGTATTTTAATAGATGTAATCATGTGCCCATGACCTATTGGGATTTGATTTAGAGATTAAGGAAATTAAGGAGAATCAAACAGACTGTACGCATGACTGCTAAAATCATATATATAATCTAAACTTGCACCTGTTGTCACAAAGAAAAGATCCGGCCAGTCACTCAAACCAAACAACAAACATAATATTTACAAATTCCAGTTTGTTCTCTTACACTTAAAAAATGTACAGTTTATTTTCTGTGTTGGTTTAGTCCTCGCAGTTTGCGCCAGTCCAGTGTGAGGGATGGCAGTCTGACTCCAGAGTGTCGTTATCCTGAGCACACAGGATGCAGGACGTTACAAGGAGGGCGAATTAATCCCACTCGCCTCCCTTTCACGGTATATGGTGTGTGAGTAATGTCTGTTAAATCAGGTTTTTAGAATGCATCCTTTGTGCATTGATGGATCATATTTCCTCACCACTGAATCATTGCTTGTCCAGTGTTGTCTTAATGTCACAGTTTTTTTTTTTTTCATTATTGTCCAGAGTACGACTTGTCTCTGTGTTCAATTGTGCGAAAGATGTGACACGCGCTTACAAGGCTCTCTCATCTTTTGACCATAAATATTTCTTTTCCTTTCCCTCGCTGTGCAGAAGCGAGAATCATGAGACAACAAAAGTGCGGACGAAAAGATAACTGTCAGGCAGTCCTCAAACACTTGAAGCATGTAGTTCATATCAGTCGCAGAAAAACAAAACATATTTTGATTATTTATGTAGTCATTTCTCTTTTTTTGCAACTTAAAAAGTGCTATCTTTAGGTGAAATTGAGAGACAGTGACTGTGCAAACCTGACAGTTGCAAAAGATAAAGTAAAAGACAGCAAAAGCAAAAAGAGGGGGAATTAAAAAGGCTTTCATCAGTCTCTGGTAGTTTTGCGGCACAGCCTCAGTGTTAGGAAATGAAACAAATAAAGAGGAAATATTTACTCTCTTTGTTATAATCATAGTTTTACACAATATTCATCTCTTAATACTTTAATACTTTCTGAAGTACCACAAAGTGCAGCTGATATTAAAATATAAAATGTAAATGATTTTTAAACTAAAAGAAAAGAAATCAATGAAGAACAAGGCAAATTATCAAAATGACAAACTTCTCTGTCCACACAGTTTAGAAAAAAAAATCATGCAACTATCTCACACAGCAAAGTAGTTAATAAAACTTTATATACTTTTTTCTTTTTTAAATGAGGATATATTGAATCTGATTTCCCTTTAAAGAAGAGACCAGCCACAGTGCAACATCGAGGGTAATAATAAAAAAACAAAAAGTGTGGTCAAAAAGAAAAATGAAGAGGTTGGCACTTTTTCTGATGGTAACTCCTTTTGAAAGATACAGTCAGGACAGACCTCTGTAGGCGGTCAACTGGACGCCAGCGAAAGAGGAACTTTATCACAGTACTTGGCACCAAGAATGCTGGTAAAAACGAGATATCAGAATATCTTTTTTTTTCATTCATATCCTTACAATTTATTAATAATACATCATTTACATTTGTGTTTTTGTATAAAAGACTCCAAAAAGGAAAAAAGAGTCTAGAAGTGAATGCAAGAAAGAGGAAAATGGATTATGTCAATGCTTTAATAAAAAGAGCTACAAGGGATGCAGAGTGAGAAAGAGTGTGAGGGTGCAGAATGAGAGAAGCAGTTAAGTGAGCTGAGATGGAGGATACAGGCAGACAGATAATGAGTGAGAAAAAAATAAAGTAATGGACATGAATGGAGCCTGTGAGGCGCAGATGCAGCAAGTTCTAATGGGCAGCCTGGATTCCAGGCTGCATCCTACGGACTGAATGGGATTCAGTTACTTCCTGTTTTGTTCAACAGTTGAAGACCCAATCTGGAATTTTTTTGAAAGCAGCAGCAGAAAGTGTACAGATTTTAAAAGAAAAGAAAGAAAGAAAAAAAAACGGTTTGATGGTATTTAGGTAGTTTCATTAACGAAAACAGGTCCGCACATTTCTAAATAGAGTAAAAAAATTAAAGTTTTTAAATGGATCTAACGAGGGGTTGCTGTCAAATCGTGTTAATGCTTGTCCTCCCAGTCTTGTCAATACATTTCACCCAAAACAGTACTCTTCAAAATCACAATGCTGAAGCATTGTGCTCAACAAACGGTTCCAAATTTAACTTCCAGATTGGGCCTTTAAAGCTGCAATTTGTAAGTTTTAACAAATCAGTGCTTGATGACAGACAGCTTGTTGGGACATATGCCACCTCATACAAAGCTGCTTGCTTCTGTTTCATCTTTTCGCTAAATTAATGAAAATGTATATTTGTGTTATTTGTTAAATGTAGTTTTTACACTGACACAAAAACCACATGCGCCAAACAACCAAGCTGCACATTAGATGTCTGACTGATTATGATACCTCTTTGAGGAAGCTACAAGCTTAAAGCTGCATGTTTGGTGACTTTCATAAGCACCACTGTCATTATTTATAGAGCTATAACAGGGGAAAGCAGGATGTTGCCCAGAATGACAAAGGAGCTTTTCAATCAAGCCCCCCTTGAGTCATGATTACAGTTTAGAGGTATTTCACTGCTTCAAATCTTACAAACTGCAGCTTTATTTGAGGGCTTAATGAGAACGAAGACAAAAAGATAAAAGAGAAACAGAGGGTAGTGAGAGTGAGGTTTGAATGGAGCAGTTTGTGTGGTGCATCTCTGTGAGCCCAGAGGGGGTAGCAGAGCTTGTGCCTGGTCCTATACACGGGTAGTGGAGTGTTGGTGTGGCAGGGCATTGTTGCTGTGGCTGGGGACAGGTGTAGTAGAGGGAGCTGGGACAGGGGGATACGTATTAAAGGGGTGGAGCGGCTGAATGCTGCTGATGGTGCTGGGGATCATGGTAATAGTATTGGCTGTCATCAGTGGCACATCCTCCGGTGCCCTGCGCAGGGCCAGGGTGTAGTCAGGTGGACACATGGGAGGCCGAAGGGGTTCGAGGTCACCAAGGACACCACGGGAAGGGAGGGGTGTCCCGTGCTCCAGCTCCACCCTCTGCTGCTTCATCTGCAGTGACATTAGCTCCTCCTCCTGACTCAGCGCCAGGTCATTGTGCGGTGGGGCCCCTACGACTCCCATGCCAACACCCATGCCCATTGTAGTGCCGCGTTGTGGGGAGAGCCGTCGGTGACGTCTCTGCATGAGTTCATGGCGCTTATCCCGTTTGTAGTAAAGTGCGGCAAAGGCCAGCACGTTCAGGAAAAGAAGTGAAGCGCCAATAGCAACCGTCACACTCAGCTCGGTGGAGTAGTCCCGTGTCTCATCGGGGAAGGGAGAATAGCGGGGTCGCTCTGAACCATCAGGCTCAGGATCTGGTGGATAGGTGGAGATAACTGGGTGTCGTGTGGAGCGGGTGCCAGGATGAGGGACCTTCCGGCGGCTGGTGCCCCCAGGCGGCAGTCGAGTGGTGATGGAGCTGATGATTTCTTCATGTAAGCTGTGGAGATGTGGCACGAGCTCCAGCCAAAAGGCCACCTTGTTGGCACGGTAGTTATCTCTGACACGAGGCTTCAGGCCAATATGCAAGTACTGCTTGTCTTTGGACATGAATTTTGTCCAAATGACCTCTTCAAAACGGTTAGGCTTGGTGTGGATGAATGTGGTGTCCTGAGGAACAGGTAGGTTAGGGTCCCTGGAAAAGAGAGTGAACAGAATCAAAGGATTTTTTTAATGCTACGGGTTTCCAGTGCTCATCTTACAGAAGATAAGTGTTACTTGTTTAGATCGAAGTAGGTACTGTTTTTTTTACGAAAATTTGGGAGTTTCATGTTTTCCTTCTTACAACTGGAAAAAGCAGTTGCTTGGGTTTGACAGCTTTTTGCACTTCATACTTTGGAAAAAGACAATGTTCTATTACGATGGAAGTGATACAGTTATATTATGAAAAGTTTTAGAATTATGAAAAGAAATGTAAAACGTATATTCAGAATATACTGATTCTACCACATGAAGCTCCACTCCAAAACTGTTTGCCAGCAACATGTTGAAGTCTGAAATCGTCATTAATATTTATAACAATGTGCTGTATTGTTCTAAAAGAGACAAAGATAAAGGGATTATTTTATGTGGTCTTATAAAAAACAAACTTTTTTTTTCCCATTGATGACTTTTACTTTAGATAAAAGAGGAGATTGGCATTTCTTCAAATTAAGTATTTATGACCAAAGTATTTTCTTTCTAGCACTTCAGTAAAAATGGATAAAATGAATGTGCTGCATTTCATGTAAATTTATGTGGTGTTCCTAAAATTTTCAGTTGGGAGCACCAGAGTTGCTTCTGGAAAAAGTCGGTGTGGAGTCCTGCATAACATTTGTGAGTATTTTACACACAAACAGCCCATAGGTTTTGAGTTGTCCTGTTCATAACAAATAAACTATGCAAAAAAAGCACTGACACAGTGCTGTGGATACAGATCTGAATATGCAAGGCTTAACTGAAGGTCCTGACCATGTATATGTATATGCATGATTTTATTCATGGCACTGCTGCCACGTGATTAGCTGATTGGACAACTGCATGTATAAGCAGGTGCACATGTACATCTAATGAAGTGCTCACAATTTTAACGGTCTTTACATTGTTGGAATGAGCCATAAAGCTTTGTCTGCATATAAAGTATTCCAGCTGCATCATCCATTTCACATGTTTTATTTTAGGGATTAAGTCTATCGTACAACATTAAATGTATAACTGCAGTGATTGTGTATTGGGGTATAATCTCAGTGCTGTGCTTGCACCCCTGTCTAAGATGTCTCCAGATTCTTTTGATATTATTATGTACAGAAGATGATAGAATATAAAAAGTCTTAACACACACTTTGAGGAGGATTATTCCGAAGTTGCTCCACAATTTGTTATATGCAGGTTTTTGCATATTGCGGCACCTCTGCCCATCTTTACTTCTGAGAATCTCAGCCTCTCTAAGTGTTCTTTTTATACCCTATTATTTTACAAACCTGTTTCCAAAAAACACAATTGCAATGTGTTGCAGCAGGTGCTTCTTTTTAGCACCACTTACTTTTACAGCCTTTGGTTGCTTATCCTCCCAACTTTTCGAGATGAGCTCATATTGTTTCTTCTGAATAGTAATATTTCTCACTTTAAACAGTTGTTTTCTTATATTAATATTGAACTGTGACATCTGTGAATCAATGCGTTCTGTTTTTTTTTATTTCAGTATTCCATCTTTCTTTTAATTTGGGTTGAGGACATGTCATAAGGCACAAATCAAACAAACGTTTTCTAAACATGTTCAGCTCACATACTGTACAACATGCTCTATTAAAAGGTCAAGCCATGCTTTCAGTGAATACAGTGTGAACATCTGTATCCGTTTGTGACATTGCAGACTTTTCACAATACAAATGCATCGACTGGGCTTGAACCACAAGGGAGGAGAAGAAAATTAGGTGATTAACTGCTATCCACACATTAATAACCTATACATTTTTCACTAAATAAGTCACTATGAAACTTTAGTTGTGCATTAACTTGAACTTGTTTGACATGATGTCACCCATACACAGTGGAAACTTCCATATAATCATGTGTTATATCAAATGACAGTGCTAGAAACTGGAAAGCAACAGGATAGTCCATAGCACTTAACATAATTTAGGAAAAATCACTGATATGGTGCCACAGCCCAATCTGTAATTTGCAACTTTGCTTGATAGAAAAATCCTCTAAGAGGCAAAAAGGAAACATTTATCAGAGCCTTCTGTGTTTTTTACTGTTGCATGTGAGGGGCGATGCAGATTAAAAAAAAAATATCAGACAGAATTCCCAACTTCACAATGGGCTTAAGTGCTTATTGGACAATAGACTTTGTTTTTCAGTGAAGTCATCACTGTGTTCTATATGAGCAATAATAAACAAGATATATCATGATACATGTCTTTACATTATTCATTTTACTTACCCTGTCTTTGCAAAGTTGGTCCAGTATGTCATCACTACAGCACTGAGCATTACATCATTCTTGGAAAAGTTACAGGGAAACAGGTCGGTGGCTCCCACCATGGGAATCCCAAACACATAGGGGATCTCATCTCCGTGGGCAGCATCTGCCCAGTCTGGCCTTGCCTCAGTCTGACAGTGGTGGTGGAAGGTATAGAAGTAGACAGGTGACTGGAACTCAGCATGCAGTTTAGCAGTGGCAACAGCCGGAGCCACCCACTGGTGGTCTGTGAACAGGGCCAGGAGGGTCTTCCTACGCATGTCACTATTGTCTCTATCAGCCCAGTCTGTGTACATGAATTTTATGGTTTCCCTCAGGATATCTTTACCTTGGAAGAAACAAAAATGAATATGAATATGCATACAGTGCAAGGTTAATCTGCAAATGGAAGGAAGTAAGGCTGAAATCTTTTTCAGTTTAAATATTGTAAATGTATGACATTTACACAGTAGAAGAAATGTATACTTGTAATTCTTTTAACGTTTCTCAGATTGTAAAACCTCTTTCTTTTAGCTATTCCATCTAAGTTTCTGCATATCTGTATTCATCCAATTTATCTTTCAGAACTGCTGTTATTAGTGAGAAAATTATTATCAAAAAAAAATTTAAAAGTTAATTATTATTAACACTGAGAGGCTCATCTCTCTGCGCTGCAGGACTGAGAGGTTCAGAAGGTCCTTTGTTCCCACATCCACTTCTCAAATTGATCGATTGATTTAGTCATTTATTATTAGTTAGTAGTAGTAGTAGTAGTAGTAGTATTTTTACTAGAATTGGTATTATTATTGTTGTTGTTAATACAATTATTGTAAATATTTAAAAAAAAATTTAGTTAATTTGAATTTCCCCCATTGGGGAATGAATAAAGTATTTTTCTATTCTATTCTGTTCTATTAAGTTATCAGTTATTTACAATAAGATGCATTCCTATGAATGTAAGTCAGAATCCTGAGAAACAAGCCATTCAGCAAGCTAGCCCCCATCTTCAAAGCTGTTCAGCAAATCTAACTTCCTTCTTCATACAAAATCAAATCCTTGTCCTGTGATAGAATATATATCAAATATTAAAATTAATCAGTACTATTATAATGGGATCATGAGATTTCCCTCAAATTATTGCCCAACAAAAGAATTCCATCAACTCCGTTCAGATGGCTGTGGCTGACAAAGGAAGAAATATATTAAGTGTAATATAAAAGGTTAGCATTGATTATTCTTTTCATGATATGTGTAATTGTGAAAGATAATTTTATCAGGGGTAAACATGCTAAATTAAATTAGCTTAGTGCAATTTTATAATTTCTACCCCTAATACTCGCCTTGCTGGTCTAGCCTTAGGTCTTTGGTCAAAAGAACAGCTCAATGAGACTCGGCCCTGCTTTAAGTATGCATAATTTTAAAATGTTTTTTTGTTCTGTAGAAGTAAAAACATGAGAAGCTACAGAGTTCAACTTCAAAAATAGGGTAAAATAGGGTAGGATCTGACCATCTGGGTATCCATACAGATTATCCACAAAGTTTGATATAGTGTAGTCAAATGAGGAAGCTGATATTCCATCTTCCCCTTCGCTGTCATCCACAAACTTCAGGCCCTCTCCCTGGTTGACACCTAGCAGTATGTCGTAGTTGAGGAACTCGCCCTACAAGCACATGACACAGCATAACATGACAGAACAGAAAGTGGCATTAACGCTGAGGCAGTGCTCACACAGTTGTAAGAAAACTGCTGATAAAGCTCCTAAATAGAATAATTCCAAAAATGTAATCTGGGAAATCCCTCCTACCTGCTGCATGAGGATCTCAGGGTCATCTGGCACCACGTCTCCATCTACCACAGGCCCAAAGGCGATGTGGTAGCGTGCTGGCTGGATGTCTTGATCCACCAGCTCCCGAAAACTCTTCCTTCGCAGGCAGTCCACCAACTCAGCCATGTCTCCAAGAGTGCATCCCACCTTCTTCGCAAGGATCTTCGTATACATCAGTGGTCGGTAGTTGACTGACCAGCTGGAGATGGCTGAGCCACTTTGAGCAATGGCCCTCTGGAACAGGCCTATACAAAACATCACCATATATTGAAAAACAGTACTATCTTTTCTCTGCCAGCATTTTTTTTCTTCTGACACACTTTTGCTTGCAACTGATGGGGCCCTCAAGGCCTTACAGTGTGAGCTCTTTAAATAATGCACATATTGGAGGAGGAGCAACTGAGGAGTATAATGTACAAAGAAAGATGAAGAAAATATTCTGCTGCTTTAAGCAATTGGCGAAAATCTTCGTGAGCATTAGTGTAAGAAAATGAAATGTTTTCCATTACATACAACGAAAGACAGCAGCAAGAAGAACGG
Organism: Odontesthes bonariensis; assembly: GCF_027942865.1. Lineage (NCBI taxonomy): Eukaryota > Metazoa > Chordata > Actinopteri > Atheriniformes > Atherinopsidae > Odontesthes > Odontesthes bonariensis. Next base: position 14,085,982 of record NC_134521.1, on the reverse strand, counting down.
TAATAACTCTGCACAAAGCAACGGGCTTGTTGGATGAAGTGGGAAAGACAGAAAGAGAAAGAAAATTGCTCGCACTGTTGCACCGCTGCACTGTTATGTAAAGTGGCTTGCTGTCCCTCTGTTTTATCTGCAGATTCTGTCATTAATAATTAAGCCCCCCCATATTCTGCATGTGCCCCACCCCCGCTCCTCTCCCTGTGAAATCAATTAAGAAGCCTTTCAGCTGCAGCTCCACTCCTCAGCTCATCTCTCCTCTGCAAACACACAGAGTACCTCTAAAAACTCTTCACCCTCCGACTTTTTCAGTACTTTGTGGTGTTACAGCCTGCCTTCAAAAAGGAATAGAGCAAATGTGTGCGTGGCAAAACCTTTCATTAGATTTCATGTAGCACCAGCTGTGAAGACTTGTATGATAAGTATGTTCTTGACCAAAACAATTCAACTTCAATCAAATTGTGACAGAAATTTTAGAGTAATACTTCAGATAAGGAGATATACGTGCAAATAATGATTATATAAGATATACATTATAATAATTTTGACAGCATGCAATAGAGGCAGTAATCACTGGCAACATCACAGCGGCTAACAATTTGTTAAATACCACTAAATCATTAAAACGGTTTTCCATTTCCTCATGAATGTTTTCTGAATTATGAAGACAGATACGCTTGTTCTCTTGCACACATGGAGGATTTGTTTCCTTCAGTAGAGAAAAATGTTTTTAATTTTTAATCTGCCCGAGGTCGATCTTTCAGTGTGAAGGTTAGCAGTTTAGTAATATAATCTGAATTCTTGGTAAAGTAAAAATTCTCCCTCTCAGCTCTACTAACCACTAGCAGATTGGAGGATTAGTGGTCAAACATCTGGTGGGTGTTTTAGAGATGTGGAGGTGCAAGTGTCATGCAATACGTTTCATTTTCACACTCAACACCTAAAATTATGAAAACATTGGAATATTTCAAAGCTTCACAGCACAGTCTTGGTGTAATACCTTTTCTTCAAACATACAATGGTGTCAAGAAATGCTGAAACAACAATTTTTAACATAACCTACAGGCTTGAATGGCAGCTTCTACAGTGAAACCACTCTTATACCAAAGAAGAGATTTAAGTGAGCCAAAGAGCATCTGCTCTGGACTGAGGATGACTGGAACTGGAGATGATGAGTCAAAGATCAAGAGCTTTGCTTCTAACCACTGTGTTTATGTTTGTTATCAAATAGATTCAAATAAAAGAGAAATATCCAGTTTCAGCTCTCCTGGGACTTTTAGGGCACTGAAAAGGTGAGGGGTTAACATTGAAGAAATATTTTCAAGAGGAGTAGTTTATTAAATCTTTCATTCTCAAACTTCATCTCCTAAAGGTTTAAATTCGGATAACCCATGGTGTATAATGCTCTAAGGAGCTTGGTGGATCTTTATATTTCACACTTATGGTATAGTTTTGGATGATTTAAGATAGCTAGAGGGCCGAGGATCTTTGTAAATACACAAACACACACACACACACACACATACACACAGACTCAGCTTTTTGGTGCAGGCAACATGGATAAGACATTGGCACCAAGGCCATGCAGCCGACAAATGCACAACTCCTATTTTCAAACTGCATGGGAGAGGCTGCTGCGAGTTATCTTGCCAAACTTTGAAACGATCTAAAGTCTGTGACATTTTGCATAATGCTATTTTGCATTTAGAACAGGTGTTTTAGCATTTCCTGACAGGACAATTTGGTATGTCAAAAAGATTTAAGGTTAATATGAAGGGGTAATATACAAAATTGTATAAAGTAATACAACAGCAAACAAAGATTATCTAAGTGACGAAACAACAGTGTAATGAGGATCAGCCTGTTGGTCAATATGCATGCTTGTATGAGAGTTTGAGTTTTCGCAACTCTTTGTTGGAGTGAGCGATATTCCAGCTTTTCCCCACTGAATAAACTTTTTTCAGTTGAAAAGACTCCCACAAAAAGAGGGATAAACATGGATAAAGATGACGACAAAGAGATTTATGAGCTGTTTGAAAGACTTCTCCTTACGTTTCAGCTAGGATTTTGTATTGTTTTTTGTCTTAGTTGTTGCTGCTCAAGCATAAAACACAGAAGCTTCCTATATATATACATATATATATATGTATGTATGTATGTGTATATGATTTTCTTTTTACTGTGTATTTAAAATTAGGCAATCAGCAAATGACCAAAATAACCATGCACTAATTATATGAAGAACATTTATAGATATATCATAATCATAATTTCCCATCAATCACAATTACAGAATAAACACCATAATCGTTAAATAACAGCTGTTAACATCTGTCACATCAATGGATAAAGATACATAGCCTACTAAATAACAAAATCAATACCTGAGGCAAGGCTGTGTTTCCATTGAAAACCTAAACTATAAGCAAATGTTACTTTGGAGTGAAAAAAACAAATGAATGAACAATTAATTGTTTAAGTTCAATGCAAAGCATTGTAACAAAACCATAGTCCTCTACTATGTTTCTACTATATCGTTTATTCTTTTTTTAAACCAGTGTCTATCCACAAAATCATAGGGATGCAATTAGGATGTCCGCTGAAAGCAATTAACATAAATAGGCACTATTGTGAAAAAAAAAGCTTTGGAACAACTCTAAAGCTCATTATGATATGAAGAAAAAGAACCAGAATAAGTGTTTTAACAGACGCCTCAGAATCTATTTCTGCACAAATGCCTGTGACGGCAAATCATCAGACATGGGTCTCAGTCATACATTGTTAGCCAATTTTAACTTTTCATATGTTTAAAGGATACAACTAGGACACCCCCCCCCCCCCCCCTCAAACACTAAAGCCCATATAAAAATGAATACGATCTAATAATGTACAGTAATAACTATTGAAACACTCACAGTGTTCTTCATTTTCCAAATGTATTGTCCAGACAGGATTAGTTTTACTGAGGAGGGACAATTTCATCAGAGTTCAGTGACCTAAGTCTCATGTGGAGTGATGTTATTTGAAATTATTACATGACTTTGTATTCAATGTATTGGCAGAAAACCTATAATTTTCATCCATCTGTCGATTCTTCTTGTCTGTGCAGTTTTAAATGTTTATTGGAAACATAAATACTGTAATGCAATAAATGGTTAATGTTACATAAATAATATTGCCAAACATTTTAATCTGGTTTAGACTGTTTACTGAAATTACCAACATGCTGTGGAAAAGGAATACATTACCGACACTGTCCTGAAACGTTAATCTCCTTTGACAACCAATGTGGGAGTGAGACTAAAAGAACCTTACCTTCAGAGTGGTGGGAGAGGATGAGAAGGTTCACACATGCGGCCCCAGCTCCAGAGCCAAAAATGGTGATCCTCTCTGGGTCTCCTCCAAAGTGGCCAATGTTTTCATTGAGCCAGCGCAGGGCCTGGATCTGGTCCAGCAAGCCATAGTTCCCCTTAGCAGATTGGTCCCCTGTGCTCAGAAATCCTGCAGGTTTAAGTAGACCAAACACATACAAGAAAAGAGAGAAATAAAGTTTATGTGTGAATGTAGGAGTGTGTCAGAAATTTGGGGGCAAAGAACCGTTTTTTTCTTCTAATTTTTAAAATGATCCTACACAAACAAAGGTGGCACCCGGTTGTTGTTATGAATTTCTCAGCAAGTCTGGACAGATTTCACATGGAAAACTCGCCAAATTACTAACTTTTAAGGCCCACGCAGAAAATACAACACAGTTAAGGGAACTTGTCAGCAGAGAGAGGAGGAGTGCAACAGAAGGCATGTTTCACCTACTTCCTGGACACACATTTACACAGCAGGTGCACACCCACAACAAGATAAAATAAACTGAACAAAATGCTATGTACACTCACAAACAGAATGCTTTGTTCTTGTGAGAATGAATTACAGTACTTTCCATGTGTTCCAAGCCGCGGCAACCTATTTTATCCTGCAACAATTGTAGCTTTTTAAATTTCATCACTCTTTGGATGACTCTATTACCCTGGATACATGTAAACTGATTCCAGTAAATTGCTTACTCCTCGGAGCATTGGCTTTAGGAGTGGAAGTTATGATGACAAAGAAAATTGTTCAATTACATTCACACATCTTTGATTTGGCTAGCTCATCCCTTGATGTTTTTCATACTGGCCATGCTGACTAGCAGTATTTAGTGTGCCACTTCCTGTAACTGACTATATTTTCCTAATGCTCCCATAACTGATACTAGGGGCTGGAGTCATGAACAGACACTCAACAATAACTTAGATCTAACAAATAGTCACAAAGCTGTGTTGCCTTGATTGTGTTTGGTTGGAATGACTTAGGGTAAAGTTAAACAAAAAACGCCCATCTACGTTAGTCAGTATCTTAGTGTGCATGCCTGATTACATTGTCAATGTCTTTACTCTGTTGTCATTGTTCCACAACATTTTTAGCAAAGTATAAATCATGATCCAGAGTGAATCTACCCATTTTTTTATAATTTGGTATCACTGGTTAGTTGGTGTCACCAGTCTCTTTAAATGTTTGTTACAAAAGTGGGTGTTTGAGTGCGTCGTCTCCACTGTCACTTCCAGGGCTTAAGAGGGGCTTGATCAGGGCTGCCTCAGGGCTTGCGACCAGGGCTTTTAGCCAGACAAATATCCTTGGAACAGATCGAGTGAACTTTGGTATGAGGAGGTGCATTCAGGAACACTCGCCAGCTCAGAAGCTGGCTCTTCATTTGGCTACAAAGTATTTTGAAAGATGCTACAGCTATGCACAGAATGTACTGGTCATCTGAGGGTACTTTTTTCTTACACCAAATTCACTATATTCTGCCAATAAATGATATTCCTAGCTAAACAGTAAAAATGATTCAAATTAAATTATATGTTTGTAGCTAAAAGTCTATTGCAAAATATTATGGGCTGGTTTTAGGGCCAGTGACTGTGCAATAGAAATAAAAAAGAGGATGTTGGCTTGGAGCTTCAATCTAGTTAACATAAAAAGGTCAGTGGGTGATCTAAAGGTCCTTATGGAACGTTCCTCGTATGTCATTGTTCAGGGTTCTCTTTTGTGAAATATTAAAAAAATTGGAAAGTTTCTAACCCAACTGCTGACAAATAATGGAAACAAAGAATCAAACCCTCTCCACAGTCAAACACATAATCCAACTACAAATAACTAAGGAAACAAATGGTAAGGTAAACAAATAAAAATATTGTTTACCTTTTTATTTGACATTCTTGGCATGAAAATCTAATTTGCACCACAAATCTAGCTAACTCTTAATTATTCAAACTGCACCAGTTGTAAAGGAATGCTGAATATACAAAAAAGGAAGCTGCCTTGACAGCTTGGATTGCTGAATTGGATATTTGGTTTAGCAACCTGGTTATAAAACTGGAACGTCATTAATGAAACAGACCTATAATGAGTTAATCTTGGGTATGACCTCAGCAAGAGGAAAAACTCTGGATAAGACCTCATTTATAAATCCTTACTTTAATCTGGAAATGATCTCACCTGGTCAATAAAGAGTTAAATTTTGATGAGGGTGATTTCCCTGCTGGTTATGCGAAGTTGTTACATTATTGAGGACAATGAAAGGGGTAATTTTTAAAGGGGAGAGTTTTTATAGACCAGAATGACTTCTTTGCACTTGCTGACAATGGTTTACAAGTCATTGTTGTTTCCAAAGCAGCGGACCTGTTTGCTTTGGTTAGTTTATGATTTACAAAACATAGTTCTGGAAGATACAAATGGGATTCTAGGAGCCTGCTTAAACAAGTTTTTTTTTTCATTTTTTATTATCTAAATGACCTGCATTGAATTTTGTGGACTAAACCTAAGCAAAATACCAAGAATGATTCTACATAATCTCAAGTATAAATCTAGAAATTAGGCTGAAACTGCAGGAACATATGCTAGTTTTAAATAAGACAAAATAAGACAGCTAAACCTGTTACTATGTGTTCAAGGTGATTTTCTTTTCTTTTAATGTCATGCTAAAATGCATGTGTGCCCGAATACAGCAGGAGTGCTGTATGGACTTTGTGTCAATATAATTGTCTGAGTGTGTGCAAAAGGTGCGTATTAACAGAAGAAATCTAAGAATTTCACCTCCATGCAACTGGATAGTTTGCTTTATGTTAATTTCTGCCTCATCTTATTTTTCATCAAATCAGTCTTGACCTGCATTTAAAAAATATTTGAATTAGGAATTAGAAATACGTTCCTCCTTCAAATGATAATAATAACATTAATAATGAAAAAATACAAACTATCAACTATGAAATTATCCAGTGGATGATGGATAAACTCCTGAAAAGAGGGCAGATAGAAAAAAAAAATGAAAATGAAGAGTAGATAGCTGTCTGAGAGCATCAGAAAGCAGACATCCAACAGCATAAAGGAAAGACAGAAAAGGACAGGGACTGCTTCAAACTGCCAAGCAATGCGTCCTGACCTAATTCCCTTTAAAAGCCTTTGGAGGGAGCTGAAATCTGCCATTGCAAAAAGGATGCCTGCAAATTTAAAACAACTAAAACATAAAGCCATGAAGTGTAGATGAAACTAGCAGCAGATACAGGAATAAAAAATTCTATGCCACAAAAGACAATGTTTAGATGATGTCATTGAAATTGTGCCAGGGAATGTTGTCAATAATATAGAACATACCTAGATTTATTATTATTTCCATTTACTTCTGAAGATATTCAGAAATATGTAGGAACAATTTGGCCATGACAATAACTGTTACCAAGACAGTTAATATCTATTGACTTTATTTGTTGAGGGGGAGCTTTCTGTGCTTTTACTGTAATGCAGCAGTAATATCTCACTATTCACAGAGCTAACATTTTGTGTGTGTCTAATTTGTGTTGCTAAATGGAATGTGTGTCCGGTTATCTTGCCAAAGCTGACAAATGGTCTTCATGTTGTGAACCAGAAGAGATTTCGAAAATGCAAGGATTATTGCAACACACATCATTATGGTCTGTCGGTATAAGCTCTTATATATGTTGTCCAAACACACATTTGTCTTTCTAGAGTATAAAGCAGTTGCAGCTCAGAATGTTTCACACATGTGAACGACACATGTAGCCTTAGTGATTATGCACAGCGAATTAAACAGTTTACTCGAAAGGGCAACTTAAAAAAAGTAGGACAGCAATAAAAGTAAAGTACACTGGCACAGATGGTGGAAATTGAGACGGCATGTTTGAGTGAGTGGAACAGCAAAAGACATTTTATTGGAGGTGATTGTAATGTAAGTGATGAGGATGATGATGGTGATAAAAGCAGTAGTGATGGTGATTACCTGCCAAACTGACCTTTTTAGAGCAGCCAGTGTGACACAACACTTGTCTCTTCCCACACTCTTTGCTGCACTTCATCAAAGTTGACAGTATATTTATTTATTTACCACAATAGTTATTCATATTTCTATGAAGATTCACAAGTACATGTAAAGCTATAGTGGTCTAGTAGGCCTAAGTGCAAAACTTGAACCAACATTTTGTGATCAAGCAGTGAGAGGACAATATTCTGTCCCCTACAAAACTGTTGATAAGATAATCATCATAAAAAAGCGTTTATTGTTGAAAAGATTATTAAATATAAAAATCGTTCTTCAACGTGCTATTACTTAGATACTACCTTAAAAGGATTACTCCACGTAATTAAGATATTACTAACGAGATGACACGAATCGTCCTCTGATCATCCCAGTGAGTGTCTGGCTCTTAGCCTGACATGACTTTGACCCGGTCACGTATCAACACTGACCCGTGCCACTTATCAAAACCATGGGCATGTGGAAGCGTCTGCTGCCCAGCCAAGTGCTGAGTTGCCTTCCACTGTTGCCTGGCAACAATCCAAGACTTCCGGCAAAATGATATGGACACACTCATGAAAGCACTTGTTGTACTCAAGCACACAAAATGCAGCATGCATGCGCACATGAATTCAAAGGAAACAAATCTGAGCACATAGTTGAGTGGAGAGCATGAGCTAGCATGCTAGCTAGAGCTAGCACCACCTGCTACTCTCTTTTTAAAGGCAACATGAAGAGATAAACAAGTCAAACAAGTTCCCTTTCTACTCTTCTTTTCTTTCAGTAAGTTTTATTTTGGATCCATGACACTCCTACTGCTGAGTTGGGCTGAGTTCTGTTTATGAGGCTGAATTCATGCATATTCAACACCTGCTTTAGGCAACAGCTGAGGGACTGTGAGGAAAGTCATCAGCCTCTGATACAAGCCGAAGACAATGAAATGAATGGGTGAAAGAAAGCTCTAGTAGTGAGGAAGTAATGGAGGGAAATTTAAATCTGATATGCTCACAGTATGTAGTAATGCATCCATCAAGAACACATTCGTTTTATGTTCATTAGAGCTATTTTATGAAATGGTAAGATCAGAATGCGTCCTTCCAAAGAATGCAAAAACACAGTCAAAGCACTTCATCTTTGTCTGCTGTGCAGTGATGATATGTTAAAATGACATTATCCCCTATTGATATTGTATCACCTCTGGGAAGACATATAAGACAGTAGAGAGATGCACTAGATAGATTTTTTTTTTCAGTCTGAGACAAGAGAGGCGCAGAATAAAAAAAGAAGCTCCCCATCACAATATTGTTTTCACTATTTATCCATCTTTGTCTTTTGTTTTGATGTTCCTAAAATACCTTTTGCTACTCCCATTTCATATTGCTTTAATTTTTTCTCTTTTTTTTGGTTCTCATTAAGATTTAAGATCAGCTGAAAACATCTGGCCTTGAACCAGTAACCATTTTCTTGCTATTTTTTCAAATCTTTTAGCTAAACCCTTCCTCTTTGTGTGCTCTGTCCATTATCTGGTCATCTTGGCACAAAGAGAAATTGAGATTGCTGAGGGAGATTGCAACCAGGAACTTCAACAACCTGCATAACATCCTCTTTGTGTAGTTCATGCTGAAAAACTCCCGCCAAGGCAGGATTCATGTGTGCAGGGATTTATGACTCTGCATGTGCAGAAAAGCTCATCCAAAGCTAGATACTTGCAGAGCTGGATTTATCTTCAGATCTAATTTATGGGATGAATTTTGTTTGGAATCTGAGTCGCAGGTATGACCCATGTTTGATTTGACTCTTTCTCCACTCTTGCTTGCACAAGAACTTAATTCATTTTACCTGAGGTTTGACTCACCAATATTTAACAACACCATCTCAGAGTTGAAACATCACCTTACTGACAGTGTCCCCCCGCCTTTCAATGTACATGCTGTGACTAATGCTTTCAAACACACTAACCCAAAGAAGAGTCCTGGGTCAGATAATATAGGAGGCAGACTGCTCATGTCATGTGCTGAGCAGCTTGCACCAATATTCTATCATATTTTTAACCTCTCTCTCAGTCAACAGAGAGTCCCCCAAATCTGGAAACACTCTACCATTGTCCCTGTGGCTAAACACAATCATCCTAAGGTCCTGAATGATTTTAGACCAGTCGCCCTGACCTCTTTGGTTATGAAGTGTTTTGAAAGACTCATGAAAAGGTGTATTTTACTTGCCACAGAGAGATTCCTGGACCCTTTACAGTTTGCCTATAGGACCCAACGTGGGGTAGAGGATGCCACTGCCACTTTACTGCACATGTTATTTAAACATCTTGAGGGCAGCAACACACATGCGAAGATTTTATTTGTAGACTTCTCGTCTGCTTTTAATACAGTACTACCACACATTTTAGTTGATAAGTTGTAAGAAATTTTAAGTTGGATAATGGTTTAGTGGGGTGGATTCTGGACTTTTTAACTAATAGAACCCAGCAGGTGAAGGTAAATGGGGTACTTTCTAACAAAATGACATCCTCCACAGGATCACCCCAGGGATGCGTTTTGTCTCCTCTGCAATACATTCTTTATACGGATGACTGCCGAAGCCAGTATGCAAACAGACACATCCTGAAATTTGCAGATGATTCAATCATTCTTAGCCTTCTCCATGGAAACGAAATAGATCATGGTCCCATTTTAGATGATTTTATGGCCTGGTGCGACAGTTCGCACCTTCACCTAAATGTCACAAAAACTAAAGACATGGTCATTGACTTTAGGTGCAACCCCCTCCCTGCCTTGACCACTACTCTCAAGGGGCAGGCTGTGGGAGTGGTAGACTCTTACAAGTACCTCGGTAGTTGGATTGACAACAAACTGAATTTTAACATCAACACAGAACACATTTGTAAAAAAAGCCAACAACGTCTGTTTTGTCTACGCAAGCTAGCCAAATTCAATGGGGACAAGACCATGATGACGCTTTTTTATAGGTCCTACATTGAGTCAGTCTTACCTTTTTCTATATCCTGTTGGTTCAACAACCTCAGCGTGAAAGCCAAAAACTCCCTCGCCAAAATTGTGAAGGTCAGTGGCAAAACTATAGGTGCCCAGCAAAGCAGTCTCACTGACCTGTACCAGAAAGCCACCCTGAGGAAGGCTGAGTCTATTTTATCAGTCAGTGCCCACCCCCTCCACTCTGATTTTCAGCTACTTCCATCTGGCTCACGCTTTAGGTTCCCCTCTGTAAAAACCAACAGATTTAGGTATCCATTTGTCCCCAGTGCCATCTCCCTTTTAAATTCACATCCTCATTGATCACTTGACCTGATCCCTGGTGTTGTCTATGGCATTTTATGGTGTGATGATGTTTCTTATTTTATTTATTTATTACCTCCGCCAAGGAGGTTATGTGATCGCCCGAGTTTGTCTGTTGCTTTGTCTGGGTGTTCGTTCGTCTGTTCGTGCTGCAATCTTGTGACCTGCCACAAGGTGGCGCGACCTCAAGGTGCCAAAGCCAAACAGAGACCAGACAGAATGCATAGTGCGCGGATTGAATGCATATTGCGCGGATTTGCTGTAATTAGCACAACAAAAGATTGCAACGGCAAGCCAGTGTGCATAACTGCATATAGCGTGCCCAAAGCCAGACAGAATGCATTGTGCGCGGATTTACTTGCACGGCAAGCCACTGTGCATAACTGCATATAGCGTAATAATAACGGCGAACACTGCTTCCCGACAGAACACTGCTTCCCGACAAAACATTATAATAATAATAATATTAATAATAATAATTAATAACGGCGAACACTGCTGTTCAATAATGAATAGGGAGAAGGGAATGCCTCTTCTGCTGACAGCGCCAAAGAACAAGTAGCCCACATCAGGAACGTATGTCCATACATGGCTCGCTATCCACAGGTAGGTTGGCGGTTGGCGGAGGTCTGCACTCTCTGAGTGCATTTCTAGTTTATGATGTTTTTATCTTATTGTATACCATATTTATGGTCCTTTTAACCTTTTACTGACCAATTGCACTTTATGTTTGTCCTGTGTTATCTGTTGTTGTTCTCTGTGCTTATGTTATCTTGCTGCACATTCAATCGCCCCTTTTGGGGACAATAAAGTGGAAAGTTGATAATCTTGTATTGTTAAAAAAAAAAGTATTGTGGAGAAAGCAAAAGTGATTAAGAAATAACAATAGCAAAAGGGAAATCAATAAAAATCAATTATTATCAATATTACAATGTTATCATTTACAAACATATTAGGTAATTTATCATTTATATGCAAATAATACATATAATAACATATATAATACATCTTATTTTTGAAAATATTATTAGATACATTTATACAGAAAAAATAAAAACTGAAATATATGACTCACCAATATTTAATATACACATATATTGTATATTTTATAGATTTACTCACATATTGTCTTGATTAGCTTCTTTATTCCTTAATTCATGCTTTTTTTTTTAAATTTCCACAAACATTTTCTCATTCTTTGAAAAATGTATTCTCTTTGTGGTAATTCCCAATTCCATTGCTGTGATCATCTCTATAAAATCCTTTCACAAATCCATAACTGTCACTCAGTCATCTGACTGTTTGACTGCTGAGACGACTGCAGAGTAATCTTTAAGACTGAACATAATGACTGGTCATTGAAAAACATCTTTCTGAGCTGAACAGAAAGACAGAATGAGAGCAGAAGGGAGGGGGTAGTATGGAGATCTGTGCAAAAAAAATGCAGACATAGAACAGATATTAAAGCGAATATTGCGCTAAGCTACTATCAGATCCTAACTGACAGAGGTGAAAGGAACATTATGAAGGACACATTATATAACACCACTGTGACGTCACACCAGGGATGATTTTCTTTTTTACACAAACAGAAAAGGTAAATGAAAAGAGGACACAAACCTTTCCTGTTTCTTTACATGTGTGTCACTAAATTAGTCAAGCACAGGTAGATACCATTACAACAAAAGGAGAAGAAAACATTGCGACACGTAAAAGTCTCCTTGACACTGAACACTGCTTTGATGATTGGTGTGGAGTGGATCAGTTGATACTGTGCAGCAAACTGGGGATTATTTAGAATATGTTATTGAAAGGTTGGGTGAATAGTACTGGAGGAAACTCTGACAAAAAGAAAAAAATAGAAATTATTCAGTTCTTAAAACTACTGCTGTACTTTGGCTCTTGCACATTTCTGCTGGATTATCTGTCAAGTCTCATTGGCACTTAAGGTTCCGTCTGAAAACCGGCTGGTAGGTCCATTTCAATTATGTATCATACTGTATGTCAAGTATACCCAGAAATGAAATTACATAGTAATGGAGCCTCACTCCACTGAACTGAAATTACTTCAGTACAAAAGCAATGCAATAGCCTTCAATATCATTATTTTTGTTACTTCATATCCAATTCAAAATTCCCACAAATGTCCAGTCAAATGGAACCGGGCTGCGAAATAACACCGGACTGTCATGCAAATTTAAAAAGCAATGCTTCAAACATCACCCTGACACAAAGACGTTTCAGAGCTTGTCAAAGAAATTTCCATTTCAGAAATGACTGATCCATGATGAAAACTGCCAACATTTTCAACATACAGCATAGTTTAAATCATAAAGCTAATAATCGAGTTTTAATTAAAGATATATACCAATTAATCATGCTTGTTGCATCTACTTTATTTATTTATTGCCTCTGCATTAAAGGTGCATCTGTGGTTTATGTGAGGAAAATTAAAGAACTTTAAATCTAAAAACATAAGAGTCATTGTTTTTCTAATTATTAAGCTGATTTATGGACACTGAAGAAAGTGATTTGATTTAAGTCTCAAATTAGTCTCAGACATTTCATTCTCTTCTTTGACCCCCCTTCGGGAGGTACACTTATTTTGATTGGTTCAAATATTTAAATAAATGGATATGAATAAATAAAAAATACAAATAAATAATAAACTTGGGCTGCACGGTGGTGTGGTGGTTAGCACCGTTGCCTCACAGCTAGAGGGTGTCAGGTTCAACTCCCGGCTGGGGCCTTTCTGTATGGAGTTTGCATGTTCTCTCCGTGGATGCGTGGGTTCTGTAGTGGATTTTTTTTTATCAAGGTGGATAAGAAGACTCAGATAATTTATTTCCTTATATTTATTCAAAGGCAGAATATAGCATTTGACTAGTCCCTTGTCTGCAAAAGTCAAGACAGAGAGAGACGAGGAGAAATACACACATTTCATTTATACTCCAATCGGGGTGGGGGCTATCTTCAAAGAACAAATAAGGCCCCCTTGCTCTGTGCTCTGTTCTATATCTGAGATAAGAAAGATTTTGAGGTGCCTCTTTATGACCCCCTTGAGCAAACCTCCCCAGAAAGTCCATCCATCCATCCATTATCTGCCGCTTGTCCTGGGATCGGGTCGCGGGGGCAGCAGCCTAAGCAGAGAAACCCAGACGTCCCTGTCCCCGGCCACTTCCTCCAGCTCTTCTGGGGGGACCCCGAGGCGTTCCCAGGCCAGCCTAGAGACATAGTCTCTCCAACGTGTCCTGGGTCTTCCTCGGGGCCTCCTCCCAGTGGGACGGGCCCGGAACACCTCACCAGGGAGGCGTCCAGGAGGCATCCTAACCAGATGCCCGAGCCACCTCATCTGACTCCTCTCGATGCGGAGGAGGAGCGGTTCTACTCCGAGCCCCTCCCGGATGACCGAGCTTCTCACCCTATCTCTAAGGGAGAGCCCAGACACCCTGCGGAGGAAACTCATTTTGGCCGCTTGTATTCGCGATCTCGTTCTTTCGGTCACTACCCACAGCTCGTGACCATAGGTGAGGGTAGGAACATAGATTGACCGGTAAATCGAGAGCTTCGCCTTCTGGCTCAGCTCCTTCTTCACCACGACCGGCCGGTGCAGAGCCCGCATCACTGCAGACGCCGCACCGATCCGCCTGTCAATCTCTTGCTCCCTTCGTCCCTCACTCGTGAACTCGAGACCCCGAGATACTTGAACTCCTCCACTTGGGGAAGGATCTCATTCCCGACCCGGAGAGAGCATTCCACCCTTTTCCGGCTGAGGACCATGGTCTCAGATTTGGAGGTGCAGATTCTCATCCCAGCCGCTTCACACGCGGCTGCGAAACGCTCCAGTGAGAGCTGAAGGTCACGGCCCGACGACGCCAACAGAACCGCATCGTCCGCAAAAAGCAGAGACCCGATTCTGAGGTCGCCAAAACGGACCCCCTCAACGCCCTGGCTGCGCCTAGAAATTCTGTCCGTAAAAATTATGAACAGAATCGGTGACAAAGGGCAGCCCTGATGGAGTCCAACCCTCACAGGAAACATGTCCGACTTACTGCCGGCAATGCGCACCAAACTCTGACACCGGTCATACAGAGACCGAACAGCCCACATCAAGGAGTCCGGCACTCCGTACTCCCGGAGCACCCCCCACAAGAGTCCCCGAGGGCCACAGTCGAACGCCTTCTCCAAGTCCACAAAACACATGTAGACCGGTTGGGCGAACTCCCATGCACCCTCCAGGATCCTGCCGAGAGTATAGAGCTGGTCCACTGTTCCACGGCCAGGACGAAAACCACACTGCACCTCCTGAATCCGAGATTCGACTATCCGGCGGATCCTCCTCTCCAGTACCACCGAATAGACCTTGCAAGGGAGGCTGAGGAGTGTGATCCCCCTATAGTTGGAACACACCC
Source organism: Odontesthes bonariensis (assembly GCF_027942865.1). Lineage (NCBI taxonomy): Eukaryota > Metazoa > Chordata > Actinopteri > Atheriniformes > Atherinopsidae > Odontesthes > Odontesthes bonariensis. Next base: position 14,070,935 of record NC_134521.1, on the reverse strand, counting down.
TACGGTCCCCCTTTTTAAAGAGTGGGACCACCACCCCGATCTTCCAGTCCAGAGGCACTGCCCCCGATGTCCACGCGATGCTGCAGAGGCGTGTCAACCAAGACAGTCCTACAACATCCAGAGCCTTAAGGAACTCAGGACGGACCTCATCCACCCCCGGGGCCTTGCCACCGAGGAGTTTTTTAACCACCTCGGCAACCGGCCACAGCTCCGGTCGGCCGCCTCAACAATGGAGGCACGGAACATGGCCCATTCGGGCTCAATGTCCCCCACCTCCCCCGGGACATGGCTGAAGCTCTGCCGGAGGTGGGAGTTGAAACTCCTCCTTACAGGGGATTCCGCCAGCCGTTCCCAACAGACCCTCACAATACGTTTGGGCCTGCCAGGTCTGACCGGCTTCCTCTCCCACCAGCGGAGCCAACTCACCACCAGGTGGTGATCAGTTGACAGCTCCGCCCCTCTCTTCACCCGAGTGTCCAGGACATACGGCCGCAAGTCCGACGATACGACCACAAAGTCAATCATCGAGCTGCGGCCTAGGGTGTCCTGGTGCCAAGTGCACATATGGACACCCTTATGCCTGAACATGGTGTTCGTTATGGACAGTCCGTGACGAGCACAGAAGTCCAACAACAAAACACCACTCTGATTCAGATCGGGGGGGCCGTTCCTCCCAATCACGCCCCACCAGGTCTCACTGTCATTGCCCACGTGAGCATTGAAGTCCCCCAGCAGGACGAGGGAGTCTCCCAGAGGAGCACTCTCCAGTGCCTCCCCCAGGGACTCCAAAAAGGGTGGGTACTCTGAACTGCTGTTTGGTGCATAAGCACAAACAACAGTCAGGACCCGTCCCCCCACCCTAAGGCGGAGGGAGGCTACCCTCTCGTCTACCGGGGTAAACCCCAATGTACAGGCGCACAGCCGGGGGGCAACAAGTATGCCCACACCTGCTCTACGCCTCTCACCGCGGGCAACTCCAGAGTGGAAGAGAGTACAACCCCTCTCGAGGAGGCTGGTTCCGGAGCCCAAGCCATGCGTCGAGGTGAGTCCGACTATATCTAGCCGGAACCGCTCAGCCTCGCGCACCAGCTCAGGCTCCTTCCCCAGCAGAGAGGTGACGTTCCACGTCCCAAGGGCCAGCTTCAGTAGCCGAGGATCAGACCGCCAAGGTCTCTGCCTTCGGCTGCCGCCCAGCTCACAAAGCACCCGACCCCCATGGCCCCTCCCACGGGTGGTGAGTGGCCTGTCAGAAGGGGGACCCGTGTAATTTCTTCGGGCTGTGCCCGACCGAGCCCCACGGGCACAGACCCGGCCACCAGGCGCTCGCCGGCGGGCCCCACCCCTGGGCCTTGCTCCAGGGGGAGGCCCCGGTAACCCACGTCCGGGCGAAGGTACACGTTCTCCAAAAATCTTCTTCATCATGGGGGTTTTATGAGCTGTTCTTTGTCTGGTCCCTCATCTAGGATCTGTTTGCCATGGGGGACCCTACCAGGGGCTTAAAGCCCCAGACAACATAGCTCCCAGATTCATTGGGGCACGCAAACCCCCCCACCACGGTAAGGTGACAGCTCAGATACAGCCCCACAAAGTATCAACCATAAACCTTTCCCCCAATGGAGTAAAAATCTGTTTTCCCTCACTGACCATACAGAAGGGGTCACAGGTTGAATAGGTCAGAGGGAAAGCAACAGACTTTGGATCAAATGAGACAACGAACTAATACAACTAGTACTTACTACTAAAAGACTACAACTAAGAATTTTCCCATCACAGTTCTCTCCGGGTACTCCGGCTTCCTCCCACTGTCTTAAACATGTGTGTTAGATTAAGTGGTGTCTCAAAAATTGTCCTTAGGAGTGAGTGTGAGCGTGTGTGGTTGTTTGTCTCGTTTGTCTCTGTGTGGCCCTGTGATGGACTGGCGGCCTGTCCAGGGTGTACCTATGACTGTTGGGATAGGCTCCAGCCCGACGGATTCAGCAGGTATAGAAAATGGATGGATGGAATAATAAAATTTGTTTCTGTCAAGAACATGAAACCTTACAAGATATTAGAATAAAAGTCCCAAATTACAGCTAGAATATCAAACAGACTTAATTAGTTTCTGCAAACATAAGAAAGTATTCATATTCAGTTATTTGATTTATAGGCCCAACATCTTGATTTGCAGCCCTCATAATGAGAATTACAGGCCAGCGAAATGATTTGGGTTTTCCAATCAGTTATACAGGCAGGAAGAATGTGTCTAAAGGCTTCCCACTCTGCAAAGCTTAAGATAGTGGTTCTATGTAAAGAGTAGGAGCTGTGATTTATTTGTCTTTACACATAGCTAAGCTGTGAAAATGCAGCAGGCTTTAATTACTGTACTATGCTGCCTAACAGTACTGTTCTGTATAAAACAATATTTATGAGAACCTTGGGCAGCATAATGTAAACTCAGGGCTCGCTGAGCAAAGAAGTAATTTTGGAAATGCCTGACTTTTGCATAGAGATTTGTTTTCATGTGCTTGTTAGATTTAATGTATTAAGTAAAAAATTAAACAGTGTTCACCAGTATGTTACAAACGGAGTACATAAGCACATCAGCTTTAGTCAAATGCTGCATGGTGCTTAGTACTGTCGCCTCACAGCAGGATGGCTCCAGCTTCGAATCTCAGCTGGGGCCTTTCTTTGTGGAGTTTGCACATTTCTCGCCGAGCACCCAGGAGAGAACCCACTCTTCTTAAATGGTGACTCTAAATTGACCGTAGGAGTGAGCATGTGTTTTTGTTAGTCTCTTTGTTGACCCTGTGAAACGCTCGTGACCTGTAACAACACTCTGAAAGGGTGTAACCTGCGTCTCCCCTGATGGCTGCTGGGATAGGCGTCAGCCCTCAGCAACTCTCAATAGGATAAATGTGAGTGAGAAAGTGAATTAATCGATCGGTACTTTAGGGGAAGATTCATTCGTGGGCTGACCATTTTTAAAAGAAAAAGATATTTACTTTTACTGGTAGTAAATGTGATCGATGTTATGCAAAATAAATCAGTATAAGACATTTACAAGTGTAAATGTTAGAAGAATTAAATGAAAATATTAATTACAGTTATATTTTGTAAAGTTTAATTAAAAGGTGGCATATCTGATCTTTTTTTATTTTGAAAAAAATTAATTTTCGCTTTTTCTGTGATCAGGGTCCCCATTCAAATGTGTTTCCATTCGATATGGTTATGTCATTATTAAGAGTTGATTACATGATGCTAATTCTCGCAACCAAGTGATGTGATTTATCAGTCAAACCTCAAATAAAAGCAAACTGTGACTAAATCAACATGATTTATGACAGAGAGCACATCAAAAAACCTCAGTATGTTATTATATATATATATTATATATAGGCCACAGTATATTATTTACATAATTCTTATACATCAATAACTAAGTGACCCTGGAGCCTTTAATCCTTCACGTATCTGTATGTGTATCCTGACCTGAATTCACGGCCTGGGAGTTGTTTTGGTTAAGTTTAGTTTTTTTTTTACTTGTTGGGTAGTACAGTTTTACTGTTCATCTTCTTGGTACCTGTAAGTGTCTGTTTTCAATAGATACATACATATTTTTGTGCTAAAATTCCATATATCATGCCTCTCCAGCACAAAACAGAATGCAACAAGCTTAAGAATTAGAATATATTGATGAATATATGATGTTTCATAAAAACATATGTACTGTGCAGCTGAAACATATCGTTGAAATACTTTTGGGACACATCACATTTAACTGTAATATCACTTTGTATATTGGATGTAACAGCAGAAGAAGAAGAAGAAGAAGAAGAACAGAGGGAAGTAGCAAATGTGCAAACTGGCAGCAAACAGAATGTAGAGATGAGCAGAAGTTAGTGAAAAGCACAAAGCACGTCATAGGCAGAAGCTTCTGGCGAGTGAACATTATGATTATAAACACCCTTTCTCACAAAGACACCACATTCAGCAGCAAATATTGGTGTTCACATTATTTGCTTAAAGTTTGCTAAAATAATATATTGCTAAAGGACTGAAATCTGATGCTTTTCGTCTGGACTGGTAAGTAAAAAGTTGATGAAATTGACTTTTTACCCTCTGGTAGTCACCCAGTAGGATAAACTTCGGAGCATGTGTATGTTGTATGTAATCACACATTATACATGTGGAAACTGTAATTACTTCTTTACACATCTAATTATCTGTATGTTTTGGGCTCACTTCCATCTCTGCAATAGTTTGATTTGCTGCCTCAAATAAGAAAAGAAAATTAGAGAAAAAAAACAACAACTCTGCCCCTTGTGGTAATTACATTTGAGGACCAAAGCTACAAAATCTTTATTTAAAACCTCTGAAATAAAGAAAAATTTGTTTTAGAGGATAATAACTAAATGTTAAATTTGTAACTAACTATAATAGTGTATACAAGCTGTAGTTTCTAAACATGGAGACAATTACTTCTAAATAGGTCACTTGCTTACTCGCAAGTAAAACGCTAAAATTGGGAGGAAAGTAAGGAGAGATGTTTCCAGAAGAAGTGTTTCATCTCTCTTCCTGAGGTGAAAAATGTTCTTGGAGCCCACGATGGTGGGCCCTTCCCCAGAGTTCATTAATTAGTTAATTAGTTAATTAGTCTGAACAGATGGTTGTGCAACACAAATCAGAAGGCTCCCTGAGCCTGAAGCATGAGGAAGGTGGGACAAGGTGAGGCAAGCAGAAGTCTGAAATCACAGCAGTCACCAAACCTCTGGACCAGGCTGTGTAGCAGACATTTTCTTCTCATTCACCCATTTTACTGCTCAACTACAGAGCATATCATAAATTAATAAGACCCTTTTTTATGATATAAGTTTTTTCCTTTACTAAAAAACACGATATATGTATGTGTATTAGCACAGTGATAGCATAAAGCGCTAAACCATATATTTAAGGGAGTTGTGGTCACACTGCAGGGAGCATTTATTCGAATGAATACTTTGCATCACTGCAGATTTAAAAAAGCGTTTTCGTAGGTTTATTTTTAGACTGCTCCCATCTCCCCCCTTCTGTTTCCTCTTCCCTCTCTGTCTATGATTCTCCCTTGCTCATCTGTCTCTATTCCCTGCTCTCCCCTCTTTTTCCGTACGCCTGACTATCACTCTCTTAAAGGCACAGGCATTGTATGAAATGAGGTTGGCATGTGTAAGCTCCTGTGAGTGTAAGTACAGGATAATACTAAAGATTAGAACTTAAAACCATTAAGATACGGCGTACCTCTGTTTCTCACTTTGACTCAAATGCACAGTGTCAGAGAGGAGTGTTATTAAAAATTCAGATGGATGGTGCATTATTCATGTATATGTTTTACGCATGGCACGCAACCAATTACTACACACACACTCACACTATCAAATGCATGGGAAATAATCGGTGTGCACACAGACAAACATGCATGTTCATGCCACACAAAACATACACACAGTTACACACAAGGATAATCGCCTTAGTACAGTAACCCATTTAAATATCTGAGAGTGTGTGTGAGACGGGGAGAGCGCACATTCGCCCACATACCAAAATTTTCAACAATGTTAACGGAATCGAGGACACTGCGTCATCCCTCATTATAAATCAGCTGCATCTATCTCCACCTCTATCTTCCAGTTTCTTGTGAATATTTTAATGACTTTGTGTGGAGTTTCAGGGTTAGAAATCTACTCGTGGTGTGCCTGCTTCAAACATCTCACACACGAATCACAGCAATGCTCTTGACACAAGGTCAAGGTGTGTGTAATGGAAGCAAAGGAAGATGTCACTGAAGAGCGTTTGGTTTAGCGTATAACCAAACAATCCTTGTCCCAAATTGTTTTCTGAATCTCAGCGTGTTAACGGCATTGATTGGTCTGACAGATGTGAAAAAGACCACATAAATAGCTGAAATCCATCCAGCTAAATCAGCAGGTCCAGATCATTTTGCAAACTCTTGGTTTGTCCTTGTGCCCGTGTCTCTTTCCGCTGGCACTGTCAATAACAGTGTGGATCATGTTGCCCTCTGTTAATACTCTTGCAACTCTTGGACTCCATCCTAAACTACTCCAGTTTCTCTGTTTATCATTATTGTGATATGTTGAAACAGACCCGATGCAATAAACAAGATCTGATTACCCAACCTGGCAACCGCAATGACAGCCACAAATAGTCTGTGAGCAAACACCTCCGAAAGATGAGGGTGAATGTTAATACTTGACTTCCCTGATATTCAGCAGCACAAGGGCTACACATACACACACATAGCTCAGCTCAGCTCATCTCAGCCTACACTCACAGGCCAAGCAACCAACACAAAGCTCCAATAGAATAACTGTAAATCCAAAAATGCAAGACGTGACAGTAACAGATAACAATTTCAATTCTGTTTTCAGTGGCTGAATATACACCCAAGCCACTAAGTTTTCAGTAGAGTCTCAGAGGTAAAGTGAGTCAGGTCCTGGTGATTATCTTTTCAGAAGGGAATATTAATACATTATTTAATCTAAAGCATTATGATCAGACACACTGATCATTGTAAACATGCCTGTTTGTGCTTTAACATGAAATCCTAGCTGCACAAATAAATGGGTACATAAAGGAGTAGCTGGTGAAGTGTTAGTACATCAGTAGAAAAGATAAGTCTGCCTTAAAGGATAAGACCGTTTTTTTGACATTGGGCCCTTGATTTCACATTATAACATGATGTTCTACTCACCCCTGCTTGTTGTTGGTCATTTGGAGCTGTTCCGAAGATATTCCCGAGGCGTCTGGCTGCTCTCTTGAGATATTCGGCCATGAAACGGTTTCCTATGGGCAAGTTTATACAGGCACAAACTATGCTGTTTATAATTTATTAATTACTGTACACTAGCACTGATAACGTGGCGGTGCGTCGCTTACTTAAAAAAATCCGGGTTACTAATTTTGAATTTTAGCCGAATGAATAAATAGGCAGCAGGTCTGTGGGCTGTCTGTGGTAGTAGCACGACGAGGACGTCAGTAACACCCACTTTACGACAAAAATTCAAAATTACAGTAACCCGGATTTTTTTAAGTAAGCGACGCACCTCCACGTTATCAGTGCTAGTGTACAGTAATTAATAAATTATAAACAGCATAGTTTGTGCCTGTATAAACTTGCCCATAGGAAACCGTTTCATGGCCGAATATCTCAAGAGAGCAGCCAGACGCCTCGCGAATATCTTCGGAACAGCTCCAAATTACCAACAACAAGCAGGGGTGAGTAGAACATTATGTTATAATGTGAAATCAAGGGCCCAATGTCAAAAAAACGGTCTTATCCTTTAACTTATGTATGATGACAAGATAGTGATTAAACACAATACAAATGTTTTGGAGACACATTATTCAGTTGTACAGAAAAGTCTACATAGGGCTGGACATTATTGGCCCCCCTTTTCCATGCAGCGACAAAACTCTGTATTTGGGCAAGTGGAAAGTGTGTTTATCCGATCAGACAAATGAAAACAAATGTGATACATTATTTTTCTGTGCTGAAGCTATGTAATCGTTGTTATCTTCCCACTAGTTGTCCATGCTGCTTTGTGTCTGTTTACCAGTCACAGATCACGTTGGTGACTTATGGACCTACCAGAATCTGTAGTTCTCATGCTGTGAGATTTGCAAACAAGATGTGTGAAAAAGCCACAAAAGAAAAACAAAACATAAACCTACAAAAATGTAGCTTGACACAATAGCGAAGTGAACAGCAAAGGAATTCCCCGTAGTTGGTCAGAAACCTATTCCTGGGTTACAATAAGGATGATTGGGTTTTTTTAGTTTTGCTTTGATTGGGATTGTCTTCTTCTATGCCTCACTTCAGACTCTCACCATTAATACCAGTCACCTTTTACTGCACACACTTTCCTTTACATGTACTGTTTGCTGTACCAAGTTAAAATTATTTCAAAAGAATGGAAGCAATAAATTGAAACTCAAATAGCATCTTCATACTATGCTGAAAGCCATTAACTGAAGCTCAAGCGCCTTGCGATGTTAGCTTAGAACAAGACACAGGATAAGTTACTCTGTACTCTGGACATCGCAAGGCTACAGAGGCCTGTTTGGATTTAGTCTTTTTTACTTTTTGGTCTGACTTTAAGAGTGATTATGATTCAGAGAGGACATAAAACACACTGTCGTTCAGAGTGCAGATTATACAATAATCTTTACATGACTATGCTGCCATGTTTAAAAGACACATTTTGATATGAGGGAATGGTGTCAAAACTAATTCTGCAAACATTTACAACACGCATCAATCACTTAATCTCTAAATTATGTCAAATATGTGCCATATCCAACTTACCGAGCACACCAAGCCGATAGTTCATGGTGACAACTATTACATTTCCATAGGCGGCAAGGACGCTACCATCAAACATGTTTCCTGAGCCCTCCATGTAGGAGCCGCCGTGGATGAACAGCATCACCGGCTTCTTACGACGGTCCCGGATATCTGTACAACACAGAACAACAAAGGTGCACATTACTTTCAAGCAAAATCTTTGGGACAATTCTAGATTGAAGATTAAGATAGAATTTCCCCATAGCTTGAGCTAGAATAAGCTCTAGATATGACTGGTATGGGTTGTAAATGCACAAAGTATCCATACTTTATCCCCAGTCATTCATGAGATAAAAGATTATGAAAATACAAAGTATGTCATATTTTCAGTAGACTCTTAGTCGAAGCAGGTCCTTCATGTATGCCTCATTGGGTCTATTCTCTATAATTCATTCTGCACTGTTTCTGTGTTACCTCTGTCCTGTGCACTGTGGGTACCTCTCAAAACAGTGATTCCCTTCCACATGTGGAGCAAATGGCAGTTCTGATCTTTTATCTGTTATTGGTGTCTTTGTGTGCACCCCCACCCCCTACCCCTCCACATCCTCTCCTGAACCGCCCCCTCTAACGGCGTCTGTGATGTATTCTTAGTGTCTGAGTGTGGATAAGGCTGAGAGAGAGCTGCCAGTGCAGCCCAGTTAGGCTGAGCGCCTGCACTGTGCAGGCCCTGTGGATAATTTGTATGAAAGGCAGACCAAGTGGAAACATAAATAACAGCCACAGCATCTGTTTACCCTGATGAGCTTCAGCACTCACAGAAGGGGGAGACGGGGAGATAAGAGGAGAGAAATAGAGATAAGGGGGCGGGGAGGGGGGGTAAGACAGAGAGAGGAAGAAGATGAAAATAGGGCAGCATGATAGAACTGACAGGGGTAAAGAAATGGATGGGAGGTTGACACCAAAATAAAGGAAAAAAAACACAACACTTAGTATGGAAAAAAAAGATTACAAAGCAAGTCACACATAGCGAGGTACGCTAATGAACACTCAAATTCACAGAGGATTCACACCGTATTCATACAAAGACACACACACACACACACACACACAAACTCTTGCATAGGCAGCTGCGATGTTGAGTCGCTATGGAAACTGCTTCTCGCTAATAAAACTGCACCAGCCATTCCATTGCACCGACTCACTGAATGCCTGTTGCCGTGGTAACAAATTCCACTCACGTATTTGCACACCCGCCTGCATCACCACCTGAATCTCAGGTTACACATGCACTTGGGTGCGTCACTCACAGTCACGCGGGCTCACACAAACACACACACACACACACACACACACAAGTGAATGAGGCAAAGTGGTGCATATGGCTTCACACATGCAGAATTTAATGTAGTTTTTTTTTTATAGATATCTTATAGATCATTTGTATGACTCAAGCAGGCTTGAAATAAAAACTTTCAATCGCACACTCCAGTGCACTGCTCTTTTTCTTCTCTTCGCTGGTATTCTGAGCATCGGCTTATTTCCCAGAGGATATGTAAACAAGTTAAATTATGGTGCTATCAGGACTGTATAGAGGAGTGACGTATGATCAGGCTGTCACAGCAACACTCTTACTGGGAAAAACATCATATGACAGAGGGAATGGCATGTGTTTACATGTTAAAGGACAAATCACCACTTTATTTCTACTGCATCGTCGCCAAGTGCTTGCTCAAAGGGACTTGTTAAGTTTCTCTCTTTGTATAGTGCCTAAAGACTACTTTTAGTTGTGAATTTGTGCAAGAAAAGTTAAACCGGATTGAACTGTAAAGTTCAACAGCTAAATTTCTGTTACTCTGATGTGTTCACAAAGACTACTGTTGTAAATATTTTTGCTCTCCATCTATTCAGCCCTGCACTATAACACCATCAGGATGGAAGCAGCTGTCCACGGCTGACATTTCAGAGATCGATTGTCTTAAAACAGTAGTAGCCTCAAGTAGAGCTTTCACAATCAAGAAATTCTGGTTCATGATTGTCAAACAAGTAAATTGTGCTTAATGCTTTCATAGTCTTTTTATTTCAATGTATTAGTTTTACATAAGCAATATAAGCAACTTTTAGTGCAACCCTTTGGTTCAAACCTCACTTTTCACCCTTACCACCTATTGTGATATTATTTTTTTTATTGCTTTTCTGGATTAAAACCCAAAGCGTTCTCACAAGTGTGTTGACAGTGTTGGTACTAAATCATTGCAAAAAACAACATACTCTTTGGGATTTTTCCCTCTCCATCAGTGTGTTAGCTTTTTTATTCACATAAAAGGTCTGCAACTTATGGTCCACAACTCTCCCAAAAACGACAGGACTTTCTTATTACATAGCTACACATACATACAGATTGCAGTGTCCATATAACAGTTAGCTGCAATTCTAGTAATTTTTGATAAATGTTCACAACGCCTCCCTCCAATTTAATTCCTTACGGGATTTGCCTTAGGCCTAACGACAGTTTTGTGGAGAATTTTGGAGAGAAAAAGGTGTCTGTATGCAAGGAATACTGATAAAGGAACTAGCAAACAAGCTAATAAACTACTAGCTTGGCTATCAAACTGGTCACCACATTTTGAAGATATTCAAGTGAGAACTTTACAATTGTATTTAGCCAACATACAGAGAGGAAACAAAGTGGTTCATATGTATTTTACTACTACATAAACAAAACTGATTAAGATGCAGACCAACCCGTTAACATCTCTCATCTATGCATTTCCCCTTGTATGATAAGTCTTGATTTGTCACAGTAGTTCCATGCATAGGCCTATTCTAAACAAAACTGCTTCAGTTAGCCTTTCTCATTATTGTGGTGACATTTTTATTTTTTCTAAATAATACTAATTTTATCCATGCAAAAAGAAATGTACTTACCGGTACTTACATTCAACACAAAAGGACATAGTCTGTTTATCAGACAAAATTACTGGCTAAACTTCTTAGACAGATGTATGTGGAAATAAGTCCTAATGCATCTGTGGTCTTTTCTATCCTGACTTGGCAAGATCAACATGAAACATATTTGCATAATCCCTGCATAGTGGCTAGTTTGGCATGCTTCAAACAAAGGAGTAGCTTTCACGTGTTAACCAGTTATGGCAGCCCGGGCCTTTCTAAACGGGTTGCTTAAAGATAGGGGAGTTAAAATAAAGCATTTCAGAAAGAAGGAGAAATGTATGGTATGAGAAAAACATAGTTTCTTGAACATTAAAATGTATAAATCATTTCCAGTGGTACCCCAAAATAAATCTATGAACTTGCAAATGAGCATGATAAGGGCTCTTTAATGTCATCATGCTTATTAATATGCGGCTGGTCGAATATTAGAATGAAGTAACTCAAGATAATCAGTTGGTCCCATTAAACAATAACAAAAGAGAGCTGTGCAAGGTTGAAAATGGTGTTGAAACAGAGATCAAATTTAAAGGTGGATGAAAATAAATTTAGTGAAGTTCCGAATGATCACAGTCAGCTCAAATAACTGTGATGAGTTGCAAATGTAATAACTGTGACATGCCTGGCCTTGAGCCGGTACCCTCAAGTAGAGGTGAGAAGCAGGTTATAGATGTCTGGTAAACTTATGTCTGTCTAAAAATACAATGCCAGAAGGTTTTTTTTTTTTTGCAGTCCTTTACCCCAGCAGATGCTGACTCATGAGACTTCGATTAAGGTTATTATCAAATTTAATAAGGCTGTTGAAAAAAAGCATTCATATATGCAGTGGCACTCCATATCCCCGGCAGATTATGTGCTGTCCTTTTACTTTAGTAAATGTTCTATTTTTGTCTTTGAAGCATTTCAGTGTTGCACATAACGCACAACATAATGATAGGACAAATCAACAGCAGAGAGTCTTAAGATTCAGTGGGTAGACTTTTACATACTATTGGATCGCAGGTTGTATCTGCAGCCTCTGCTCCACTCGCCTTAAGTTGCCTTAGAAAATGTATTTCCCAATTAAAGTTTTTTGAGAGGCTGGCACATAACAGTCAGGCATTTGATGTGAAGGACAGGCTGCAATTTTCAACCACAATAAATGAACAGATATGTTAACATTTGAGTTTTTTTAATGAAATACTACCACTCCTTTAAGCACTGAAATTGTTTAACCTTTCAGAATTTACAAATGAAATACACAGTGTTACAGTGCATCAAGGTTATAGATCTTTCCCTTCGTGAAACATAACTCTTTTCTCAGTTTTTGCTTATTGTCTCACTTTGCTCAATATTTTTTTAAATATAATGACAAAACACCAACAGCTAAAAATTAAAAACTAAAACTAGACAGAAGCAGAAGCTGGAAATAAAGAAAAGTGTAAGAAAAGAGCAAATTATTTTTGAATAACAGATAAAAACCTCATGCATACCTACAATGCTTTAATGAAGGGGAAAGATAGGAAGTGTGTTAAAAAAAAAAAAGACTCGGGGAAAGCTTTAAAAGAACATTTTTCAAGTTTATATTCATAAAACAGGGGACGTAGTGCAGGCATTTTGGTAAGAAGATACAGTCAGACAAATGCCTTGCTAGATAACATCTTGCGATAATAAGAAACATCACATGATTTGCAAGTCTGTGGAAAAAAAGATACAAAAAAAAGAAAACAGTGGAAGTGTGTTGAAGTGAGGGAAATGGAAAAGTGACTGAAAGCAGCTTAGCAGAAACAGTGAGGTGATTAAAGGGCGTAGGCTGTTCATTTATTCTATAAACCTACATTATCATATTTAGGGTCAAGGGAGTACTGAAGCCTATGCCAGCCGCCACAGAGCAATAGGCCCATGACAGGTCACCAGTCCAACACTGAGACAGCATCTCTTGCCTACACCTACAATCAATCTTTTTGTGGGGCGACAGTGAGAACCACCACACCACCGTGCCACCCGCTGGGTGTTCAACTCACCCTTGGCCATTTAGGACTAAATCCGAACAAGGAGCTCACTGTGTTTCTCGCCTGCCCCAAAAACACTGGCACATTATTCACTCCTTTTCATACCACCTAACCTGATACTATCCTCCTCAATATCCACCTCTCTACTGAATACCTATTCTTAACAGTAATGTCTTACCTCCTTAAGGAAAATGCCTACTTTCTACTTTTCCATTCCTCTGCTCCTCTCTCATTCATTCCCTTATGGTAATTTCAATTGATTGGGGCGTGAAATGTTTTCGTCTGAATCAGCACTTGAATATTCTTTGCACCAACATCCGAGCAATGCAGTTTCTTACAAACAACTTTCAAATAAGATGCAAATGCAACATTGTTTAGGAACCAGTGTCCGATCCATACTTCAACAATTAAGTGATGAGTTCAACTGCATCCCAGCCCTCTTGATCCTGTCAAGATCCATCGGTTGTCGGCATAAATGTCAAGCTCTACCACTGTCCTACTCATCCACCCTCTCACTCTCTATTTCTCCACATCCCTCTCACTTTCAAAGCTGTATAAATGTCATTTCATCACGCACTTGTCTTCATTATGACTGTTTTTTTCCACCTCTCCCCCTTTGTTGCCCACCTCAGTGCTCTCACAGTGCTCAGCTTTTTCTTTTCTTTCATCTCTATTCTATCATTGCCTCTTTTTCCACAATACATGAATCCTTCCCCCTGTTTTCACCATTAAGAAACCACACAATTGGATTAGCTACATCTGTCTCTTTTCAAACCATAGCAATTAGAGATGCAAGGAAGAGAGTTCAATACTCAAATAGAACTGCTTCCATCCATCCATTTTCTACACCCGCTTAATCCAACTCAAGTTTTTGGGGGCCTATCCCGGCTGTCATTGGGCGAGAGGCAGGGTGCACCATGGACAGGTCGCCAGTTCATCACAGGGCCACACAGAGACAAACAACCTCGCACACTCACACTCACTCCCAGGGATAATTTAGTCACCAATTAACCCAACATGCATGTTTTTGGGTAGCGGGAGAAACCCAGACTACAAGGAGGAGAACCCACAGAGAGAACATGCAAGCTCGACACAGAAAGACCCCAGCTGAGATTCAAAGCTGCAACCCTTTTGCTGTGAGGCGGCGGTGCTAACCACCACACCACCGTGCAGCCCCTGGAACAGAGCTTGAAATACAAAAACAAAACAAACAAACCAAAAATACAATGGATACAATGCAGACAATACACACAAATTAGCAAACATGCTTTCAATTGCAGATTTGAACATGTGATGTTCTCAAGCTTCCAGGTTCAACTCCCGACTGGGGCCTTTCTGTGTGGAGTTTGCATGTTCTCCCCGTGTATGCGTGGGTTCTCTCTGGGCACTCCGGCTTCCTCCCACTGTCCAAAAACATGCATGTAAGGTTAATTGGTGTCTCTAAAAATTGTCCTTAGGAGTGAGTGTGAGTGTGTGTGTGTGTGTGTGTGTGGTTGTTTGTCTCTGTGTGGCCCTGTGATGGACTGGCGGCCTGTCCATGGTGTACCCCGCCTCTCGCCTGATGACTGCTGGGATAGGCTCCAGCCCCCCTGTGACCCACCCGACGGATTCAGCGGGTATAGAAAATGGATAGATGGATGGATGTTCTCAAGCAGACAGACATGCAGAAAAATGATATATAATGCAATGTATATGCGAAATATTGCTCTGTAATATACAGCTTGTCTAGGCACGTGCAAAGAAATAGATGCATATGCTGTCTGCACAGATTTAGACTGCAACAGTAAAGGGTAATGAGAAGATCTCCCTTTGGCTGCAGTACTCTTGAAAATGTTCCGCAATAGCAGAGACATGCATAAACCCTCTACTTTTCCATCCTTTAGGAATGAAGGCTTGAGTGAAACCTAATAACGTCATAGAAAACAATAATTGAACAGACCATTTCAAGAGAACTTCAGAGACAGAATAACGGCGCTGGTAAAATAAGGGACTAAATATTGATTTTCAGAGATGCATCACACAGGGCAGCCAGAACATCAGCGTGTGGTTGATCAGCCACATAGCAACCAAGAAAGGAGAGTAAATTAGCTTCTCATGCAAGTACCCAAAAAGCAGGGGGGGACTTTGATGAGCAACAATTTTTTAGGTAGCTTTTGTTCATCTAAATACATGCTTGTGAAAGGGAAAGAGACATTTATGTGCTCATACAAGCAGTTAACAGTGGACGATGTAATGTGCACTTCACAGAGTGATGCTTATTAAAACAGCTGCAAATACCACATTCCCCATGGACTTTGAAAAATAGAGCATGAAGGAAAGAAACATGCAATTAAAATACCTTCATCCCTTGGTCTGTTCATTGTAGACTCATCATGTTTTTTTGTGAGTGGACCTGAGGTTTAGAAATAGGAAGGAGAGGAGACAAAAGATAAAATTCAAAAACATTGCATTTGCAGAAAAACAAAGCAGGAAAATAAGAAATGTTTAAAAGAGAAAAAATGGGCAAACTGTGAGACACAGTTCTGTTTCACCTCAGTGACTGCGTACAAAGATTACACGCTGTTTCCTTAAAAGATAACCCCAAACTCATTGGTTTTAACTGCTTGGGATCTTGTCAAGGGCTGCTTTGTAAATGACCCCAGAGGCCATTTCTCCTCAGTCCTTCTTTCCCAATCAGTCCAGACACATTGCTGCTTTGTAAAGTAAAATCAATGAAGAGAATCAAGCCATTCTTGGGTCAGAAAAACCAAGGAATGCCAAAATACTATGTGTCCTGCTCTAGATCAAGCCAGTGTTGCAGTCCTCTGGCTTCAACACTGACCTGGATAAATACATACAGGCAGGTGCACAAAAGAAATGCAAGCTTATAATCTGAAATGTGAGGATTTTTGAGTAATTTAGACAAAACTGAATTGTTTGAGATATTTACACCTCCTGCAAAGACCTGCAAGAGGCTTCCTCTCATCAAGGTCAAAGAATAGGCCCACATTAAGCTGTAATGGTAACGCTAGGTAAATGCTCCATAGGGCAGAGCCAATAACAAGCATTTATCACAGTGACTTATCAATGCCCTGCCGTGTCAATCTCTCTTAGTCCTGAGTGATAAGGATACCATTAATTCACTTTTTCTTAGATTCTGAGAATGCAGCTTTCCTTCAGCAATTAATCACCGCGTTTTGTGTCGTGCTCAGCCACAGTCTACATGTCTTCAAAAAAGTCATTAAATACATTCACGTTCACACTCTCAGGCCCCCACAAACATCAAATGTCCACACGCCACACAAAGCATTTTAAAAGCGTCCTTATCATCTGTTGATGTCCTCCTCATACCTGCCCAGCAGCACATTCCTTGTTCTCTGGTGGGAAGGCATTACAGCCTCTCATTTAAAAAAAGGATACTCTGTGTTGGGTTGCCAAGGAGTTTATCACTCTGCCGGTGTGCTGCTGACATGTCTGTTTCTACACTATTGCAGTAAACCTCACAGTGAGGTGTTGGCATATACCCTTTTCACAGTGCAGTGCATTTATTGACAGAGGATACACAGCTTCAGTGCACTCCACCATTGTAATGCTGCATTTTCAGACATCTGTCTGTATGAATATGGCTTCCTGATATAAAATGTTTATCATCTGTCCTAATGGGTAAGGATCAATGCTGAATGGATTTGCTGCATACTCTCAGTACCACCATACAGGCGTCCGATCCAGAGAGCACTTATTGCCATAGCAGGAGATGGTGCAGCCACTGGTGCTAGGCTACAGAGCAGACAGGTGTACAGGCCAGTAATGGATAGAAAGGCCCATTAGTCCTCTGACTTGTCAGCACTCCGTCGCTACTTAGCACCACTTTAAAACCACACATTTCTACTTAATGGAGACGACTCAGATTTCAGTTCATTTCTCAATACTTATTAAAGAACTAAACTAAATTTGAGGATAAACACTATTCAGACCCTCACAGCCTGACATGGAGCATAAGACCTCACCCTCAGACTGTGCACACACTGGGCTTGTCTGCCTGAAAGGAATAAGGAGCTGGCAAAAACACGAAAACCAAATGCACTTTGTACCATTCTAAGAATTATTTTCAAAATCAAGCAATCTGTCAGTTGTTGAGTCGATAAAAAGGCCGATAAAGAATAAAAAGAATTTACAGATTCCCAGAGCCCAATGTGCAGGTACAATCATGCAAACAGGTTTGTTTGGCTTGGGTGCTTTGAGCTGCATGGTAACATTAGAAAAATTTTTATCACTGACAATGCTAAAATGCTTATGTATAGATTTTTACCATGTACACCTTTTATCTTGGTTTGGTATCCTAGCATCCTAAGATAGTCATATGACATACATGTCAGGATTAAATTTCATGAAAATGTAAATACGACATTTTAATTTATCTTACAGATGTCAACCCCTCTGAGACTCTACAAGAACACCAACAATAAGAATGAATCCTTTGGTTGGTATAGGGTGGGAAAGTGAGATGAACTGGACATTTAAATGATCAGAATGCATCTATGACTACAGGTTCCGGTTCTAAAAATATGGCATATCATACAAAAAGGTTCAATCAGCGGCAGGTTTGTGGTTAGATAATTTGAATCAGTGGGTAAGCAGCACCATCTACCTGAATCTGAGTCAAACTTGTGATGATTTAAAGAAAATTAATCACTTTAAAAACAAATTTATTAAACGTTTTTTCTTTTTAGAATTAGTAATATTTATTTTCTAAAAATTTATTTATATTACATAAAACCAACTGAATGAAGTTTTAATCTAAATTAACTTTTTTTTTTTGCATTTTTAGACAATATATCAAACAGCAAAGTTGTAGCCTTCCTAATGGCAGACTAAACAGAGTTAATTGAATAAAACTACATGAAAAGCCAATAAAGAATGAATAAATAAGTTTCACTGAAACATAAAAATAAAAAACAAACTGCTATAATCAATAGACTAAATAGAAAATAATGCCCAGATCAACAATGGCATGATCTATGTTGAATGTAAAACCAGTCCTTTTAGATTTTTGGAAGCCTGTGAACAAATCAAAAACTTGAAACCTAAATTGAGTTTATTTGATAGGGAGAATATATAAGTGCATTAGATATTTCTCTGATAAGAACCAGAAGATACTTTGCAACAGATTAGAATGATAAATATATTTTTGAAGGTAATCTACCTCATTTAAACAAATTTATTCATTTATTTTAGTTTAAGCTGCTTGCTCAATTTACCTCACTGCATTTGGCTCACTTTGCCTTATAGCTGTCATTTTGGGGGAAAAAATGCAAAATCCTCTACCAATGCAGGCTTTTAGCTGAATGATGTGCATAGTTTTATACATCACCAGCATGCATCATAAATATTTCTAGACTTTAATTAATAGGCTTTGATGTAGCAGCTATTACATGTGATATAAGAATATCTTTTAAAGGAAATTGGTGCTTGTCATATCTCCCATGTGTTTCACAGAAATGATGGGTGGGTTGAAAATGAATGGTGACATGGTATTCACAGGTAAGTCCTGATTCAAGGGGTAGACCAACTTACCCACTGGCTCTTCCTATCCCACACTCCCCTAAAAGGTTTCTGTCAATGTGAGATATTGTAAAGGATTATTTGACTTTTATCTGCTGGATCATCTATTGGATACAACAAATGTGTGAACTAAAAGTCAAAAGTCGGGGCAGATATTTCAGTAAAACCAAAACTGTCGGCATTTAGGTGTCCCTAAAGAAAAAAGTCAGGAGTGACTTGAGACCAGTTTAGTCCTACGGATATGGATGAAATGCAACCACAACTTCAAATAATTCATAGAATGAATTAGGCCCGTGATGTGTTAAAATCGTTTTGTCCTGCCGAGCAAAGCAACAAGCTTATACTGTATTGTGCTGGTTAGCAGGATAATGAATGCCATCTCAGATGGCAGTTACTATTCTCTTTTTGTAAAAAGGTCAAAGATGTTATTTTAAATAAATCTAAATGACTGTAAAATATGATGCCTATTGTTTTTCTGGTGAGGCTGCGCTGCATAAACTATGATTATATGTTTGGTATCATATGGGAGGATTTCCTATTAAATAAATGTTCAAGGAAATATCTAGGTCTTGACGGACTTTGGGTTTGAAGAAATACTACAGTTCATCAGAATGAAGTAAGATGTGGTTTATCAGAA
The DNA here is from genome assembly GCF_027942865.1 of Odontesthes bonariensis. Taxonomy (NCBI): domain Eukaryota; kingdom Metazoa; phylum Chordata; class Actinopteri; order Atheriniformes; family Atherinopsidae; genus Odontesthes; species Odontesthes bonariensis. Next base: position 14,051,503 of record NC_134521.1, on the reverse strand, counting down.
AAACATCTATTGCAACTGCCTCAGAACAGAAGCCTGCCAGCAATCTGACTGCCACATGATGTAATGGGCCAGTGGTGGGTGAAATTCAATGGCCTATACAGGGGCATTTAGCCTGGGTTGTTCCAGGATTCGACTGCTTGACCTAATGTAGTTCCATCTCTCAGTCAGCTGGGTTTCTTTTCAGTTCAGTGAACAAGTGGCCAGAACACAAGCTGTCTCCCGTCCCTCTCCATTTCCTCAGTGCAGTAAACGGGATGAAGCTACAGTAAGTCATGTCTGTGGTGGCCTGTCTACTTGACAAGGTGTCAGACACAGCTTCAGCCCACCCCCCACCACAATCCGGGCAGCAACTTGCAGCACATGCAGTTCTATCCATTTTGCTCTCCATCTCTTCCAATGCACCCGCCTCCATCCTTAACCCCTCCCTTCTTGTCCCCTGAAATATGGTTTTTAATAAAGTGCACTGTAAATGGCTGCTCTAGTGGTAATAAAAATGAAAGATCTCAGACCTTTCCCTGGGGAGTGTCTTGAGGAAATAGGAACGCAGTGAGACAGTTCTATCTCCTAACAACCTGACCACGCAGTGTTGATGTTCAACACAAGAAAAGGTGGTCGGTGGCAAAAGAGAGAAAAGGAGGGAGAGAGAAACTCACTTTTCGGTCCAAAAGAACACTTGTGTTATATACATTTTCCCAAGAAGTTATTTGAATTTAATTTGAGTTGAGCTGGCTACATGGTGGCCTGGTGGGGAAGGGCACCGAGCTCATTTGCATTCAGAACATTGACCCTTTCTACTGACATCTGCATAAAGATGGAGGAGTGTGGAGAGCAGGGAGAAGGCACGGAAGGTTTCAGGAAGGACAGAGCAGGAGGGGTGAACAGATACAAAAATAAAAAGAAGGCTTTTTTTATCCAAAGACTAATGTCAAGAACACTGAGCATTTCTGTGTATGAAATAGCTATTATGTGCATGACTTAAAGTAAAGTGTATTAGTGTGAGGAAAATAAGTAATGTTGCACTCTGGAGATGAGATGTGTAAAGGTCATGCCATGCCAAAAAATATCCGGTGTCAAAACCTTTTGATCAATGCTTGCATGAATCTGTGATGCCAGTTCATTACAGGCGCCCCAATATCTGCCCTTCCAGCACACTTGAACAACATTTTAAAAATCAAACCTACTACTGTAGCTTAAGCTTCAAAACTACTTATACCTCTTTTCCACTATGCAGTCCAGAACGGTTCGCTTATTTCAGTGTTTCCACTACCACGAAAGTGGAACCCGTTACCATTTTTGTAACCCTTCTGCTTGGGGTACCTAGCACACAGGACCGGTTCCAGGCTCTGCTCTCCATTGTTGGTGAGGAGGCTGGGCAGCGGGAGCTCGATGGCGCTGTGCGAAACGAAAAAGTTTTCCAGCTGATTGCCGCAAAAATGTCAGAGAGTGGTTTCAACCGGACCGTGAGCCAGTGTCGCATTAAACTGAAGAAGCTTGGAGGTGGTTCGAAATCATGGATGTTATTTGCCGTTATTTGCTATTTACGCTTCGGCACGCACTCCGCCCACCCTTGAGAGGTCCCCTTTGTACAGTGGGAACGCAATGTGACCCCAAAGCAACCCGACCCGTACCGTACCGTTCTGAATCCGTACTGCATAGTGGAAACGAGGCTATAGAGTTGTGTTAGTGGCCCTTGTGAGGATCCACAAACTGTACCTACAGTGGCTACAGCAATGCTTTTACCTAAATGCTAATATCAAATTGCTTTTAAAAAATTTCCTGCTTCTCTTGTAAAATAATTTCCCATTTGAATTGCCATCTTAACATGCTGGCATTTGATAATTACATACTATTACATAGTATATGTGGTAATCCTACAAATTCAACATTTGTAGATTATGACAATGGTGAAAAAAAATCAAAACCACAGTTAATAATATAGGCGTGGATGTCATAGTATCGTATGTTTGTTCCTACCACCAGTATGAACTTTTAAGTGGGGTTAGACAAAAATGTCATCCTGTCGTTGGTAAAAGGAAAAATACTATTAACACAGTGTGTGCAAATTATTTAGGTAATGACCAGTTATGTCTCTTTACAGTGTTGAGCTCAAAAGCAGTTCCTTTCAGTTTAAAAATGTTTGCAAGTGGGTTTCACTAATTCAGTTCAGTCTTATCAAATCTCCCCCACAGTGATGATAAAAGGGACCAGCTGTCTTTTTAAGTGGAGGAGGGCTGGAGCCTATCCTAGATGCCATTGGACAAAAGGCGGGGTATATCTTGGATGTTTGTTTTTTTCCTCACCTATCTACACTAAAAGCTGTACAACCATATTGAAAATAGAACATTTAAATATTCAAACATTTATTTTCAATAAGCATACAGATTCTACAGTTAAAGCATCCTTGGAAGTAATGGCTACCAGGTCTTCTAGGGAATAAGCTAGTCTTGATACAAGCTTGGCACAGCTTTTATTTGGAGCTTGTTCTCATTCCTCTTGGCAGAAATATTCAAGTTCACTCAGGTTGGATGGGGAGTGTCAGTCTACAGCCATTTTCAGGTCACTCTTGCAAATATGTTGCACTGGGTTCAGATCTAACTCTGGCTGGGTCACTCCAGTTTTCCTGAAGCCACTCTTATTTCTTTCAGAGATATGCTTTTTTTTTAAAAATTTGCATTCTGTCATGTTAAAACAGTTAACTTCTCTCTAACCTTCAAAGCTCGGCTCATGGAGAAGATTTTCACCTTAGATTGCTCAATATTTCCTGTATCCATCTTCCATTATATCCTGACATAAATGTTGGTGCTATTACTGCATTAACTGTAGGGATTGTATTAAAAAGGTGATGCACAGTCTCTAGTTTTCTACATAAACAGTGTTATGAATTTTGGCCAAGTAGTGTAATCTTTGTTCAAACTCCCAGTGGGCTGTCATGTCCCTTTTAGTGAGGAATGGCTTCCGTCTGACCACTCTACCAGAAAGGCCTGATAGGTGGAGTGCTGTACTAATTGTAATGCTTTTGCAAAGTAATCCCAATGATACATGTTCTCAAGAACTGTACTGTAAAACTGGTCAACCTGGCTCAACCAGAATTCTAACACAGCGTAAACGTATGAGGGATTGTGACAACGATAACATGTGAAACATCTATTAGATTTCAGGAGCACTTCACTATCCTCCTCCATTTTTTCTCGCATACAAGGCACAACATGTCCTTGGAGACAGCATCTGCCTTGTGTAAGCAGTGACCCCTGACAATAAGTGACAGATTCTGACAAGCAGACACAGCTACATGTAAAATCTGTCTCACTCATTTGCACACCTTTTCCCCAGAGAATGACACAGAAAGCTAAGCATCATCCTCTCAGTGAGTATGTGACATGTGCAGCATACAGCATATACACCAAACAACTATAAGCACTCATTACGTACACTATCTAATGTGTTTAAAGGAATTTAAAGTCACTTGACAATCACTGTTTTGCTTCTTATCTTCTCTTCTTATTCTCATCTCTTTTTATGTCACAGTAATACTGCACCAGCACTTAAACAGAATATTACCACAAGGAACACAGAATGTGACTTCTGAAAAATGATTTGACTTAATAATCAGATGTAAATGAAAAGGGAATTCATTCAAACCCAGGAAATAGTTAGCTTTTAGTCTTTGGGATTCTCCTGAGTGTCTTTGGCTTCACATTGTGAGCTCCTCTTGCACGGAATGATCAAAATGACTCTGTTGCAGCAAGTACTTGCACAAATAGGAAATTTAAAAACCATTGTACCAAATACAAGCTGTCCTTATGGTGTGAAGAGGCTGTGACCCAATTTTTTTTTTCTTGTTGAAAAATTATGTAAAAACATTCACAGTGACATCCAGGATTTCACTTTGATTATCACCCATCTTAAACGCAAAGAACTAAGATATTTCTGAGAGAGATTTTGCTCACACTACAGACTCACCATCCTCAGTGGGTACATAAATGTTGAGGTAAAGGCAGTCCTCGCTCTGGTTCTGAACGTAGGTCGCCGCAGCATCCAGGTTGTCTGTGAACCACACTGGCAGCATGATCTCAGGTAAAACCCCATGCACATTCTGGGGACACACTGGTGCAAATTGGGTGGCATTGCGAATCTCTTGCCAGGAGCCTGGGGCTTCAGGAGGTTGGAATCGCCGCTCGCCAATGGGTGCGGTGGCATATGGCACACCTAAGTACTGTTCCACTGGGCCTAATATCTCATTGTTGAGGTCCTTCTTGACACCACGGATCTTTCCATAGCCTGTGGATACTATGGGGTGTTTCAGGTCAACACGCTGGGAGGATGTGAGAGTCAGCTGCAGCACCAATCCCAGGAGCCACAACAGACAGGGAGTAGCAACCTGTTGAGAAGTATTAGGGCGCTTTCCACCATAGCCTTGGAGGCTGGCAGCATTTAATGGAAAAAACAACATGTCCGAAATAAAAGCTATTACACTCAAATCACGGGGACTTCAGCATGGACCAGAGGGGAATCACTAACTCAGGGAGATATAGGAAATGACAAAGGCCAAAAGAGGAACGGTGGAAGGGGACCAGTTAATAGTGTTTCTAGGATAACATGGTGAGGTGGAGGGACAGGTAGCATTCTCAGGTAGACTCTGCAGTCTCATCCGTCGTCCTTCAAACCTCTTGTGGGTCCAGCGCAGCAGTCAGGATGCCAGTTAAGCCTGAAAGACACAGATGAGTTGTGGGTTGCAGTTAGCATTTGTGAACAGATGTGCTCTAAACAATGTTGATGTGTTTAAAAAGACACAAGGGTAAACCGCATATTCCCAAAATTTAGTGTGTTCACTAAACAAGACAGTATAGATTTTTATAGTTTGCTGCTTTATAACATTTGTATTAAACTGAGAATAACCTTTTACAAGAAACTGTTCAATTGCAACTAAATTGTGTCCATCAGCTTCAACTGTACTTTATGTTTAGTGAAGATTAGAAAATGCCTACCATGCTAATCTGGTATGGTGAACACTGTTAAAACTAAATAAAATCAGCAATTAATGTTTTATTATTGGGCCTAGTGTTTTAATCTTCAATGAACATTAACGCACAATAAAAAAAAAAATCTGTTCTTTTGTTTATTCTTTTTTATGGATTATCAATTTTGACCAACTCACTTCTGTTACCACATAAATTTTGACGACAGATTAAAAATGTAAATGAATTAAAATGCAATTGCATGGTAATTTATACCAACATATCAGATATGGAAACTCTAAAAGCTGATATAGGGGAAGGGAAGTCTGGAGATGTTGTGAATTAGGTTAATTTGTAACAGATACATAATTGACATGATTGGATTAATTAAGAAAATACCTAGTTTAGACAATTTCAGTAATTTAACATTTATCAACTTAACGTTCCAGATAATCCAATCAATGAATAGCATTTAATTGCAAGTGACATCTGAATGTGTCAAAAAATTTAGCTAATTGCAAAAAAAAATATACAATAGTTAGTCATAACCAACACATTTCTGTTTAGAGTTAGAATCTTTAGATCAGATTGCAATAAGATCCCATCTGAGAAAAATAAACCTGTGGGTTTATTAAACAAGATTTGAAACATCTACACTGACTGTACATGGACAACATTTACTTTGTGCCCACATGGTCTAAGAAATTTTGTAAATGCTGTTTGTAAATTCCTGTTAATGAAGTTTTTTCCTGAGCTTTGGAAGCTGGTTTACTTTCGTTGTAAAACGTCATTTTCAGTCCAAAAGGAAACTTTTCAGTGACTATTGTGTAATGTGGTCCCATCTCATTTTTTATCTTCGAGGTAATTACAGAAATTTAACTGTAGAAAACACTTGTCTCATTATTAACCTCAGCACACAGAGAACACAAAATAAACACATGTTCACAAATCCTTTTAAGAACTGAACAAAGAAAAACCCCACTGGCCCCTGCCACCTTTCCAGTCATCCACACTGTGTCAGTCGGCCGTTCCCTCTAAACTCAATTCAGTTGCCTCTTGCTTCCACATCATTACAGTTGAATGGACTGTGCTTATCTCACTCTGGCTTTGGGAGACAGAGCCGTTTAGGTGTGATAAAGGCTTTATGTGGTACTAACTGTTGGTTGAATACCACCTCATCACTCCACCCTCGACCCTCGAGTATCCACAACTCCAATTTCAATTCAGCTAGCTCAGGGAATAAAGGACAGATAGAGCAGCATGCAACATCCAAGGATGTCTAAAGTTAGGGATTCAAGTGGTACTTTGCTTCTTCATAAAAGTTAAAAAAAATTTGGGTTCTCCCCCAGTTTATTAAAGCCCTCTGAGTGCGACCATCCTATCACAAGTATATATACTCTGCAGTAAAGTTAAGATTTGTAAGAACATTCTGAATCTTTTTCCAAAAAAGTGAGCATGCTCATGCTGAAAAAACACAAGTTTAATTGTAAGATTGCAAAACCACAGGACTCAATTGGAGATCTTACCATATTCACTAGACACCATTCATTTCTCAGTGTGACCTCTCTTGTTCAGAATGAGGTATTACAAATCAATACAGGTCTCAAACATGTTTTATAAACCATACAAACAAATTGCTTAAAATCTCACTAAATAATAAGAAGTCATCGAAGTCTTGCTTAAATTTCTTTTTCCTAGATTGATTGAAATAAAAGTAAAACAGATGTGATTTTTTTTAATTTCATATCAAAAGAAAAAAACAACAAAATGCTGCTCTTTAGACACTGTGTTTTTTTATGGGATTCTTTTCTTCTTTTGTGTCAAAACCCAACGTAACCAGCACCCACAGTACAACTTACCCCCATTACTTCAGTTGGTAATTTGGATTTGCTATGCTAGTAATGGCTGATGTAAACCTGGGCATCAGTCAGGGTTTAGGGGAAGTTTCTTTTTTATTATTTTTTATCAGCAGTCTTCAGACTGGAATGAAAATGGCTGTATTTCCATCTAGCTTTTTTTTGTGAGTATTTTCAAATTGAGCTCACAAACAGCTGTTTGGACATGCTGAAAACAATAACAGTTAGAAAAAAAAAGTTATTATAGTGAGGATAAGCAAAGAACTTAGTATATTTTTCAGTTCAATGAATACACATTCAGTGAATAAATGTTGATGTAGACAAGATACAAGCCCATGGTAATGTTATGAGAAGTCTTTCAAGAGCCCATCATTTTTTCATTTGTTCAAAAGTCTCAATTTCCATTAAGTTCTATCAAGGGGTTCAATTATTTCCACCATCTTTTGCTTTCCATTTTTGAGGTCTGACTAGTCATCTTTTAGTTATGAAATCTTGTTGGGACTTCTTCCTCTGGGGTTATTACTGGAGAATCAGTGCCACCTACCACTTATCTCTATGAATCAACTCTTAATAACATAACAGTGGCAGAGGGAAACATGCATAAATTTGTATCTAATTTAGCTTCTTTTTCTAAACATTCAGTTACATTTTAAATAGATTTGAATGGAAGCTCGGTTATTAATTCATTTGAGGCAAATAGATGATTTCTTGCATTTACCTGTGCAGTCCCAAGCAGTTTTTACAAATTTCTTTTTGTATGAAATGAGTGGACATCCTCCTTCAATTCTTATGCATTAAAGGTGCAGGGAAGTGGATTTTGTTAGCTTGGGACTTCTCAAAATGTTAAATTAGTGCTTCAAAAGACCAAGAAAAGCTTCCAAAATGTAAATACTAAAGGAAGCAAAGAAAATATAAAGCCTGAGAGCCGGGTGTGGAATTGGTGAAGCATGTAATGCAAAGAGAATCCTCTCAATGTGTACAGGAAGTTGGAAATGTTTTAGAGAAAAGTAGTGCAGACAGACTGAAATTATTTAAGCTTAACCACACACACATAACAATGCAAAATCCTATAAAGGCTGGGATTTCAAATACACAACAGATGCTGGTACTGCTCATTTCCTACATTTGCAACATTTATGTTCACATTTTGATTTCCGAGGAGCCATCTGTGTTTGAATTCTGCTGGTAAATGTGAATGAGCATATGGCACAAGCCCAAGGTCAGAGCACCTTTAGTATGCACAGAGGATGCAGAGATGCTCATGGAGGTATGCTCTTTCCTACTAGGATACCAAAGGAGTGTAATATGTTTTTAGTTTGTCAGATTGGTCTCTGTTTCCCTCACCTCCTTGCACGCACTAGCAATGATGTAGACACACATGCGTAAAGTTCAATGAGGCATCAAATGTTGCATGTCAGTAGAGACTCTCAGCAAGCACAAATGAGTCTAATCTCAACTTCTCACATGTGACTTGCAAACAGTAGTACCTTAACATCCATAACATCTGTTCATGTCAACCATCCGTGAGCAGAAACTGCTCTGAAGTGCATTTCCTCACATGAAATGGGATAGAGTGACACACAAATCACAAGGCTAATGTGAGCTGTTTTCTGTAAAAGACAGACCTGACAGCTTAGCTTGTTGGGTAATGCCTCCCTGCTAATGGGATACTTTTATGGTTATGTTTAAATTAAACGGTCAGAGAAAAGCTTGCTTGGAATATCACGCTGCTTGGTTTCAATTTGACTGAAGAGATTACATGTACTATTTCCACTGAGAAGCTGCTATTATTTGTAAGTCAACAACCCTGGACTAAGCTAAGCAAAGTGGAAACAAATGAGTTTTTTGACTAAACTCGTCAGAGTTAATGAATCTCTGGTAGCTGTATGTTGTTGAAACGTAAAAGGTAGATACCTATCTATGTACTAGTATCTGCCACAGCGTCTTTTTTTTTTAGAATAACAAAGTGAAGTCTGACTTCTGGTTACCAGCCATAATAGTGTAGGTGGTATAGATTTTTGCAAAAGTACAAGTCAGTTTATGCATCATCAAGGCAAAATGTTGCCCTATAAACACCTGAGGCGATATGCATAAACAATGTGTGCACACAAAAAACAAGTTTACACCTTTTCCTGCTTGCAAACTGGTATTTATAAAAGGAGAAAGCCCAGTGAGAATGTGCGCATTTAACACATTCTTCAGACCATGCATGCACATGTTTTTTGAGCAAACAGAACAGAATAAATAATGTACAATGGCACTGGAAGACCTCTCGAATGAAACCTTAAAAGGAAAATAGTGTTTCGAAATGGCTCTGATTTTCTGGCAAAAGATTGCCACATAGGTTTCAACAGGGTTGTTTAAGAAAACACCACGTTCCATCTGTCCATCTGTGTCTCCCTCCTGATCATTTCCACACAGACTTTACACTGTACTGGCTGTGCGTTCATCCGTTACAAATAAAACAGAAGTTGTCGGTCCTCCGCCGTGGCCCTGATGTGATGTGTGAGCTGATGCGCATTTTGGCCGCTGGTTTACAATCCAACCATTTCTTTTTTTGCCTCTGTAGGATCTTTTGTGCTGAATTTACAAAGTTGACCCCTTGTTACTTTTCTCAAATCAGAAGTTTTTGTTCTGTTCGTGGCTACACCAAATAAAACCAATTTCCTTTTTCTCTGCTTCACTGATGCGTGTCTTAAGTTTATATTTTCAGTGAAACTTGATTCTTGTTTCATTTTCATGCCTATTTAGTTGTGGTGCAAACTATGTCTAGGTCTACTTGTGGTTCCTAGAGTTTATAAAGTAGAATAAAAGGTAGAGCTTTCAGTTATTAGGCCCCTCTCTTATGGAACCAGCTGCCAGTATACGTCCAGGAAGCAGACACCCTCTCTACCTTTAAGATTAGGCTTAAAACCTTCCTTTTTGATAAAGTTTCTAATTAGGGATGGCTCAGGTGATCCTGAAACATCCCATAGTTATACTGATTGGCCTAGATCGCTGGGGGACCTCTCATGATATACCTCTCCTCAGTCTGCTCTCTTTACTCTTCATATCATAACACATAACATTATTGTCATTGTCATCAACTTGTGTTTTTCTTCCTCAGCAGGTAGCCCTCGTCTAGTGTTATGGAGCTTGTTGTACCCTCTTTCCTGTCCTGTCAACCCCCAGCCAGTCAAGGCAGATGGCTGCCCTTCCTGAGTCTGGTTCTGCCAGAGGTTTCTTCCTGTTAAAAGAGAGTTTTTTCTGTCGACAGTCGGCTTGTGCATGCTCAGGATGGGGGATCAGGGATTAGTTTGTGGTGAAATTCATTCTCATGTAGTGAATTTTTTTAATTGGCTCTGAATGAATTGGACCAATTTCGAATTTGATTATTTTGATTTGATTGGATTATGATTGGATTTAAATGAATTGGATAATTGGCTTGAATTTAACTGTATCTTTGAAGTGTCTTGAGATGACACTGTTGTGACTTGGCTCTATCTAAACAAAACTGAATTGAACTGAAAATGCAAATAACAAATTAGGGGGATGTCCACATCCATCCATAGCAAAAAATGGGAGTTTGTGCACCTGAGTATAGTTTGATGATGATTAAGATTTATAAAAGAGAACTGTGTGTTCACACAGCTATATAAATGGAAAAGAATGTGTATGCACAGAAACATAAATGCCCATACACATTCTTTTCACATTCAATTTTAGTCATGAATCTGCACCTAATTTTATGGTGTAAACTCATTGCAAGAAGGTCTTTTATCATTCCTTTCACTGACTGCTACTGCCTCTTTCCTTCGAGGCTTTGAGAAACTGCTATACTAACCCAGTCTGTCAACCCAGTAGATTCAGATACTTTATAAACCCTGCTGTTACTGAAGCAATGCAGAAACCGTAAAGCTCTGTTGCTTATTAGTACTTCATTAAAAAGTTGCTTTATTACAGGAAATTGAAAAGAACCTTGTCTTTCTCAAAGCAGACATTAAGCCTAGTCAGAACCTCAGAGACCCAAGTCAACAAATCTAAGCTAACTTGAGATGTTTGGAATGTTCTACATATAAATGCACTGATTATCTTTTTTGCTACTTGAGAATGTGGATGGTTAGCTTTGCATGAAGATTGGAAAAAAAAATGTTTGACTATGTCTGAAGGCAAGAAAGCATGTACCTACCTGTACAAGCACCATGATTTGTAATGTCAAAATGAGGCTTTGATTCAAACAATTGAGAAAAATGTATCAATTACACATCTTTAGAAGTTTGTAACCTTTTGACATACCGAGGCTAGCTGCTTCACTGATTTCAGTACTGCTAAGTTAAGTTACTTATTTTGCTGTTTGCTTAGCATTTAACATGAAATAGAATCCTTTTCTCATCACAGACATGTTGTCATGACAGATACTCATTCTCACAACATTTATTTCCTGAGTATCTGCACCATACTACTCTGGATACATAACTGGTTCATAGAAAGCAGTTAAAAGTCTCACTTTGAATTCGGGCTGGTTATAATGGGCCTGGAAAAAGGTGAAAATGCGTGTGCAAATTTAATCATTTTGAAATAACTGCACAGATTGCAAATGTTTCTTTAATTTGTAAAAGAGACTTCAATAGTTGGATAGTATGGATGCATTAGACTTTAATAGTAAGACACAATTTCAGACACAGCAGGAACACATGTGAATGAAACCAGCCGCATCTCCTCCTTTCTTTACAGAGGAAAAGGGCAATGCTCCTTTTAGCAGGTATACCAGAAAATGACTTATGCTGTTATGATTAAAACGGATTTTTATAGGCCTTAATGTTCCCTGAAACCTTAAATGGAACAGGAAAAATGAATAAGTCATCCTCTTTTGATGAACTGAGAGGCTAGCAGATTAGAGTCGTCAGGTTGCATATAGTCTAATGGTTTTCTCTTTTTTTCCACACTAAAAATGGAAGCTGACGATATTTCACCCCAGTGCTTCTGTGTACAACCTGCCAACGTGCACTTGGTGATTCAGGAAAAGAAGATGAGAGAATAGATGGCCTCCAACCCTTGAAAGTGGAGCATGATATCAGAAATAATTTATGAAAAAAAACACCACCAGAAAAGTCAGCCCTTCTTCTTTGTAATCTAAAACAAGCAAATAATACCCAGATGATGCTGAGACAACAGGGTGTGGGCAAATAATTTGAAAATCAAGTACTGAACATGTTGGTCCATTTGATATGGAGTCTTGAAAAGTGAGTCTGAGCTTGTTCCAACACTTAACATTATGTGTGATTTATCTTCTTTGAGACCAGCACTAATTCGTATGAAAATTATTTTGTGGAGCCACTGTTTGATTTCAGATCACAACTGTTGAATCTGCTCAGTGAAAATAACATGGGGGTAATGGACTGACATGCCTGCACTTCTGACATTTCCCCAATAGAATGTGTGGAGAAGTTTTGGGCCGGCCTTGTCCCGTTGCTATAAGAATGAACATAAAAACATACAGTACATAACATGTATAACTACAGCTTGGTAGAGGCTAGTATTTTTTTTCCTTCTATATCAAAGAATTAAAAAAGAATATTAAAAGAAAAGTCAATTTGTTTCAGATTATGACCAATTAGTGAGGATAGCACCAAAATCTTATATACTTTCCAAATATACTTAGGGATTTCAGGGCAAACAAATTACTTAACATCCATTTTAAATGGGGAAGTCATTAGATTCCACAGATCAATATGCAAACAGTATCAAAGAGTGTCTTAAAGAAATGAGGGCCACTCAGACCTCCAAAGATATTCTGGAATCTAGAAGCTTCAGTAAACTGAAAATATTGTGAGCTTTTAACTACAGAAAGTTTGTATTAGCAGCTAAAGCATTAACTTTAACAGGGCAAACAGGAGTGTATCAAATTGAAACTCCATACTAAGATGTGACCAATTTTACTAATCAAAAAAATGCAATTACAAATCGGCCTACAGGCCTGGATCTATTTCTAAATGCTTTTAATTCAAATAAAGTCCGACCACCCTCTTGCAGTCAAGGTAAATGCAAGCTCTGTTTACTAGGTCAGTAAATATGGTACTTTGAAAACAGGGCCGTAATATCTTTAGTCACTTTGCTAGCTAGCTTTAGCTGCCCCTACACCACTCATCCTTTAAGTTGACCTCTTGAAACCACATCAAATCTCTTTAGCAAACACAAATTGAGGTCAATATGTAGAATCTTTTGCCTTTCTTACACATTAGATGTGATCACTTGTCCTGATTCAGTTCAATTCAATTCAATTCAATTCATTTTTTTTTATATAGCGCCAATTACAACAAATGTCATCTCAAGGCACTTAAATAATAAAGTCCAATTCAAGCTAATTGGAATTCAATTCATTGTAATCATAATTATTTATTATGATCAACAGCTAATAAATTCTTAGACTGAAAATTGTCATCTTTTTCTTATGCTGTAATGGCCTAGTCATCATGATTGAATTTGTTGTCTCCATTGTGCAGATAAATTTCAATATTGCACAGGTTTATTTAGAACCAGTTCCATCAAACAGGCTTATTCATTGTTCCCAAAAGTGGATTTTTATTGATCTCTATGACCCCTGGTTATGTTCTTGACAAAGTGTCTTAAATAACTAGGGCATAATTGAATCAACATTGGGAATGAATTCTCACTGTCTCTATTAAATGCTAACCTGAGGATTAACTTTTTGGATTGTTGACGCAACATTTTTTTGGTAATGTCTACCGTTAGGCGAAAAAACAACTTTGAAACAATGCTAACCTTTAGCTCTTACCTCTTGCCAAGGGGATAAACCTTTCTATTTGAATCATCCTCTGGCCTTTCCGCTGCACTTCTCTCCGCACAAATACTACATTTTCTAGCAAATTTCAAATCAACACTGTCGTTGAATGTGTTACAATAACAAAATCAATTTTACCCAACATGAAACGCAAGGAGCTTCAACTGGATAAAGGAATTACAGACACTCAACACTTTCAATAAATGCCAAATTAAATATTTTGCAATCATTTTATTCACATTTCGATCCACACATTCTTCTTGACAGCCTACCTGTGGAGGCCAGGATCCACACAAAATCTCAGGTTAAAACTAATCAAATTTCATTATTTTTCACTACAGCATAGACTTGATTGAAGATGTGGAGGATATATCAAAAAGTTTCACCAATGGGCAAGTAGAAGTTAATTAAGACGGCCTTAATGAAGCATTAGTTTGGGTTATTAAGCAACAGTGGGTATCATAAAGAAGTAGGGACTGGAAAAAGATAGGACACATTAGACAAAAGGCTCTCTGTCACTGCTGGACCAGAAAATCAATATGTTGCTGTTGGTGTTGTTTTTCTTTTTTCTTTTTCCATTTAACACCTGCAGATCACATGGAGACCCCTTTTATTTTGCCCCTCTCAACAGAAAAACCCAAAGAGAAAAAGATATCTCGACATCGACTGTCAGATACTCTTAAAGATGGGCTATGGTTGAACATCGGTGCCTCCAGGGGGCTTTTACATATTCATCTTAGTTTCCTAGTGCGTTTGGTAATTGTAAGCGGGGAAATGTGTCATGATGACAACAAATAGAGTGCACATTCTGGTGACAGCTTATTAAGCGATGATATGGGTGAAAAGCTAGCTGTGGTTAGCATGTGTGTGCCTGTGGTGCCTGCGGGTGATGTACACAGTTTAAGGGAGCAGTCTGACAGCTGCTTTGCCTCATGCTTAAAACTAAATCAAAAACAGAATAGCCAAACAGCTTGAACAGTGAAGGAAACTTAGCCATGTTTGTCCAGGAGTACCGATACTTGGTACATGCAAATATAAGCAAATAGAAAAATTTAAAAAATTGACTAATGTTGAGGAACCTTTTTTCAAGCTGGCAAAACTCAACTCAACTCAACTCCAAAAAATCTACCTCATAGTTTATCACCTATTTTGTGGGAGGTAGATTGATGCTTCTGTTGACAACTACCCACTTCCCTGAAGCATTTCCCAAAGTACCGTGTATATATCGGAGGAGTCCCAAGCAACATCCTGTCAGTGTATGTCTCAGGTTCTTGATGTGGGGGTGTTATGAACATTTTGCCAGCGGCGGGCACGTCTGAGTGATTCATTACCGTCTGTGATAGCCACATTCAACTGAAATCAAATCCCTCTCACTTCATTTGGAGAATGTCTAGGTAGAGAAACGCTGAGGTAAAATGCCATTGAAGCCAAAGGGATAGACAGCTATTGAAACCACCAATAATACGTCACAATAAAAATGCTATGAGAAGAATATAGAAAAATCACTACTGAATATCTACAGGGCTGAACTACAAATGTGCAGTAAATGCTACTTGATACCATAAAACTCATGAGGTTGTTGTGGGAGGCAGGAAAGTCTGTTAAAGAGTATGGTACGCATCAATGTAACATCCACAATAATAACAATGACAGCTGTTTTCTAATGCAGCACTGATGTAATGGTTAATCTCGGGGTCATATTCAAAGTATTTCCTTGAGCAATACTAAAAAGCCTTGTTTTGTGGACTGATAACATCAATTGGGAGGTTCTGAAGCATTTGGTTTTTACATCATTTCTGACAAATCAAATATAAACTATATCTAACTACTTGTTGGTAGTTAGATAGGGATGTTGGCACATTACTGGATAATTCTAAGAATATTTCTGCACATGCACCTTTCGCATGATTGTAAGGTCAACCTGCCTCCAGCTTCCAGTGAAAGATTTCTAACCACACAAAGAAGAAAACAGCACTGATATAAGGGCATTTGGAAAAGAGCTAAGTGTGAGGTCAAAATTAAATAAAAGAGGACCTCGACTTAAAAAATGACAAGGAGAGGAGAGTGGTGGCTGGGAACGGTGAGAGGACAACGGTCAAGACTAAAATAGAGGCAGGTGCGGGAAATAGGGGTGACACGTGGTTAAGTGGTTTGCTGCATGTCAAGTTACAGCCCTACCTTCAATTCCCTTCCTTAAAGCTCCACCGTACTGAAACTTTGTGACGGTAGCTTGGTAGTTCCTGCTTTGAGATCTTAAAATATCGAACTACAAAAAATCTGATATTATATTCACTTTGTTGCTGATTTTCAGAGGCAACAGGCCTACAAGCAAGTCACTTTAAACAGATGCTGTCATTACAATTGGCAAGAACATCAGAGAGAAACATCTGAGATGTTTGTTGGACTGCACCGTATGACTGAGGAAGAGGTTGGTTTGTCAGACTTTAGGAGGAAGGTGAAGGCTCTCAAAAAATTCCTTGGTTGCTTTGTCAATATTCGTCAGTAGCTAAGAATCTATGTACTGCTGCTCTGTTTTACAATTGTGTAACAGTGATGCCAGCCTTTCTGTACACCCAGTGTGAGTGTGAACACTCTCAAATGTTCCTTAGCTGTCATTTCAACCTTACATGTGCTTAAACACATTTAAAAGATATCATGTTCTGATACTTCCTTCTGTGCTGTTCATATTTTCAAATAGCCATTAACTCAATCTCAGAAGGATCAAGTTATCTCTTGCACAGCTGTTTACTTTGATTTTTTATGCCGTGGTCGAAAAAGAAACAATATGTCTCCAAGAAGCAGTAACCTTTATTTGTCTGAACAGTAAGTTACTACCCTTTTATTATCTTATTTACCTCAGACCGTTATTGAATTCAGCAGGTAAACTTAATAACAACCTCTGTTTCATTAAATAAGCTTCATTGTTAAAATTGAGTAGGAAGACTAGTAGGGCGTCTTTTTGGAAAACTATCAGATGAACTAGTTAGTAAACTATGGTAAAGCTCCTCTGTAAGAGCTTGGACACATATAAAAAAAGTAACAAGTTATTTTCAGTCTATGACTCATCAATGTTGATGTTCATCAATATTGGGAACATATAGGCCTTTATATGTACTAATACAATTGATATTATTCAATTCATTATTATCCTTATTCAACGATAATATTGTTCTCTTTTTGCTTGTAGAATGTGCAAATAAACTGGTTAAAATCTGTAGATTCTAGCTTACATTCATTGATATATTTATTTGTTCATGGGTTTCTCTCCTAAACCTGTTGCCTCTGTGACCTAACCGCAGATAAGCGTAAGACGATGGATGGATGGGTATTTATTCATCTCTTTCTCATAAGTCAGAGCGTCAATAGAACAAGGGATGAATTTACAAGAACTAAGCGATGATGTGTTTGTTTGCAAGGATGACAGAAAGAAGTAGGTGGTGGCATAACCCCTCATTCACCAATTGTAGGTTTTTGGATAAATAATAACTACTGAGGCCAAGTCAACAGTTTATGTAAGGAGAAATCAAACAAAAAAACAGAGGAAAGTCAAACAAAATAGTCTATAATTTGGCAGTTATTCCCTGCAACCAATTCCTGTCTTTGTACATCGCCACAGCCCTAATCAAACCTATCCCTGCTGGGTGGAATCATCTTAATGTGAAATGTATGATGGTTTAATAGAACTGTTACTGCAATCTTTGTTGTCACAGTAACAAGCATGCCCTTGAACTGTTTACCATGCTCTGAAAATTACATCCAACATGTGACAAATTAATGTCATCAAAATGTATTTCAATTGGGCATTTAGTTTCCAAATCCAGAATTGGGAGTGCAATACCCTTGAAGGATAACTGCGCATGTTTGAGCGACACATGTTAGCCGCACCTGCTTCTATCTTACATAAGATCGTTTGAGTTCAAAGAAAAACTCGACTAGAAAAAGTCCATAGGGCTGTTAATGTTTGGCACATTTACACAATAATTCCCGCAGTTACAGAAGGGTAAGGTCAACAGAGGAGCGGGGCAGCTGCAGTCTAGATGTTGCACTGCTGTGGGAAGGTAAGAGGAGTGAACCGATGCAAGATGTCAAATAGAGAAAAGTGGGAACACAGATCTGTATTAGTGACACTGATTGATATGTTGATGTAAAGGTATATCTGTGAAAGTGCATGATAGTGACAAAAGGCAGGTGGGAATGACCCGACACAACATTCAAAACAGCAAAACATCATGAAGAAATTCACTCACTTCATTGGCACCAGTGAACTTTGGACTTTGCATGGCGAGGAATAGGGAGCTGCGTTCCTTCCAGTGATGGCGTATGTACTGTCCTACCACAAAGATAAAGCTTGCTAACACTTTTGATACAGGAGTCAGATGTGTCTTAAGAATGTGAATAGTGGTCCAGCGGGTGACAGACATAAACAGCTAACTGACTGAGCTGTCTTTAGTTTCATGCATATAAACACAATTTAAAGAGAAAAGTTGAGGAAAATCACAGACTAAAATTACAGTAGAATTAACCATCAGCGATTGTTTGATGACAGTTTTGCTTTTTAACTGCATGAAGCAATGGTAACTCAGTGCACAGAAAATCTCTGCCCAGAAATTTGGTATTCTGATTTTCACTGGCTACACCAGAAGCCAAGAAAAATTGTGTCTTGCCTCCAGAGGCATAGTCATTAGAATATAGCCGCTGTGTTCTCAGACTGTTAAATCAATGACTGTTGATTAACAGTTGTAATGGTCCACGTTTCTTTCCCTGTGTCAGCCTTGTTCTGTTGTTAGACAACAGAAATGAAAAATATGTAAAAGCGAACACATTTATTGGGTGTTCAGCAGATACAAAATTCAGTACTCATCTAAGAGAGTTGCAGAGAAGCAAATAAAAGTAAAAGCCTGGCACTTAGCAGAATGCAAATGCTTACTGAACATAAAAGCAAAATATTGATGTATATTCTAAGCATGTATCACCATCCAGGCAAAACATACCAAAAATTATTTTTTCATCCCTATCTTGAAGAGCTATTGCACCTCGTTAGGACTAACATTTACCTCGCCAACTATGAGTCTATAATAGGCCCTTCACCACAATACAAAGCCTCCAGAAAAGATATAGTTCATGAAAAAATATATAATAACTAGTTTTATCAATATATCTATATTAGTTTTGTATCTTAATGTGGATGTGAGATTTTGCATCTTAGTTGTACTGTTACAAAGATGTGTTGCCTTTATTTGCCATAAAACACCAAAAAACAAACAAATAAAAAATAGGTTATGACATTAATTTTGGTGTAAAGCACCATAGGAGAAGAAGTAGTTACAGTTGTGTTACAGCCGAGGTTTGAGCTAATATTATTCATGAAACAGTTAAATGTCTCACTTTCAACATTTAATAAATTTTGTTCTGTTGTGATTCCTTTTTTTGATTTTTTAATTTTAATTTATTTTCAAATGATGACCTGATGTTTTTGTTCACATTTTAGACTTTGGGTTTGGGTTTGTACAGCCGCTTTGGAAACAAACCCTTTCCTTATATAGACATGTAGGTCTAAAAGTTTAAACTAATCAAAGTAAATAAATGTCTGTCACATCCTTTAGCAGGACCTGACAGAATACAGCACATTTCTCCAGTTTCAGTGATATTATTCAGGTATTTGGTCTAAGACGTGATAGATTTGTCTAACGCTAATTCAGAAACATCTGAATTCTTATTAAGTTAAATGTACAATTTTAATAATTATGAGGGCAGCCTTTTGACAACAAATGCAGGGTCTCCCTTTTGTGACTCAATCACTGTTTTTCTTTAAGTACATGTACATGGTTTCCATTTTGTCTGCTCAGCTTGTGTTCTTCACCACTGCTAAAACCCAACTGCCTGACTGCTGTGGTAATGCACTTTAGTACAGCTGTGTTCGGAGTATCCATGCAAATTAATAATTTAAATGTGTTCTAAAAGGTTGGAATTGCCAGCATAGTTGGTAGCTCTTGGTAACACAGCAGCATTTTTCTCTGAAAATAAACCAAAGGATCTTTATATTTGTAAATTCAGTTACTACAGCAATATCAACAATAAATAAAGAAAAATGTATCCTGATTTTTTTTCTAAATTTATTAATGCACAAAAAGGATTGTAGCATTGAATAAAACCCTTTTGCAATGTTCCACTCCTTACAAATATTCCTTGGCCATTAAAACTGACATCACTATGTAGACTGTTCGTGAAAAAAGGTGGTTTTGTATTATTATTCAGTTTAATATTAGTACAAACAACAGGCGTATTTGATGACCTTTATGCAAGAGACAAAAGTGTTTTAGTTGAGTGAATTGCAGCTGAAGCCATTCCCTACACTTTACATTGTAATCCTTTACATTCAGCCCCAGCTGATTTGCTGATTATGTGTACTATGTCAACAATAAAATCTGGTTTAACACTGCAAGTCTGAAAATTCTGGAGGCAGCTAACAACTCCTCAAACAGCTGTGTTGTAAGAAACACAACAGAAGAGCAAATGGCGGATGTATTAACAGAGCAGCCAAACAGATTCTTTGTTCTAATAAAGACGCTATACAATAACCTGCTTTTTAAACTCATGCACTATTGAAATCAGATTTCATGCTGCACATGGCACAACTATGTTTCACACCATAGTGGGAGGCTACTTGCTGAGGGGTAACAAGAATGCAGTTTAACATAGGCAGCTCTTCATTTAACAACTAACTGTCTCCTCTGGTTCCAATACACTACAAAAATTAAAAATGATTTGGTAGGAAGAAACGAAACACGCCAACAGTGACAGCTAATTTGTTTTGTCAATGGCCCGTTGATGAACAACTGCTGTCAGTGCTAAACTGGCTGGTAAATTTATTGTTTTATCTGTGGCTTTGTTACAACGAAAACCACTGGGTGTTTCGCAGGTTGGCTGATTTGAATTTCTTTCCACTGCTCTTTCCCCATCTTCAAACACAGCGTAGTAGCCACCATTAGATGCTGAGAGAGAGAATTAGAATTAAAAAGGGTAAAAAATAAAAAATAAAAAAACTGACCCCCTGCTCCTGCCTGGCAACAGAATTGTGGAATCAGATACCGAAAAGAATAACACCAACTGTTGCATTATCATATGTTTTATATATAGATTTCATGAAAGCCCACAGCCCAGATAATATGTTATACAATTAAAGATTAAACACATGCACCACTGTAGATCAAGGGTTATTACACTCTGACGTGAATCAGTGGTGCACAGGGTAAGCCAGTATTTTCATAATTTGCCCACAGGCATAATAAAGACCATGTTAACCTCATAGAATAGAGTTGGAGAGAGGACGCAGATGGTTTAAAGAAGGAGCTGCCATTGTTATTTACTAATATAGAGGCACATTACATCATGTGCTAGGCAGATTTTAAAATAGAGGCTAAATCCCTAATGGAGGAAAAACATCATACGCTAAATGTGTGGGAGAGCAGGTGCACTACGTTTGACCACAAACAATCACAATAATGGGCAGCGCAGTCGTTTTCATGTCATGCAGCTGGTCCTAAAGCTAAAAGAGCAGCCTGCCTTCTTTGTATTGCCAGGGCAGGCAATAAGCTTGCTTTGTTGTCTTATATTAGGGGCTTTTTACATGTGAAAGTAAATGCATATAGTTTACTTTGGCATGGTATTAAAACTGCCACAACACAAAACAGCTGTGGAAATTTAAACATTGCATTCAGAGGAAATGTGTACCTTAACAAACTGACTGGCTGCATTGATGATGTGTAAGTTAGCTTGAGGCGCGCACAGAGACTTGCTGAATGTGAGATGCAGTATTCTGCTGAAATGATTTATATGCCTAAAAGTGTTGAGAGGTTTCGTATACTCGCAAGGTACTCCTCTGAGTTTAACTGAATTATAGATGGGGTTGTTATTTTGCTTTTCGTGCTATTCTGATTCTTTTTAATGTTCAAGACACTAATATTGAAAATACAAACATACTGAGGGGTAATAAGTTTTTATTACGTGTCCATCTTTTTTAATACAATGTTTGTAAATAATACGCACCTTAAAGCACCATTAAACTTCTCAGTTGACAGAACACACCCAACATGATGTATATAATATTTCAATAAAAAAAGTAGACATCAGCACTGATTGTCTGAATAAGGTGACAATTTTAAGAAAGTAAATATCAGAATATTCCTTTGAAAAACAACAAACAGCGTGTGAACTCAAACCAAAGTAATTCCTCTCAAACATTGTCATAACTCTATGGAAATACGAGGTAGCGTATTTCTCTGCAGATTCACACTTCTAGACTGGTATTTCCTTTGTGTTTTTGTTTTTCTGTATTTGGGATGATTTTAGGCTGCAGGCTTTGGGCAGAGGGTGGGCAGAAACTAGCTCGTGACGGGCGCAGTCAGTGCGAGGATTATAACATCAAAGTAATTCATATTCAGCACGGAATATTTACTTTGAAATAAAATCTAATGATGCAATACCTTCCCATGGGACTGTGAGGAGGTGTGGATGTGTTTATTTGTGCTTTGTA
Organism: Odontesthes bonariensis; assembly: GCF_027942865.1. Taxonomy (NCBI): domain Eukaryota; kingdom Metazoa; phylum Chordata; class Actinopteri; order Atheriniformes; family Atherinopsidae; genus Odontesthes; species Odontesthes bonariensis. The sequence goes on along the minus strand of NC_134521.1, from coordinate 14,029,378 downwards.
ACAATGGCTTAATTTCTTTGATTTATTGCTTCTGTGACTGCAAACAGTCTCTTTAATTTTCTTGAACTCTGTTGTTGTTATTCTGCTGCAAAGTGGAGGCTCCAAGTTTGAAATGGCGTGTTAACAAACAGCAACCACCCAGTTAAATTAAAAGCAGACATCGGCAGGTATCATAAAATGGGAAAACTGATTTTAAGACTGATTTTTTAAAAATCACCTCCTGTTCATATATTTGTATGACATATCACATTGCCTCAGGTGGGGAACTGAGTTACTGCATGCCAGAGATGATCCGTATCAGCTGACTCTTGCATCAACTATCAAATTAAAATGAAGTAATTAAGTGATTCTGATAAACTGACAAGTTCACTCTTTCTTTCTTTCTTTTTCATTTCTGAGCAGTTAGTACACTAGACAGAGTCTCTCATCCTGCCGGGGTTATTCTGTTCAGCGCCTTCAAATGCATACCAGTTTTTATAGAGCGCTTCAAAACCTTTTTTTTCAATAAATCATCCTGAATCCTTTGACATAAGTGCCTGCATGAATTGCCTAATATTTTTCAATAGTACTGTATGCTGTATTGAAATTACTAGTGATAGCCCACAATTGTATTCATATGAACTTGCATAGCTGTCTTTTATCAAAGGAACTTAAAGTTCCAGTATCCGACCTTACAAAACCTCTGGTCAGTCATACTAGAGCTAAAATTTCATACTTCACAACAAACAGAGCCAAAGCTTCGTACCTTTACACACATAGTTATGTCAGATTAAGGTCAACCTTGACTACACTGAAAAAAGCGACTGTTTAAGATTCAGTAAGAAATAGAGTTTCTTAAAGGAGAACTGCGGTATTTTCAACATTAAGCCTCTTTTCTGAGTCGTCTGCAATGTTTTAGAACCCCCCTCACCGCTTTTTTGATGTTTACTGCTGTCTCCGGTATTTGCCTAATTTTGATTCATCTCAACCTGCTTCAGAACGGCAAGTCATGTGCATGTCCAAAAAGGTCCGTAAAAGCACCATAAACGTCCGTTTTCAAAATCATCAACTCACTGGAGTGGTTACTGGTGTGCACTGGTAATCCATATCAAATTTTGTTGCGAAAAGTTGCTTCTGTCGTGTTTTATTTGGCAGCCTGTTCATGCTAGCACTATTTTCTTAGCCACCTCACAGCTGTGGATTAACTTCCGCTCAGCAGTTGAATCTGACTTGCTATACTCCACACCACTTGATGGCGCCATTGATGGCAATTGTTCATTGTCCTTCGGCACGTAATCGGAGTAATATCAACCAACATCCAGTCTTCAATAGAACTCAATGGGATTTACAAAATGTCAAATAAAAAAAATTGCTGTCCTAATTGCAGCAATTAGGACAGAAGTACCCATCAGGAGAGACGTAAGCTTTATCTTACGTCTTAAGATAAAGCTTACGATGATCTTTAAGAAGATCTTTTAGGGCAGTGGTTCCCAAACTGTGGTTCGCATACCCCTAGTGGTACGCGGAGGTACTGCAGGGGGTACGCGGCGCACAGGGAGTTTTTTTTTTTTTTTTTTAATTTATTAAGGCGTCACACTTTTATGGAGGACTGTTTATGAAGGAGACTCCAGTTTTGTGATGAATGTTACATGAGTTAGGCCTGTTAATGTATTCTTAAAAAGAGAGAGAAATGAGTTACGTTCATGTATTCTTAAAAAAAAAGAGAAATGTTACTTGTTTAAGTTAGATAACAAAGGAAGATTATTTTGATTTTGTATTTATGCTATTTTGGTTAATTATTTATATTTAAAAAAATGTTTTTTATTCTTATGTTGAATTCAACTGAGGTTAAAAAAAAGAGAGAGAAAGCCTGAGAATTTTATGTTCAAGTTAAGGATATTAAATAAAATGATTTTCATGTAATAACCACTGTGTTGCTCTACTTTTGGAGAATCATCGCACGCGTTGTATGTGTGAGGGGGTACTCGTGGTGTGACAAGAAGGCTCAGGGGGTACTCAGGCCAAAAAAGTTTGGGAACCACTGTTTTAGGGGTATCAGTTTTTGATTGGAATTTTTGGGAGAATCATCTAAAACATTCCAATCTGTCAAGATCCTTCCTCAAAATTTGATGTAAGGCCAGAAAACTGTTCTGGTTCAACTTCTTTCATCATTCGGACAATATCGTGAATAAGTTGTTAAAACTACAACTCACAGGACCCCATTAGCCTGATAACCTCAGACTATAGTAAAACAGAAATGAGAGTCTAAGGACATAAAACGAATCACACAAATCTTAAATGAGCTCATTCCTTTATTTTCCATATTGTACCTTTTGCAGACCATGGTGAACTAAAAAGTATGCTTCTCCTGTTGTGGAGTGTGTAGTGTTGCACCGATACCGATACCAGTATCGGGCGGGGCCCTGATCGGCACTAAAATGGTGGTATCGGTATCGGCGAGTACCAACAAATAGGGCACCGATACCATTTCCGATACTTATATGACACTTGAACGTCTCCCGACACTCGCTACACTGTGTTGTGATCACTGTGCAGCTATCGCTATTGGCCTGCTCCAGACCAATGAGAGCGGGCCAATAGCCGCTCTTAAACAATGCCGGGTCAGCTTTTTCTATGTGTGAGGAGCAAGACGTCTGGCGACAGGCCTTTTGTCAGCTGGGGAGGGTGCTGTTCGCAGTCATCTAGAGCTGCCGGCGACGAAGACAGCTAGCCAGGGGGAGTTTGCAGCGCGAGTGAGGAGGGGAGGCTGGGTGCCTCCTGAAGTCAAAACAGGGTCCACGATAGAGAGTGCTGGGCCGCCATCGCTCCCTATGCGGTCGTGACAGCGCACTACCAGCCGACAGCCAGTTACCATCTTCGCCGTCCAGCAAAGCCGTTCCCCCGGGGAGTTGGACGGCGGCACAAGCTCAGACCCCGGGGGAGGGTCTCGCCAAGTGGGCGAGTTAAGTATTCCTCTCCTTTTAACTTCGTGTTTTAGTGTTTATGTATAGGTCGGCCTATTGTTATGTGGTATTGATTGGTGGGGTTGCGTGGGGAGGAGTGACGGGTCTGTGGTTAAACGGGCGCCATATGCTGCAGGTTAGCCGCGTGTTTTGTGGTGTGTTGACTCTGTGAGCTGTGTTTAAAGCGTGCCTTAAAGCTAGTGAAGCTAGCCTGACTTGTGATGGGTTTTCATTCCGTGTGCTGTGTTTAAAGCGTGCCTTAAAGCTAGTGAAGCTAGCCTGACTTGTAGAGGGTTTTCATTCTGTGTGCTGTGTTAGGGGTTTGCCTGTCGTGTGTGTCGCGACCAAGGAAGCCTGCGTTCCCAATCCTTCTCTCTCTCCATTAGATTGGAGCCCCCCACCCCATGTGTTTTATGGACTTGTAAACTAATAAAGATTTTACATTTTACATCCAAGTAGTATGCAGCTCTTCATATATATATATGTATATATATATATATATATATATATATATATATATATCAATACCACTCTGTTTGAAAAAAAAAATTAATATATATATATATATATATATATATATATTTTTATCATTATTATTTATTTATTTTAAAACAGAGTGGTATCGGTATGGTATTGGTATCGGCCGATACTGCACAGCCAGGTATCCGTATCGGTGCCAAAAAATGGTATCGGTGCAACACTAACGATGCGTTCACACCAGACGCGGTCGCGCAACGCGATTACATACAAAGTCAATGCAAAGACTCGAATAGATGCGGATTCAAGCCGGCGGCGCGGTGAGGCGAATGCCGCCGCGCGAGTGAAAAGATGCGAATCCGCGCGAGTTCAAAAAATCCAACTTTGGCGAAATATTCGCGTCAGACAGCCTATCAGCGTTGAGATTCTGGACGACAGTGACGTGGAGACAGATGGACAGGCGCTGTCTGTGACATGCAGACATGCATGGGACTGCAGATGGAAATTAGCTTCTAAGCTACAATCTGGTGCAGGTCATCTCTTTACTTTGTAATTAATGTACTTTGCACATAGTCCCTGACTAAATAAAATAAAAAAATAAAGTCTGGATGACGGCCGCTTCCAGCGGTATTTCAGGCTCACCAGGTCCCAGTTTGATGACCTGCTCGGGAGGATCGGTGCCGTGATCTCTCGGCAGGACACCAACTACAGGCGCTCCGCAGCTGAAATGGAGCTACGGTGCCGTGATCACCTGAAATCGGTGCAGCTGCGGTGCCGTGATCACCTGAAATCGGTGCCGTGATTTCAGGTGATCACGGCACCGTAGCTCCATTTCAGCTGCGGAGCGCCTGTAGTTGGTGTCCTGCCGAGAGATCACGGCACCGATCCTCCCGAGCAGGTCATCAAACTGGGTCCTGGTGAGCCTGAAATACCGCTGGAAGCGGCCGTCATCCAGACGCAACTACTGGAGAAGGCGGTGAAATTCTTCGAGCTGAGTGCACCTCTGGATGATGTCAATGACCCAGACACGACAGCGTGTGCGTTTCTCGGACTTCCACCGCAGGTACAAGTACGCGATAGTACAGTGGCGGTTGGTCAATAGAGGGCGCTAGAGCGCCGCCCCTCCCGTGAATCAACCATAACAAATATGAAATTAATTATACATTTGTACATTGCGTTTTTACTCGTGCAGTGGTGTGATAGACTCTGCTGTAGGCTACATGCCACTGCCAGCAACCATTAAATGCTTTCGACTTTAAGCTAGGCTTGCTATTTGCTATTGGATATAAAGCCCTCCTCCAGGTCAAGGGCGCCGGTAGTCTATGAGAGCTAGCAAACTTTTTTACCGCGAACAAGCAGAGGCAGCTTTTCATTGGCGCATGAAAAATTGATTCTAGTTCGCATCTCTGTGCGCCCAAACCAATGGCAGAGTTTTCCATATTTTTAATCTTAACGTGATTGGACAATTCATCGAATCAATCACGTCCATCAAGCAAGCATTCGAGGAAGCGCCGGGCTCTCGGGGAAGAAGACCACAGACAGTAGGATTGCTGCAGAGGTGAGTCTCTGTTGTAGAAATTAGTTCTTGTCCATTTTTCAGTGCAGTCAAGTCAAGTCAGCTTTATTTATATAGCACATTTAAAAACATCAGAATTGATCCAGTCTTCTATATTAGTCCTCAAAACATTAGACACACCTACCTTTTAATGTGGTCTTTGTTTTTCCTGAATATTTGTACATTTTGCAATAGAATAGGAAATTCAGAACCATCATCCCTCCCTACTATTATGTTGTGGTTATGGTATAACATGTGGTCTATTCTAATTACAGTAGCCTATATTTCTTTATCTATTCTGTCCCAAAACTCTTTATTTAAGGTCAACAATATCCAAAGTATCTCTCTAATTGTATTAATACTTGAACAATGGTCTAGTTTAGGTGGTTTTTAGACATTGTGTGTTGTGTTCTGATTGTGAGGTGCTATTTGACCCGTCACGCGCAACTGCGCCCCCCCAACAAATTGAATCACCAGCCACCACTGCGATAGTACATATATCAGCCATGGTTGATGAGAGAATGAAATGGCGCCAAATAGCCCGCATTTTTTAATCGCGCGAATGAGGCGAGTAAATTCAAATTACACCCGCGGCAACACTCGCGTGAGTAACACGGTGCGGTCATTCGCACCGTGAAGGAGTGCACTCCTTTAATAAACATTTAAGTTGGAATTACTACAAACCATTATCAGAATAAAATGGGAAAATTGGGCAAACAGACATCAAGCTAACTGGCTTACAAATGGCTCATAAATGCTCAACGTTAAATATGTAGATGCATACAGATGGAGGCTTCTTTCCATCCTCTGCGTTAATTTCGTTTGAGACGTTGCGGATATGTACACGCAGCAGTGTTGTGCAGTATAGCTCACGTGCAACCAGCGAAAGAAACAAACAAGAAGAAGACAAAGACAGAAATGGAAGACCTCCGTCTACATACCGTAATGTATTTTATGTCTCTTTCTGTGAAGGTGCATTATCATGATCTCCTCCAGTGTCGCCATTTTGTTATCTACATCTATATTTTTTGTTGTCTGAAACTGACATCAGAACACTTAAGTGAACTCTGAGCCTTAAGTGTCAGTTGAAGTTGCTGTTCGGATGCTTTTTTAGTTCCTTCACCGCCTTTCAGGCATGCCATTTTAAACAACAACCAACATGTTAGTTGCTTCAAATTTAAATACTGGAAATCACCAGATTTCCAGTATTTAAATTTGAAGAAATTGGACAAAATATGTAGCAAATTGATTAAACAGAGCGCTTGGGTGACAGATCTAACACTCACCTGGGGAGACATCATTGTAAATCCAAAGATGCTAATACAATAAGCACAAGCAAGTAAACAAAAACAAGCAAAAAACCAACACACAAGATAAACGAATCTAAAGGTCAAGAGTAATTACAATGAATGTAATGATATTCTAAACCCTATGTTTGATTACAAATAGTACAAAAACTATATTAATGCTGAAATTAGAATTTTTTTGATCCATCTATCCATCCATTTTCTATACCTGCCCAGTCAAATCCAAGAAACCACACACAATCACTTATTTTTTTCAATAATTTCATAATTCATAAGTATTTTTAATCACATAGCAGCAAGGTGTTTAAAAAAAGTTGGGACAGGGGCATAGAGTAACATCTATCTCTATCTTGCATCACCTCTTCTTTTAACAACACTTTGTAAGCCTCTGGGAACTGAAGAGATAGTTGCTGTAGTTTTTGTTTGGTATTGGATTACAGCTTTTCAACAACTTGATGCTTCCTTTGACATATTCTTTATGTCATGTGATACCAAGTGTTTGGGGGACAGCTGTTGAGTGTTTATGAAAGTTTCATTTCTTTCTTTTTTTTTTACAATGTTACTGCCTGAACATCACCAGATAAATAAATTACAATAACTCAATAAAGAGTTACAGTAAAGTTTTTACATTAATTTCAAGCCAGTGAAATGAGAACTAGCTCATTTCAGAAAACTACTATCATACTCTCATCAAAAAATGTAGAGATTGTGGCATTTAATTAATCGCAAATGGAATTCCATAGATATATTCACTGGATGCTTAAGTAGGCAAGTATTCTGACCTTCTTTTGATAGATATTTTTCAACTCTAATCCAATTGAACCGTTTTCAGATGTAACATGGAAAGAAGTACACCCAAAGTGCAAAATCAAACTACTGAGAAAACACTGCGGAAGCGGCAATCACTTATTTAAAATTTGAAACTAAATAATTTATTTAAATGGTATTTTGTGTTTCTCTTTAGGCTTACCCTACAAAACTGAGACTAAATAAGGGGTTTAGAAAAAAATTGTTGCTAAATAGCTTTACATACATATATTCCCTTGAGAAAGACGAAACTTAAATTTCCCTTGTTAAACATTCAACTTTGAGGTTGAATAAAAATTTGGATTGCTCAAAACAATTAATTTAGCTGAGAGACAAAATTCATCCTGAGAATAGAGCTGACATTGATAGTTGCACGCTCACTGAAATACAGGCTGTAACAAAATGTCCGTGTATTCAATTGATGTCAAGCCTGCCCACACCTCCTAAAGAGCACCTGCTGCCTTATGAATGTAGTCCCATGATACACTACCACAGCTTCAAAGAAATAATTATTTTCTCCAGAATACATGGCAAGCCTGAATGCCAGCTCTGGCTTCTGCATAATGGCCCAAAAAAATATCAGAGAATTAAATGTTGCAGCATGTTTAATGGCTCATGTTTGAAGAATTGAAGAGTGGGACTCTGTGACTCGGGGAAGATCTTGTGTCACGTTTAATAGGCTTGTGCCTCTGCTGCGAATAAAATACACATTAAATCGCCTGATATTTTAAATGGGGTTTGGTGTGATATTTTTCCTAGAATGTACAAGACATGATGGCATTTATCCTGGTTTGTCTTATGGATGACTGTGATGTGATATTGATAAAAGGAGGTAGTGCAAAGTGGTTACCATGGCATTTGCACAAACATCTCACTTGCTTTACCTTGCTCACAAATAATGGGCCAGGTCAAGCTATTCTACTGCTTATCTGCACCGTGGTTGTGACGTGACTGAGAGCTGGGTTTAACCTCCCTTTTCTCTCTGACTTGACATCTTCACACACAAATCAAAATTTCAGAGCCTCAGCAACTCCATCATTAATCTAACATAGGGTACATGTTTAATTAAAATTTGCTGCAGCTTGGTGAGAAATCAGGTTGGTTATATGATGAGGGAATAAATGGATAACAGCTGCTCAAAACGATAACTAAGTGCAGGTTGTGTTTCCATGCTGTTTTGTACTAATGTTAATTGCACTAATGTGAAAATCACATTGTAATAGTGTTCAAAATCCTAAAATGCCTCAAGTGATGTGCTACGTGAAGCTATCTTAAAAGCCAGCCAGAGTGATTAAGTGGCATGCAGGTAACATCCAATTCCAGAGTTCAACCTCTCTGAGGACTCAGGTCAGTCCTTTACTATAAACATGTTGTATGCATAAGGGCTCTTATGTCAACTTCTTGGGCCCTTAGATATGCACTACTGAAGGCTGTCCTAGAACTGACTCACACTTCACAGTGTTGTGTCATAAAAAAATAAAAAGACAGGAATCATGTTGGAAACCCTAAATCAGAATACAAATGGTTAATATTTCAAGGAACACTGATAAAAATGAGTCATGTGACATCATTCTATGCATTTTACTTTCCAGCTTTTGTGATTATTCATGCATTGGCTGCACAAATTACATCAATTAAAATCTGTGGATTTGTTATTTTGACCACTAGGGTTGTGTTAGTTTGACTACAAATAATACTTTAGTTGAGAAAGTTTCTAATGAACAAATGTAAACTCTGACAAACATTTTTTTACATAAAGTATATTAATTTAACAAAAAGAGTTGTCAGGATGTATTGTCTGGATCTTTAGTTCCGTCAATAAAATCAAATGGCAACAACACTTTGAGTGCAAATGGTTTAAAATAAAACATTTGGTTTGATGGGAGAATTTCACATTTATCATGTTTTTGCACTTCTAGAAGTGTATGATGTTATGATGGCACTTAAATTTAAACACCTTTTTCCTATGCATCTTAGACATGATAACAGTATAACAATATTGTGTTGTATTCTTTTAGAGTGGCCTGCGACTAAAAACTACTACATTTAGTATCTTCTTAAGGTTAAACAGATGCTGAAAACAAAAGTAATTACTTCTGTCTATCTTCACGTATTATATAAACGTTGTAATTTACAACCTATGGCTGTGAAGGTTTAATCTCAGCAGCCTTTGAATTTACAGCCAAGTGGTCTGCAGGATCAGGGAGCAAACACATAGAGGCCTACTCGACATATCATCTTCTTTTTTTTATTTCAACATTAACTCATGAGTCAGCTCATGACCATATAGTGAGTCTGTTATACATGTTAGCAGCTGTCTTGTATTAAAGGTGCAAAAAGAAAAATGGTTTAATTTGTTCTCCTAGCTTGGACCCATGTTTAAAATCTGAATTTCACATGCAGGGATGGACGATGAACGTAAACATAGAGACTTGCTGAAATGTCTCCCTCTGAAAAAAAACCCCAACCATATCAAAAATCCAGCAGCTGCACACCAACCAATTTCCTCCTTTTAGAAAGCTCTGCTTTTTTTGAGCGAACTATCTCATTGTAGGCTTTAGCTTTACCCTCAACCAATATGACCCAAACATACCTCATTAAACATTAAGATGGCACATTTTGTTCTGGATTGTAAGTCTCAAACCCCATGTTGCCATCCGAGCCATTAAGCAGTCATTCTTTCTTTTTCTTTTCCTTTATCTAAGTTCTCTCAGTAAATCCCATGACACTTCGCTTACCCCAATATTAGCTTTATTTGTGCTTTACAATTGGATCCATTGTCCTGAGAAAGGTTGTGATGACTGTTTCCTCTTCTTGGAGATTGAAAAATAGAAGATGGAAAGCTATTTTTTTTTTCAAATTGAGGTGCACATTTTACCTGCAGTATCACTAAGATGTATGAGGACACTGTCCTAGCCTAACAAGTACAAACAAAATGGATAGTCATTAGCTTTTAAAGAGTAGAGAATTTTAAAGTTCGTATGGCACATTTTAATACAAGGTGCTGGGTTTGTTTCTGCTAGGTTGTGGCAGGCTATTTGGGCTTTATATTACATTGAATGAAACAATTTGGTTTAAATGATCTGTTTAAAAATAAGCAAATGTTTCACATATAAAAAAACAAATGCAAGCTTTATAAGTCTTCAGCTCTGTTGTGTTGTATCTGAGTTGGTACCAAATGCCAGTCACCAGGCTGACGTGATGCCAGCCTGAAAAAGCAATCACAACTGCTTCAACACTATGTCGACAAGAGTAATACAAAATCCTGCAAAAGTCTACAAAAGCACTTTATTAGTTTTCTGATGGATTTTAAATGTCACTTCTCCATAGCTACAGGCACTGCATCTGTGAGAGAGGGGAAACACTCATTCCCTAAAAAAAAAAGAAGAAAATATACCATTTCTCATCCGTGACCTGTCAGAACAGAGGTCCTGTTGTCTGCCATTAACTGAGCACTGCCCAACCACCACTGAATATTAATGGAGCCTTCCCTGGATCATCAGAGTGTGTGCATTTAATTCTCAATCCTATCTGCATCTTCTAGGGGACAGTCTTTGTGTGGCTGTGCATGTGTGCATGTATTTGTGTGTTTGTGCATGTGTGGGTCTCAGAGCTGTTGCGAGTTTGTTCATTAGAGAGGACATCTTCTGAATCCAAGGCCTGTCACACCTTCTGCTTGAGATCAGTTTTATTGCTGAACTGAAGCACAAGGGTCTAATTAAACTGTCATCAACAAGCATAATAAAAAATCACCATCAACATAATCTATACCTTCACAGTTAAGGGAAATGAGAGCCTTGGTGACAAGAGCAACCAGACTGACTGACTGACAAACGGGCTACAATGATGAGCTGATTCCAATTAAATCCCACTAATGTATTCTTGTTAGCGACACGGTGAAAACGGCCGCTGATGCTGGACACACAAAGTGGACTGATCATGTTTGGATGTGACAGCTTATCAACAGGCAAACGCCAATCGAAGGCTCCCGCTGAAAAGGAAGAAAATATGTCCTATAGCAACATAGTGGCACGAGGATTTACATTGAAATCTCAATCCCCCAGTTGTGACAGTGCGTCAAGATGAGTAACGTGCGCAATATGCGAAGTCACCAAAGCGTATATGTTGCGCACACATTAAGCCCACGACAGACAGAAAACCTCTAGTCACGTTTAGGAGGTGGTGGTGAACATATGGCTTACCTTGAAGACGGGATGCAAGCACCGGAATTAAGATGATGACGACGATGACGGCCCGTCCATCTAAAACACGATTCGTCTGTTCTATCCTCTGTCGGTGTGTCGATAATATTTTAACTAGGCCATTTCTTCTCGGATCGCAATTATTTCTCAAGAGGATAACGCGTCGCAAGCTCTCGCACGTCAGTACACCTTCTCGGTCTCCTTCTTTCTCCGGCTTTTCCAAAAAAAGCACACCTCATATTGCACCCTCCTCCTCTCATTCCTCTCTGACAACACCCTGCTCTGTTCCTGAGCCACAGATATTTGACTTTTCTAAGGCTGAAATGCTGCAGCGACCACAATTAAATGAAAAAAAGGGACTCACAGGGAAAATAAATGCGTAACGCTACAGCGTCAAGACACTGCGCGTTGCTTCAAAAGTCAACGCAGTGGTGTGTCGTCTTTTCCCCATACATTTGTCCGTGCTGATGATAATCCAAGGTGGGATATATACCCCGCTGCAACGCCGGGCCCCTAAAAAAAAGATTGTTTGACTTAAAATATGAAAGAGCTCTCCAAAGACACCCCGCGAAATCAGGTGTCCAATCTCTTCTTTACGCGCTTGCGTGGTGCTCTCTCTTGGTTTCGCTTGGTATCTGATGCTCATAAGAGAAAATAGAGGCTGAGCCTGACAAATAACGCGGGCATCCTCCGTTTGAACCTCATGGTTATAGAGCAGCACTATAAAAATTTAAGGTTGATGCGGTATCAGGCTGTTTTGAAGCCGGTCGATGCCTGCAGTGAAGAGGATCCCTTTGGCTTTGGCTCGAGCAGCCCACCTCTCGCTCCCTCTCTCTCTCAGTGCGGTCTCATCGACTCCCTCGCTTTTCGGACGCACACTTGTAATATTTCAATCTCCAAGCTTGTGTTCATGACGATAAGGTGCGACGCACAATGCGATGAAGACGCGCCGCTGCTGTTACCACTGCTACAGGAAACGTCACGCAAAAAAACAAAGGCTGCATTTGAAAGACATAGTTTGCTTTGATTGCTTTTTAATGATGATGTGCACCACGCTGACGTTTTTATGGTCATTTTTTAACTTTTTGGCGCCAGGCTTCGGTGCGTTGTATCCCCTGGCGTCAAGGATAAAATAAAAATAAGCAATATACAATGAGCTAGACTTATCTGTTTAAAGGTAAAACACACTTCTATATTATTATGAATAATAATAATAATAATTATCATAAAAGTCGTTCTTGCCATCATTTAAATGTTGCTTTAATGGTCGTTGAAACAGTCTTCAGTTTTGACGTTCACTTTTATCTGTCATTGAATTGGCCGCTTAGGGGCAGCAAAAACAAGCTGTAACGCAACATGGCTGACAACCAGTCAGTCATGTTAACAATCAATTTCTCGATGAATCTGGCTCCGATAATTACTCTCAATTGAGCTCTATTTTGTTCTCCACCAACCCTAAGGGAAATATATGTCCCTTTAATACTTTCTCTGTTTTGTCTTCTTGTGTTCCAATGGTAGCATACAATTGGATTAAATCTGACTTTGAAAAAGAAAAAGCAGCTTTGGGAATATGGAAACAATACCATGAGAGAGGTAAATGAACTGCACTTATCTAACACTTGGCGCTGTGCAATTTTTGCTTCTCATTACGCACCATCACACACAAAGTGCTCACCTGCCATCGGGAGCAACTTTGTATTCAATGTCTTACCTAATTCTGCACTTGAACATGAGTCCTTTGTAGTGACTGAAGAAGAAAATGGAACAGGAAAAGAAGCAACACAAACACGCCCTTCGCTGAAGATGACAGACTCATAAGAGCAAAAAGCTCAGACAAACAGAAACCACTCAGAGTCAATGAATGCATCTTTTGAATGGAACCAGTAACTGATGGGTTTGGCCCCAGGGGGACATCCATCTCAAGGTCTTTAGGTCCAACTGGAAGAAGATATAGGGACGACTGAGAGCACACTAGAGTGAAATCAGATAGCCCATTGCAAATGTTGCAGGATGCCTCTAGAAAAAAAAGAAGATATGGTGGCTGGTTATGAATGGATGGATGCACACTAGAGTATAGACTTGATCGTAATAGCCATTAGTTGGATTGTATCTATGCACAACTGATGAAGAATTGCACTTTTACACTGCAATTCAGTGTCAGATCTCCCACCAAATATTGACATTACATGGATTCTCTCTCAAATAATACTTTAATTTCTTTTCACTGATTCTACTGTGTTACAGAAGTTTGTAAAAAAAAAAATAGATTTATGCCCTGGGACATGAGATTTTGTGTATGTGTCTGTTTGTGTGATTCTGTACCTGAAAATAGTTTGAACTGTCACAAAAGTAATGCTCATAAACTATAGCTGTCTTTAAAGTATAACTACCATTAACACCCCCCTCCCTCCTATGCTAACTCCATCCATGGTGAGAAGATGTCATTAACTCTTAAAAAAATCTGGAAACTAATTTATTGTCTTTTCAAAGGAAATAAGGAATTATCTGATTTAACTTACAGACAGATTTGGTAATAAACAGGTACATCTCTAAATCATATAATTACTGTTATAAAAGGTTTTGTAAATTGTATTTTGTAATATGGCAGGCCCTAAATAATTTATTGCATTCATTTTTAGCTTACTTAAAAAATAATAAAAGTCCCCCCCATCCCATTTGTGCAGCTTAAACTATCCATGCAGCTCTTAAACATACTCCCTATTGCAGCTTGAATTATTTAATTGAAAGCATATTGTGAGAAAATGAGATTAAAACAGTTTAATCACTTACTTAACATTGCCTCTGTTAAGTCAACCTTGTTAGTTAGTCCTGTTACGTGTCTTTTGACTTATTATGTCATATTCACCAAAGGTGATTAAAAAAAGGACACAAATTATCCAGCGTTCAGAGGATATTAATTTGAAGGAATTTTTCAGTGGGTGCTTGTTCAATGTCCAAATACTAACTTGTACAATGTACAAAGACAGCTATGATTCAAGTCAGATTTGTTTTCCGACCAGATTTCTGACCTTGGTTGAAAAAGCTGGAGGGTTGACATGTAAAAAAAACTATAATCAACATACACCAGTAACAATGATGACATATGGTTAGAAAAACCTTTTTAAATCTCAGGTGTCATGTTAAAGTGAGAGGGTAAATACTCTAGAGTCTAGACCAAGACAAGGTCCCTGGAGCTTTAAGCACTTATCAGAGGTCAGGGAGGAGATTAAAAGAACCAACAGCTGCAAGAGTATCATCTGCTTTCAGAATATTATCAAGGCCAACAACAATACTCAATTTGACCAGACCGGAGTTAAAACTGTCAGTGAGTGGGAGTGTTTTTTCCTGGATCTCATCACGTATTCAAGATTGACATGGCATAGGAGTGAAAATTCTCTCTGCTGAATGAAATTGTCTCCTGGATAGGCTTTCATTCATCTCATTGTTTGTTACTGTTAATCAAGGTTGTTCGCGCTTCTTTTGTGTGCTGGGGTCAGAGGATTCAACACGCAGCAGAAAGTGGTAAAAGAGTGGAAGCAAGTGCGCATTTGAAAACCTCTATCTTGTTCCATAAACTGCATAAAAAATCAACTGTGTATCTATCATCAGCATAGCTCGGATAAAAAGAGGTGAAATGTTTGGATTCATATGATAAGTATGTGTATATGCGTAAATTAATTTACTTTAAACTTCTTTCTTCAAAAGTATTATTACAATATGCAAAGAAATTGGTTGGTCTATATAAACGTGTATCTGATATGGAAATTGTCCAGAAATTACATATATTGTTTTGTTTTAAAATTTCAGGTCAAAACCAGTATAAATGTATACAGTACAAACAATACAAACAATATTCGATTCAAGGCAAGGTGCCACTTTAACTGATGGCAACTGTTATGTGCTTCAAGGTAACACACAAGATGTCAAAGAAGCCATAGAATCCATTTCACATGCATATGATGAGGAGATGATGTGTTACGAGAGTTGAGCTGTTGGAGAATAGCTCACTCTGCTGGATATATCTAGCTATTGCATTCCCAGGGATTAAAAAAACTGCCATGCCATGATATCCTGATTATATTGATTTACAAGTTGGATACATTCTTTCACCTGTTTTTTTATAGAATACAATTTTATTCTATTCCTACAGCTGAGTAATCACTGAAGGAGAGCTAATGGCGTCCTACACATAACAAGATGGTTCGCAATTCCCAGGTTATGTTTTAATAACAAAGTTACAGATCAACAACCCAAGAACGGTTACAGGATTCATAAAACTACAGAGATAAAAGAGCCATTTTATGAGTCCTCTAATTAGTAGAGCACAGTCATTAACTTAGAAGCTGCACATTCTCTGGAAATATACTGTGAGGGAGCTGACATAGAGGTCCTCATTTTGATAGCATTTCAGAAACACTAAGAAAAAGCCAGAGATGCCTCAAAGGAAAACGTCACAGTGGTCTGTGAATATTTTCAAATCCTTACTTTATGTTACACAACACATAGACCACTGATGGTTGAAGTGAATACAATTGTATTCCTTAACATGACACATATGATGTTAGATTTAGCAATTATCTGCAGCTTTGACGAGGGCCAAATTGTGAAGGCTAAAAACATTGATCAAAGCTTCTTTATGTGCAAAGCTCCTAATATCTATATGTATCTATGACTAAGGATACGTTTTGTGAATAATTCATGATGGAGACATCACTCAGTGATGGGATAACCAAAACCATGGATAAGATGTATGATAAGTATATTTGATCACTTTTTAAATGGGATCTGGAGCATCTGACAGCATAACTGTTTTATACCAGAAAGAATACACATATGTTCTATAAAATTTCAGACTGCAACATTATAGTGTGAGGCTGAGGCAGAGCTACATTTTCCTCATATGGCATGGGCCTGTTGCCTTGACAACACTGGCTATGTTAGTGTCTTCTTGCAGTGAGTCTTGGATAAGGCTCTGCTGTAAAATGGATTACATAAGGAGACTATTTTTCATTCATTAAGCCCAGAAACATAATCAGTGTGGCTCATACAGAAAAGCAGGACAAAAGCAGTCCTCTTAAAGTAGGATTTTAAGAGGACTTCTTAATGCTATCTATCTATCTATCTATCTATCTATCTATCTATCTATCTATCTATCTATCTATCTATCTATCTATCTATCTATCTATCTATCTATCTATCTACAGTTACTAATGCAATTGCTAATATTATTATATTATCATTATAAAATATGACTTCTCAGCAGGCACACACACACAGACATGCATATATATTTTTATTAGAACTTAAAAAATAAACGTAATGAGATAACCCGTCTCAAATTACTTGTTGATTACCCACTCTTATGAAAAGTTCTTTTTTAGATAAACGTTACAAACTTTTTTATCTAGGGTCGTCTTATGTTTGCAGTACACAGTGACTAACCCTGACTATATTAACTGCCTTAAAGTGAAATTAAACATTCACTTTTAAACACAGACACCAATTAGCTCTACACAACAGTAGAGCAATGCATACTATGAGTCATAAGCCTATCTGATGTAGCCTTGGTCCGTCTGCACAATATCTTGCACACAGTCACAAGGTTGCTTGGCTCTCCACATGTTTAAGTGCTTCATTTTGTGAGTGTGTGTATATTCCAGAGGAAAAATGCTGCATGTATAGAATAAGAAACATTTGAATGTGTGTGAGTGGGTGAAATTAATCGCATTTGCCAGCAACGGTCATTGTTTCAGCAGGCAACCATGATTTTTACCAGCTGAAAATGTGTAGTGTCAAACTTCGTCTCAGTCAGTCCTCCAGGAAGTATTAAGAATTCTGAATGAAGAATGTAAAGTTGACATTGTGCTAAAATACATTTTTGAGTGTTTGAATTTGTCCCATTTGCATCAAGACCTTCTTGTGTATGAATGAGAGCCTGCATACTAACTTTGAGAATCATGTTTTTATGCACATGGTAACTAGCATGTGAAATTGTGTCCCATTCTATTTCTACTTGGCATATTTAAATGAGTAACATGTCTGTCAACTTAGAGAGAAAAATAAAAGTTTTTAAAAAGTTCCTAGATTATAGCAAGTGTTTATTACCAGTTCAGAGACACATACCACCCATTGACTACAACTCCATGAAATGAACCAGATATAAGCGGGATGTGTGCGGATAAACATTAGTTCTCACAGAGTGTGACAGGTGACATTCTGCAATTCTACATGGTGTAGCACCGGCCTTTGCTGTATTTTAAGCTAGTATAAACAGATAATATCCCTCCTTCCTAAAAGTATTTATAGTTATGGAGAACTTCTACAGAGGAAAATATCCTTACTGGAAACATTTTAAACTGATGTCCTCAGAGCAAGAAAAGGAAGACTAAAGCGGAGGATTAAAACTTCAAAAACCTCATGTGCACACATTCGCTGCACATCAGTGATATCGATGAGGTTAGATGTCTGAACAGAGTCCAAAAGACAAGAAAGGACACCACCCACCAAAAGCCAGTTCATGCTTTGCTTTATGTGGCAAGCAGTGGAAAAGTGTTCCCTACCACCAAAGTTAGAGGCAATTTCCTTCCTCATGATATATGTTAATAGATTCACAACAATAATGTAGCTTTCTGATTTCACAGCTTAATCATTCTTCCATTTCTTTTTTTTTTTTTTTGGTGACAGAGCTCATATAAATGGAACTAGGTCATGGATTCATCAAAAATGTTCGCTGTCACAGGAAGCAAGAAGTTTGAAACACACCAGTGATATATTATAAAAAAGCTTACTCACCTAAATATTTGGATTATTTCAAACAATTGGCCAGTCACTAAACATGTGAAATTTCTTTGACAATCTTCTGATGTAGTTGACACAAATTTAACCTCCTTTAAAATCTAAAAACTGAAGATTCCGTGCATGCTGACAGTCAAAACCCTGTAGGCAAAAGCCTTTGTTTTGATGTCCATCAGAAGAAAAAAGGCAAGCAAATAAAGGCTATTCACCAGATCTTTCTGGAGAGAGAGATGGGACTGGAAAGATGATTTATTCTTTATATTTAACACCCATTTAATCTCCGTCCTTCTTACTTTCCCTTTTTCTACTTATAACTCAGTCCCCCTCCCTTCTGTATGGAACACTTTACAGTCCTATCCATAGCTCTGTCTTTAATAGGATGAGGGAAATCATGTTAAAGGATTTAAAACCTCGCCAGTGAAACGCTGTAGCTTTGCCAAGTTCACTCTCTGCCGTTCAGTTTCTCATTCTCTGGTTCCCCTCAAACACTCCCCTCAACGAATTACTTTGAACCAGCCAGCACAGTTCACACCAGCAGATCCTGACAAAAAAAAAAAAAAAACAGACGTCCAGCGAGGACACAATGATGAAACAAATGAGCAAAATTAAATGGTTGTGCGTTTTATAATCAAATACTGATGAGAGGACTCTGCTGTGTCAGTCTTTAGAGAGAAAAAACCAATGACTGAGCACGACTTGAGAAATGTGAAACAGAGGGTACAGTGTGTGCTGTCCCAGTTTCATCAGCGAATCAAAATTTTCAAAAGACCTTTTGAGTTAGTTTAAAAAACATTCAGACTGAATCAAGTAAGATTCAAACATTACACTGTGGAATGAGCTTTGTGTTGTACTTCATGGCTGATTTAACTATAGACATAAAAAAACAGACCATTTGGGTTATTCATCTTTCAAGTAAAGTAGATGAGGTAGTTGATTAATATATTTTGTATTCCTTCCTTCAAGATTAAGTGGTGCTCTATCACAGCTGCACCTTATTTCTCCTTTTAGACCAAAACATAATGATTATTTTCCCCTTGTCTACAGAAAATTCCCAAAAATGTAAAAATATTATCAGTGAAACATGCCTATGACAAGTCAATGCAGCCCAAGGTGACACTCAGATTGTTTTTGCATGTGAGCATCAAGCATTAAAATATAATCCACTTAGAGTTATATCAAATGGAGAAAAGCAGCAAAAATATCTGCTTGTAAAAAAAGAAGCTTACAGAGTAAATTGATCAATATATTTGATGGCTTCTAATTTTCTGCTGATCAGGTAATGATTTAATGTCTCAAATAATTTTTTGTATTTTATACCAGATGACATTTCAAAGCTCCCCATTCAGATCTGGGCATATTGTAATGCAGAATCATTACACAGATGTCCCATGTTTATACACTTTGTTATACACAGTGCATACTGTAAAAAATAAAATAATCAAGCACCCTATCATTATATAAAATTGTCCTACTTTTTAATAATCCTTTAAACATGATGCCTGATATGGGGTCATGTATACTGAATCGTAAAAATGAGAGATGAATGAACCAGCAAACAAATTATTGATTCAGGAAATGCCCTTGCTGTGTTTTTCAAGGAGGCAGCAGACTTGTAAATCAATAGCATTTCCTGTACAGCAGGAGGTGCTGGCTGACTGCGCTTGGCTTTCTTCATCTGTCTCTAATCCATAGCGGCTCTGTCACTGGGAGATAGTCACGGTCTTTGAGTAAGACTATCAAGGAGGAGAGGGAGACCAGGATCGAAAGGGAAGATGGGAGGATACACAGGGACCAGCACGGCAAATGGTGCTTTAGCATGGGGTTAAGATAAAAAGTTGGGGTACAGGTGCGTGAAAGTATTGTGAGTACATACACAGACGTGCATGTGCCACTGTGCATGCATATGTGCAAACTGCAAGTCGGATGGATGATCCTAAAGGTCGTGGTTTCTTTTGCAGAGTCACTTTTCTTCTCAGTAGCCTCTCTTCTTTCTGTCCTCTTTCTCCTTGTTCCCTGACTGGTTTAAAACCAAACCTCATTCTAGTGTTACATTCCCCTCCCATGTCCATCTTTTCTTCCTCTTTCATCCCTCCCTCTTGCTGTGTTTTCTTCTTATCAATCTGTGAAACCCTTCCTTATCCTTTTCTCTCCCCGAGGCCTGTGCCTCCTGGAGATGTAGGTGAAATCAGAGGGTATAATTTCCTACAATCAGCAGAATCTGCTCCACCCCACCTCACCTTCTCCTCTCCCACCTTTCCACCTTCCAACCACCCCTTCTCATATGAATCCTCACCATGACCAGGGGCAGAAAAAAAACAGCAGTCACAGTGAGAAACCCCCTTCTGTTCTCTGCCTTCTACATTAGGTCACTTTTAACTTTTGATTGCAGAGACAGAACAAAAAAAAAAACAAACACGAAAAGTGGCGCTAATGAGGATTAAGAGGATGCATGCAGATCTTGGTCTAGTGTGTGTTGAGGTAATGGAGCGAATGAATGAGAGGGCAGAAAGCGGTAATGGGAAATACGTGGATAGAAAGAAAGCAAGTAAGTGAAGGACAAAGATGAGGAATGGCAGTGATGTGAAGTAAAAATATCTATCATACACAAACCTCTCCACACAATGATGCACACATGAATGTGCACATCACACATTGAACCAATCTGCCATGGATAAGAAGATTATGCTTCTGAGTTTCCTGGAATGTTCTCTGCTGTTACCCTTCACTACCACCACCCATCCCCCACTCACACAAAACGCTGTCTGTCTCTCTGTACTCACTGTATGTCTCTCTTCTCTACACTGTGGCCTGGACTCAAGCACAGATGCCCTGATCTTCCATAACTTATATAAGCATGGTCCCACCCTCCCCATTGTCCTCAAACATGCCTACCTAAGACAAGATTTTGGACCCTTTGACTTATGCACTGTTTACACTCAAAAAGCCTTATTCAGGATCCTTTCTACTTGATTTAACAGCTCCAAACAACCAACTTTTGTCAATTAGGAAAAATCCACACCCAAGTTTTATCTTTTGGCAGCATGTCTTGCTCTTCTTTTGTTTTTGTAATAAAAACAAAAGAAAATTGTTTTTTTTGCAATGCTTTTGTATGTGTGCTGTGCTCCCAAACATTAACAAGGGCTGACAGTCTATAATTATTTGGGGAGCAGTTTGGTTATGAAGGTATTTTTCACTTGAAAACAGTACTTATTTTTTTCCCACAAATGAAATCCATCCATTTTTCAGTCTGTTCTTGTTTCTATCCATTTACAGTATGCTGCACCCCCTCCACCAACACAGATTATGTTTTTTCTTTTGCTCCACTATATTACCCATTAATCTCCATTAACACATACAATTACTAACAGTTTTTGGAAGGAAGAGAAAAAAAAGGGTTCCTACCATATTATCATTGTAACTCATTTATTAGATTTGTTTGGTTACTGCTGTGTGCCATTAAGCCAAGAAAAATGTTCTGCATCACTAACACATGAAAGCAAAGAGTTACCCTGTCTGCAATTATTTATTTTGATGCCATTATTGTGAAATCGCCAGTTGTTTTATCTCGTTGTAATGCAATTATGTTGCAATTTTCCGCATGATAAGATAAGTTGATTTAGCTTGTTTTCTCAAGAAATTGGCCTTTTGGTTTAAGACATACACAACCCCAGTTCCAAAATGGTTGAAAGCTGTGTTAAATGTAAATAAAAACAGAATGCAATGAGTTTCAAATCTCATAATCCAATGTTTTCTTTGTAATAGAACTTAGAAAACAACTCAAATGTAAAAAGTGTGACTTTTTTCTATTTCATGAAAGATATTTGCTAAGCTTGAATTTGATGGCAGTAACATATCTCACAAAGCTGGGATAGGGGCAACAAAAGGATGGAAACACAAGTGGTGCTCATTAGAAACAGCATGGGGGGCATGTTGCTAATAATTAGGTTAATAGGCAACAGGTCAGTAACAAAATGGGCTATAAAAAGAATACCTAAGGAAAGCAGAGTCTCTCAGATGCAAAGATTGGCAGAAGTTCAGTAATCTGCAAAAAACTAAATCAAATTATGGAACATTTTCAGAGTGATAGTTCTAAACATGCAGTTTCGAAGACATTGAATATTCAACTTTCCACAATGTCTAATATCATCAAAGGAGTTGGAGATTTCGCTGTACGCAAGTGACATGGCCAAAAATCAGTTTTGAATGCCTCTTATCTTTTAGCCGTCAGGCAGCACTGCATTAAAAACAAGCATGATTTTGTCATGGAAATCACTGGATGGACTTAGGAACACTTAGGAAATTAATTTCAGCGGACACAGGTAACCATGCCATCCCAAACTGCAGCTTAAAGCTCTATCATGCAAAGAAGAAGCCATACAATATGTGAATATGATCCAAAAATGCCAACTTCTCTGTGCCAAAGCTTATTTAGAATTGGACTGAGGCGAACTGTATCAACTGCTGAATGGTCAGATTAATCAAACTTTGAAATTATTTTTTAAAATCATGGACACCATGTCCTCTAGATTAAAAAGGGGAAGGACCATTCTGCTTTTGATCAGTGCGCTGTTCAAAGCCTGCATCTCTAATCATATGGGGTTGCATTAACCTATGGAACTGGAATTCTCGGCTTCTTGACCTTACATGAACCCAAATGACAGCTATGCTATTAAAAAGTAAAAAAAAAGAAAAAGCGAAAATCTTTGGGATGAAAAAATCGGAAGAGTCACTGTTCTGATTGAAAGCAACTCTGTTCAAATAGCCTGAGTTGGAGAATGCTAACCGGATTTACTGATGGGAATCAATCTGCTCAGCGACATCTACACTGTGTACAGCTAAAAAAATAAACAGATGATATTTCATTAAGCCTCTGCAATGGATGATAATGACAGCTGTAGCCATAGTGCTAACTGTAAGTCACAAAGATGGTGACAGCTGTGGGCTCAAAATGCAGGTGATAACAAAATGAGAAATGCGTGATAAGAATGGGACATTTTTTCCTGACCAAAACAAGACCAAATTACCTTTTTGATTGGTGTCTAAGGCCCAAGTAAAACTGATGGAAAGCTTTTTGCATAACGTATATACATTTACATGAAAAGCAGAAAGCATCAGCGGTTTGCTCGTAATTGGTTAAAAAAAAAAAGCTCAGTGACCGTGTGGTTCCTTGTGGAACAAAGCAACAACATGAATCTTTAACAACGTAATTTGAGGCAGAGAATTTTTCATTAGCCTGGATTTGTGCCTTGTTTTTGAGACTGATTCTGAATGCCAAATATTCAGTTTAACTAGCAGAGAGATTTATTTCTGGCTCTGACTCAACATGATTAATTAGTATTCTCTTTGACCACATTTTTTCAGTTTTTTCAGTTCAAAAAGGAAGTGTTGGATGCAACATAATTGGCCATGGCTCAGAACCTTTGAAGTAAAATTGCTTGGGTGAAGTCGACCATTGTAAACTGGATTAAGAGTCAAGGGGGTAGTAAGTAATCAGTTTTTCACTCCATATCAACTTTTGCTTTCTTGCTTTTCTCAGGCTTCCACTGTCCTTCTCTCTGCTTGCATGAAGTCTTTAACTCTGTCGTGCTTCTTTACCAATCCTTCCTGCTCTCTGCTCTATTTTCTGTATTGTCTCTATTTGAACAAATTCAGCAGGAGACAGTAACAGTCTGCTGTTTTTAATCATACGTAGATCATATTGTAGTCACATGCATAGTGTATAACCCACAGACATTTTAAAACAAGAGTCTGAAAAGAGGCCGACTGCTGGTGGGGTGTGGCCATGGCACACTAGACAAACTTTTTCCTGCAAAGGACAGTAACTGTGAGAGAAAGACCTCTCCCTACATGCAATCAAAAACAGATCAATAAATAAACAAAACAGCAGAGTACATAAATGTGAGTTTAGTAAGCAAAGATCATGAGAATAAAAGTAGCTGTTACTGATAACTTGATACAATTTTATACTAAAAGTAGCATGTTTAAACATGAGTAAATCTGCTATAACAATACAATTAAATCCTTTGCTTGTCTGTCGTAGCATATTTACCTTCAGTGTTCTGAGGGCCACAGTTTACACAGAACTGGAGTTGTGCCAGTAACAATCACAACTCACAAAGAACAGACCCGGCAGCTAAAATTACATAAAGAGATGGGATTACAATGTATGGCAAAACTGAGTTATAACAGACAATTTCCGAATAATTAGCCACAATTGTCAGCTCATTTCTAATGACGCATTTGCAGTCTGCCAATATGTATCGACGTAATTATGCTATTTGGAATAGACGTTTTACTGGATTAGATAGCCAGGACTTTTGATAATGAAACAAATGGAATTTTGCAAGGATAACATTGATCAGTGGTTGACTAGAAGGCTTTTGTTGCATCACTTTTGTGGTTTCTTGTTTGACCGTAAAATTTGATTGTACACACTACAGAGACTGTATTTTGAAGCGCTTTGCTTCAATTGTGATAAGAGCAGCAAATATATTGTTTACAGTACTTGCTTGAGTGGTGATTAACTTTAGAAATGGTTGTGTTGTCTCAAGTCAGAAGAGACTCAGGAATGATTTTGATTTGACAGGCATTGCAAACAAAACTTTCGCTGAGCTTCTGACACCTAAGTTCTTCTACAGTAAGAATAATAATTTAAGTATTGCTAGTGGTAGGTTTACTAGCAGTTTGTAACTGGTATAATTGGTATAATTTATGGGCATTTACTTCTTTTTTTTTTTTAAAAGCCATATATCCTTCATATAGCTCTAGCTCAGTTAGACAGGTTCTAATGTGTTTTGACTTGTAAATGTTTCTGTTTAAGCTAACATGTCATAATGGCTGTTTTGTTCATGAAGCATTAAAGCCTTATGTGAAACAAAATAACACAGTTAATGTCACGTTGAAGTACAACAGAGTTTATTCACTGCAGCCAATCAGAGTGATCTCTCTCACTGACAGCCCCAATGCTGATTCAACAAGGTGTTGATGGGATTCCAGCAGCACCCATGGGTTTTTACATACAAGTCTAAAATTATTTATATTTGCATTATGTCTGAAAAAAATCACAAATGTATCACTGAGACCTGGTCTGGTGATTCAAATGAACAAATTGGTCTCATCTTGTAAGCTAACAGATATCAACTTGGTCTGCGTATGTGTTTCTGTGTGTGTGTGTGTGCGTGTGTGTGTGTGTGTGTGTGCATGAAAGAACATCTGCACTTTGAACACAGCCAACACACACACACACCTGTGTCTGAGTGAGAGAGGAGCATCTGTGGGGATATTGCTGTGTATCTAATGCTGAGAATATAAGGTATCATATTAATACTTTAATAACAGTCAGTGTCTGGGCTTCAGTTAAAAGACGGGCTTAATGTGGTGACAGATGAGGGTTATAGGTAAACAAGGATTTGGCTGTCCTCCACAGGAATTGAGAGGACAGAGTTGGTGGATTAAACTGCAGTTTTGGCTGAAAGGCACCTAGCCTGTGGCAGGGTGAATACAAATCCAAGGGCTGATTACCGGTAGCACAAGCATGAGACACTATATCCTCTTTAAATACTCAACCTCCAGAGGGAAATGTCAGTTTTCAGCTCATCAAATGCAAGTAATATGGCATGAATCCAGGATGGCAGGAAGGAAAATTTAACTGTCACTAAAAAGGCATTTTCTCCATCATAGGCCACAGCACAGGTGTTAATTAACGTGTATTTGAAACCATTTGGAAGCTCATAGTGGGTCACTGATTTGCTCTGCTGCCTCACAGCATGAAGACACTGTTTCCTCAGAGGTGAGAGTATGACTGCGATGGTGTTAATCTGTTTTAGCCTGGTAATGGACTGCCAGCCTGCCAAGTGCATGCTGGGATAAGATCTTGTCCTCTGTGAGGTAAATATAGAGCATGTCATTGTCTCATCTTTATTACACAAGACTATAACCAGCACATTACATAAGAACGGCATATTCTAAAAATAAAGATCAATCACTTAACAATTTTTGATACTTGTTGGACTTTTGACCCAAGGCTGAAACATCCATTTTTTGAGTTGTAACTTAATTACACACAAGGGATTGGCACAACCCCCATACCAAATACTCTGACATACTGTCAAGTTCAAGTGCAATGGTATGCACCGTACTGCACCTAAAGCCGGATCTAAAGTTGGTTCACATGAGATAAACAGCTGGCTCTGACTATGAAATTAAACTTAGCTCACTGCTCTTTGAAGCACAGTGCACACAGTGCCACATGCCTTGTGAAAAGCACATGCCTTGTGAAAACAGTTATCCACAGTAAATAAAACTACACTCAAAAATATTTCTAACCTATCTCCAACCACGCAGGCCTCAAACTCATAAAAAAAAAGCTCCTTCCCACCACAAGTGAACATACCAAATGAGATATACAGCATATTCTTGGTTGCCAGACATTTCTGAAATAATTGTCAGAGAAGATAACAGCTTGCTTGCCTGATTTGCAGTAGCACTCCTTTGAATTGGTCTTGCATGCCATTTAATTGAGCCTCACAGGTGGGGCCGTGCTTGTTCACTGACTGGATGGATCTGACAGAGCGAACAAGAAACTATTTTTGCCAATGTCTGGATGTTTGTGCATGAGGCAGCGAATGTTTGCTTGTGTTCATATCACAGCAGGTGATTAATTATCATATGGCAGGAAATTCGTGGTTGAATGTTCTTGTGTTTGGTTTCTGAAAAAAAGTCAATCTTGTATTTTCAGTTTTCAAAGCACAGTATCAAAATCCATAAACTCCTGCTGGATGATAGTAATGAAGAGACAGGTTGTGTCTGGAATGTTGTCATTAAATAAGTTAGTGTTGCAACAAAATAGCCCACTCTGGCTCTCGTTTGCAGAAATCCTGAGCATGGCCACGTCATGTAACATTTAACACGCTTATGCAGCATCTGAAAAACAAAAGTTAAGATCCTTTGGTATTTCCTGTGATCGGGCCACATGCAGGGTATGACTTATGGTAAGTTGATGATAACAAAGATCTGCTTGGACGGCTCACAAAAACACAAGCAAGCCCCCAGCAAGAGACTTGACTGCAATATCCATTAATCCACCGAAGTTTCCCACTGATTCAAAAGCTGTCTTGCAGCAGAGTTCTACAACATCAAAGAGTGCTCTCTTATGAAGGGTAGCTGTGAAATGTGGAGCTCTCAGCTCAGCTCTCTACCAAGCTGCAAAGGAGTCTTTGGGATTCACGAAGAGACACAATTACTGCTGGTTTGATTTAAATGACCTCTACACTGCTGACATGCTAAATGTGAAGATAGTTGTTTTCGTCTGCTCCCAGATCTCTAATGGTATCATTTTATGGTTGGATGTCTGATATGATATATGGTTTATAGATAGGCCACACATATTGTTTCTCCAACTCCAACTTCATATCACCAACAAGAAATAGGAAAAAAAGAAAGTAAAGCTTGTCAGAATTGAGACTCTTTTAGTGAATTTAAAGTGTGCATCTCAGATACATAACTAAGCCATCCTTAGTGCTGTGCCTGTTAGTCATGGAATTGTATTAGGTTTGTCCCTGATGGCCATCAGTCATATACCTCTCAGGAAATTTATCCTTACCATATTTATTTTTCAATACATGTGTAGTGTATAGTGTCTGCTGCTGTCTCTGTCTGATGCCATTTCCCTCCATAGATGTTATAATTTGGTTCTGCAGAAATGAATATTTATCTTAAGTACAAAAACTTAAATATCATGATTAAAACTATCTAAAAACTTAGTAGTATGTTTATCCTGACAAAATTGGCGACTGCTTCACAATCTTAAACAGTTTACACCAGACATTCTCCATCTTGTGGTTTAAAAAGGTTGATTCCACTATTTTTATTTGTCTATTCTATTACCACTGCCTTTTTACGTTTGTATAGCTCTTGTTTGTTTCATGAAAGTTCTTCAGCTTTCAATCTGTTTATGGCTCTCTGCTGCACCATAATCCCACGTATGCCATCTCACTGTGAACACATTATGTCCATTACAGTAATCTGACTAAAAATGTTTAATGAACTAAGCCTGACAACTGCTAATGCTTTTATATAAAGCACTTAACATGTCTTTAATTAAACAAAAAACAAAACGACGCATAGTTTTGGACTGTGTACTCTGTTAACAGAACATAAAATGGCGCCATTTTCAAAGACAGAGAACTCTCGATTAAGGAACAATTGTTGGTTAAGTTGTTAAAACCAAAAATGTGGATCACTGCTGATTTAATGAGTGTGCTACCAAGGGGTTAAGTAGAATAAAAAACAGCATTTGCCCGTCACCACTGCAGTGGCTTTGAGCATGGCCCTTAACCCTCATCTGCTCCAATGAAGCTGACAGTGGACAGTAGATCAGACTGATTGTAATGGGGAACATCCAGTTAACAGAATGTAACTGGGTGATTAAGTGTGGACACTCTTCTCAATAATGCCACTGTGAGAACACAGAGATAAAAAACTAAAGAGTGATATACATATATATTATATTGTGAGCTTTTATCAAACCTTACAGTCTTGTAACTAGAATTAATTAAAGCAGAAGGCCTTGTTCAGGTGTGCAAAATCTCATAGGAAACACCATGAACTGTTTGAGATGATATGTTGAAATAAAGTAGTTGAGCCAATTCTAACTTATGGGGAAATGTAGCTAAGTAGGAGAACTACTCGCATGGTGAAATTAAGCAAAATTAAGCTCACAAAGAAGTTTAGCACAAGCAGAATAATAGCAGCAGCCTTAGGGCCAGCAACAACTCCATTGCTGCATATATGCTGCACAAAATGTTCAAGACAAGGGCTTCCTCAGAGCCCAACACATGATCCCTGAATTAGGTAGGCTATATTAAAAAATGAAATGCTAGGCTAATGAATAGCACACATCACACCCTTGGCAGAGAAGAGGGTGGAATATGAACCAAACAAAAGCTTAGCTAACCTCACTGTGTGAACATAAACTTTAAACTGAATGGAAGACAGAGAAATTGTATCAGTATAGTGTCTGGCTTAACACTGACACAATGATATGCAATGAGAAAATAAATCCACAGACACCGTGATGAGACGTGGGTGGTTTTGGTGCCAGAGGGAGGTTTTGAGTGTTATGATCCTAATTCAGCACAACAGCTGTGATGGGAGGCGCCCATCGGATAACTCCAAAGACATACCAGATTTCACCTACCCCCTCTCCACCAACCAAAGGGAATGCTGCATCATGTTTTCACCCTGAAATGGAATAATATGAATTTTATTGCACAGTATGTGTATAATCTCATCAGCAGCACAAAACTGTTTTTGTGAAAAATACTGTGACTGATTAGCAAAAGTCAAGTGGTGAAATTCCAAAAATGCTGATGGGACACTTAAGATCCTCAGAAACATAAAATTAAAAAAAATTAAACACAAAAATTGAGATTTTTAATCTCAAAACCCATATATACATCCTCACTTTGAAAGCATAAAACTCTTTTTAGATTTGATTCTCTGTGAATAATCTTTATTTACAGAATTATATCTTTTTAAACAAACCTGCAGAATAACCATGGATTCATACACACTAAACACGAACATGGAAGCAATGTTTTTTTTAGATTCCTACGTTATTTGTGTCTGCTGAGAACATTGTTTTGCGGATGATGAGAATCAGCTTTAGCAAGATTAGGCCTTAAATCAAGAGTCATTATTTGAACCCAAATGTTTAATTTCTTTTCCTAATCCATTACATGACAGGTCACCCGAGCCTGTCAACAGGCTTATTTCCATTTTCATTCAGTTCCATAGAAATGGGGATGAAGACTGTGACATGGGGAAAAAGAGGTTGAGGACTGATGAGCAGAGATCATCTACTGCTTGTATTAAAGGGACTTAAACATCAATGTTGCGTCTAAGTGTTCAATTAAACTGGGCTAATACATATATTCACTGGCTGAAGTCAAATAAAACTTTTTTAAAATCAAAATTAAACGGTTTGAACATGATTATTCCGTAAGTCTTCATATAATTAATTTGAAATGGTCCTTTTGAAATGTAAAAATCTAATTTTTCTAAAGATGAATTTGGAGCCATGTAGAACGGTCAGAACCTATTAGTATAGGCCATGTACACATAGCTGGTGTGGACACCATGACATGGAAAGAAAACTTTTAAAAGAAGACAAAGAAAAGGTGATTTAGATACTGGGATGAAGTTAAAGGTTAAACTTGCTAAGGCCCTCTATGAGACAAAAAGTGTTGCATCTCATGATATTGTATCATTTAATATGAATTTAAAAGACAAAATTCCAAGTGACAGACAATCGTCCATGTAAAATTAAGTCCTCGCCAAAAGTGCAACATTCTCTTACTCTATTTTCTTCTTTATCTAGTTTTTAAACCAACAAACATTGAGCATTGCCATTTGTGTACCATAATGTGTAGAAATATAAACAAGGTGAAGGAGGTGAATGCTTCCAAAAATCTGTATTCATTACGGCACCTTTACTCACCCAGGAAGAGGCAAATTTAATCTTGCAGATTTACCTGCTATGACTTCACCTGAGGCAACAGTGATAAGGGAAATGAGTTCATGCTCAGGCGCAAAGGAAATGTAGAAGTGGGCCTTCTTGTTTGTTAAATCTTGAGGAAATGTAGTGCTGTATTTTATTGTTTGTTAATTTGTACAGTGTTCTTACAAACAAAGATAACCTTATACCTTTCAAGTTAAACCTTTGATTTAAATTTTTTTACTTTACTGTCTCGCTCTCTCTATATATATATAGATAGATATATATACACATTAAACACATATACACAATGCAAAATAGCAGAAGTACTGTGGAAATGTTCTGTAAATTCACCGAAGTACCCATCCATGCCTCTGAATTCCATAAATAATACAAACACAAATATTATTTCGTTAAAGACCTCAAATACTACTTTTGAAACAGATTTCCATTCAACTACTCACAACAGATTCGTTGGTGAATTGCTGTTGGTGAGAAATATGTAGTGTAATATGCAATATGAAGAGACCAAATCCTACTAGAACTCTACATTAAATCACATTTTGGTTGAAAGGGCCATAAAAAAGTAATCTGATGTCTGCCTTTTTGTGTGTGTGTGTGTTTACTGTAGAAGTCATGTGATATTTCCAAAAAAAAAAGCTAAATTTTCTAACGAGCCCTTCCCTGGTATTCAAACACTGAAGACATGGCAGTTCAGAAAAGTTTGACATTATAACTTTTATCCTTAAAGCTAAGAACAGCTTAAAAATTTGGGTCAAGTCAAAGTTAAAACACAAGTAGAAGAATGGCTTCCCACAGGAGTCAAACTCAGGTTTGTAAAATCATTTTGCATTTAAACCAATCATCCATCACCACAATGAAAAGGCCTGAATCACAGTGAGTCAAATAGTAAACAGAATAATAGAAAATCTACATTCATCTTAAATATGCAATATCTTCAAAATTAAAATCTAATCACAGTGTTTGATCTGAGCAGGTCTAAATAAAGAATGAAATTAATGGTGATATATGCTGCACAAAGCTCACGAGCAACATGGCCAAGGATCATGGACAGTCGAACTATAACTTCTGTAATCAAGAAGCCAGTTTCAAATTCCATTGCACATAATGCAAAGGGATTAAGGAAGAATACCTCCTGTCATCTGAGGACAGTGGGATGAACTGAGAGGGGATTGAAGGAGAGAGAATGATGAGGAGACAGGGAAGACAGAGATATATCTGGGCCAATTGTTTTGATGGGCTTAACTCTCTTTCCTCTTTGTATGCGAGTGTGAGGGTACCTCCATCTATTTATGTATATATGCTTGCAAATCTTTCTTTCAATATTACTACAAAGTATCACAGTATTTTGGACATACATAACATACTCAAGGACACCTTGCAAAACGTTGTCACACTGGCTGTATTGTCTGCAGTGAAATGCTGAAATGGAAAAAAACCTATAACTAAAGTATTAATTGTGCATAACAATGCAAAAGAGCATTGCAATGCAAGACAGCTTCTGTCGTGTCGACAGAAGACTTATAAACAAGAACCTGGGTATTTTAACATATCCAGATTTTTCTTTGCATTTGCACTTATCATCTGCATGGAAATGTTCTTTTTAGGAGAACTCATCCAGGATGACTATTAATGCCATAGTTCATCATTGTGGAAGGAGGACTACAGATTTGGAGTTTAGGCCTGCGATATCAAATGTGCGCCTCCATCAGTGTGGTTTGACGTCACAATATGTGCTGTTATCACTTTTGTTTACATGGCAACATTCTGGACCCGACAGGACCTCTCGCTGGTGGGACAACTTTGAAAATTAAGTGGTTGTTGCTGCAGAGAGGTTTATGGATGAGAGAATTATCTTTTTCTCTGGGTTTTGTTGCTTCACCTCCATATAGCTGGGAAGACAACTAATGAGACCACCTGTCAGGAAAGTTGTGGGCAGAATGAACTGTAGTATTTACCAGGCGAGGAGGGATCATGCATGAGCGCAAACATCTTTCCACTGTCAAGACAAGGGCTTTGGAAAGATAATAAGGCAGGTATGTACCACTGTACCACGTGTATGTACAGTGTTTTAACAGTTTGCTGTTACTGTATTTCTTCTGTTGTTTTGTTTGTTTGTTTAACTGGTACTGTGTGGATGGGATTTCTTTCTTTTAAAGGGATAGTTCGCCTCTTTTGACATGAAGCTGTATGACATCCCATATTAGCAATGTCATTTATGAACATTGACTTACCCCCCGCTGCGTCCTGTGAGCCGAGTTCCAGCTGAGTTTTGGCGTTGATGAAGGTGGTCCAGCTAGTTGGCTAGGGTCCCGAAAATAAAGCGTTTTGCTTCTCAAAACAATATGCGTTCAAAAGAGTAATACATTTGCATCACAAAATCGTCCATCCAGAAAAAGTCAGACCTCACAATCGCTTGGCGCTATTTTTGCCTCCCTTCATATCAATGCGTTCAGGCACTTAGCGATAGCCGCGCCTGTTACGGTGTTTACTGCTCGGAAGCAGGGGACTGCTCGGTCTGCACTTCGGTCTGCAAAGTTTACATAGCCCATAGTGATACGAAGGTAGAGAGAAATGGTGCCAAGCGATTGTGAGGTCTGACTTTTTCTAGATAGACGATTTTGTGATGCGAATGTATTACACTTTTGAACGCATATTGTTTTGAGAAGCAAAACGTTTTATTTTCGGGACCCTAGCCAACTAGCCGGATTACCTTCGTTAACGCCAAAACGAGGCTGGAACTCGGCTCACAGGACGCAGCAGGGGGTAAGTCAATGTTCATAAATGATATTGCTCATATGGGATGTCATACAGCTTCATGTCAAAAGAGGCGAACTATCCCTTTAAGGATATTGGGAAAAACTGTCAAAATACATGTATGTGTGGACGTCGCCCTTTAAGTGGTGTCATTTCTCCTTTACCCTTTACCCTATCTACACAGCTGGATTTATATGCTTAGTTAGTAGTTAAAGCTGCAGTCTGCAAGATTTGTTGTTGTCATACGTAAAGTCCTACTTTTTGGCATTTTAAGAGTTTACATGATCTATCAGAACGCTTGAAGTTGAAAACGGTGACCTCCGTAGTCGCAAAATGCAAGAAATGCTTAT
The DNA here is from genome assembly GCF_027942865.1 of Odontesthes bonariensis. Classification (NCBI taxonomy): domain Eukaryota; kingdom Metazoa; phylum Chordata; class Actinopteri; order Atheriniformes; family Atherinopsidae; genus Odontesthes; species Odontesthes bonariensis. The sequence goes on along the minus strand of NC_134521.1, from coordinate 13,995,669 downwards.
TTTTTTAACCGAAAAATAAAAAGTTATTCAACTTCCTGTCCCGCCCCATCAAAACACATGAGAACTCGTGCACGTAGACGTGCACGCCAGATGCGCCTACACGACTCCTCATTCATCAACTCACCTGTCATTTGCGATCATGGAAGACACAGTAAGTAGACTAGCCCGTAATGAAGTTCAATAGTCCAGATAAATAAGCGTGGGGACGAGCCTACCTTGTATCGCGCGTGCACAATCGGTGATTGACAGGCAACAGAGCCCAGCTCGTAAACCTGATTGGTTACCTTTTACCGGTCCGGTCAGCCATTTTGTAAACAAACCTGCTGGCTTTGGAGGGACCTAGCGGGACATATAGGGGATCTAGAGAACTCTTTTTTTTTTGTATTGGGATATTTAATGTACTACTTTCAGAATCCCCGGACAGTTCCAGGCATTATGCTTGAAAAAGAGTTGCAGACTGCAGCTTTAATATTAACGCTGTGTAAGCTAACATTACATTTACAAAGGATTGATAGTAGAAATGTGTGTGCTCTATTCAATCTGTAATAATGTAATCAGTAATGCTAGTTAGGACATTAACTCCCATGATCTCACTAAACATCTAAGATCATCAGACTATGTCTGAGACCCCTTGCAATAAAAACTGAAAATAATAATAATAAAACAATCTGCAGCAGTCCTTGAGATTCTTCAAAATACTACAGGACACTAAATGCATGCATTGAAATGGTCAATCCTGACATTAATGTGTACATTTTCTAAACAAAGATTAAAGGTCCTCTGCAGTTGTTTTTACAGAGCAGGCTTCAGTCAAAGTTCTCAGTCATGACTTGAAACACTGTTTTTGTGTTAGACTGTTCTAAAGATAGCAGTAAAAATGGCCACTTGAACACACATGGGTGTGGTAAAAACAGACTTAATTGACACATCTATGGCGTCATCTGCTAACATGTAGGTGACAGGATTTATGATGTATACTACGACCGGGGCAGGTTCCAAAAATCTTGGCTTCTTGGGAACTGTTGTAGCAACATCAAATTAATTTGAAACTCACGGTTAAGGGTAATGATAAAACCTCAATTCTAAAAAGAGTTAGGGCGCTTTGTAGATTTTAAATATAAACAGTATGCAGCTGCAAAAAACAAAAACAAATGTTTTATTTGTAACAGAATATGTAAAACATAACAAATGCTGAAAATGAGACGTTTTACTATTTTATGAAAAATATTAGCTCATTTTTAATTTGATGGCAGCAACATAACTACAACCTTCTGTGTATAGACTATTGATTTATGAGATATGAAATTCAATGCGTTCTGTCTTTCTTTAAATTTCTCACAGCGTCCCAACTTTTTTAAAACTTCACTTGTAGGTTATAGATTGAAATACGTCAAACACAGATTTAAATGTTGCTGAAATGTTATATGGGATGGAAAAAAACAAGAAGTTCATGCAAGAAAACTGTCATGTTCATGGAAGGGTATAGTAAAAAAAATTCAATGTGCTGATATTGAGTTCAATACATCTATTGTTAGTAAGTGTAAGTGAAAAAGTTACTTTCCCCTTTGGGATTAAAATGAAGAATTGAATATTTGTTTGTTCAAATATTTTTTTAAAAACGGACACATTTTTCACATGACTGTAGTTACTTTCTATCAACCAAACAAATAAAGAAACATTTCACAGCATAAATCTTACTATCCAGTTTACAATTTTAGAAAAACGCTTCATTAGGTCACACCGAATACAAAAACACCTAGTAATCATTATCGAGAGAAAAATATTTCTACATAAAACCCCTTAGAGGATACGTTTTTAATACCCTTGGCTTGCATGTATATTGATATGCATGTAGGAATAGTGGAATGGATTGTTTTTAGCAAAACATCTGCATTTTAATCCCTTTTAGAATATTATTCAGATGATGAGAGTTAATACATGGATACATGACAGAATTTTCATTTGCTTTTTCTTATTTTTCATACTCTCATTTTTGACTTATGCTGTTTTTGTTTCTTCTTCCCCCCAGCACTATTTGAGGTTCACTAATGACAGTATGGGTTGGAGGGAGCATGCACATTAAATCCTGTATGTGATCAAATGCAAGTTTAAGAGCCATGTGGTTAGACAAAGTTAGACAGATGAGGATATATTGTGTTTTGAGCAAGTTAAAAAAAAAACTTTGCTAATGAATTCAGAATGACTAATTGAGGGTGTCAGAAACCTAATGTAATGGGTATTTAGTTTTTAGTTTGGTTGTTTTCCTACAGGTGAATGCCCTTTAGGTGGAATGAAAGATGGGTTTGGTCCTAACGAGCCTACGTTTTTTTTGGCATGAAACTTCATTATAATGATGGAAACATTTTTTAACCTTGAGACTGTGTAATAGTCCAGAGAATTCCTACTTAGCTTTCCTTTGGTGTAACTTGGCATGTACTTGTGATTAGAAAAAAACAAAAGTAGAACAACTTTTGGCAATATGTGTAATGTGATGTCCATTAGGAGATTGATTCTTAACCCAAAGTAAGAAGACAGGTGACTGAGGATGCTAGGCATTGGCAAATGCTTGGGAGAGAACGTCATTAGAATGGGAGAAAAATATCTTTCCTTTTTTCACGTCAATACAAACTGCATTATCTCATCTGTTGCTCCCGCTCCTCTGCCCACACCATCCCCTCGTCCCTCGATAGAGACTTAACATCTTCTGTCACCTGTCAATCAAGCGCTGACAGACAGTGACTTTGTTTGGCATTGTTAGAAACAATTCCAATCGTCCTTGCATTTTTAAGTTTTGTCCTCTGCCGTTATCCCTGGCAATCGGCTTGTAAAAGAGGTGCCATGCCAAATAGAATTGGATTGATCGGAGGTCAGATACGTTGGTTTATTGGGTTCAAGTCTGAGTATTTGCACCAAAGATGTTCATATTGAGAGCGATTATATTCTATGGCACTTCAGATTAAGGCTTTACGTATCACAGCCTTGATTTATCAGTATTTTAGTACATTTAACATGAATTCAAAGGAGTGAAGTGTTTTTATTTCATTCATAGAAAGAGAAGCTAAAATCCCAATTGGACAGAATACATTTGCAACCATGTTAACATCCATCCATCAATCAATCCAATTTAGGGTCACAAGGGGGCTGGAGCCTATCCCAGCTGTCACTGAGTGAGAGGCAGGGTACATCTGGACAGGTCGCCAGTCCATCACAGGGCCACATAGAGACAAACGAGACAAACAACCATCCATGCTTTTGGGAGGTGGAAGGAAGCCAGAGTACCTGCAGAGAACCCATGCACACACGGGGAGAACGTGCAAACTCCACACAGAAAGGCCCCAGCCAGGAATTGAACCTGGAACCTTCTTGCGGTGAGGCACGGTGCGAGTCACTACACCACCGTGCAGGCCCCCATGTTAACAAATAAAAGCAAAATCAGCCATCAATACAATGGCTTGGGATTTCTGCTAAATCTACAGGGCTCCCATGAGAGTCTCAGAAAGTCAAGGTCAGACAACCCCTATGTAACATGTAATAACTGGAAGAACCAATTGCTGGGTTAGTAATGAACAATTATTATTTTTTTTTAATGAAATTAATAACTCCTGAAATGGGACTTATATATATATATATATATATATATATATATATATTTTTTTTTTTTAAAACCTGCTTCATCTCTTCCAACGGCAAAATTTATCTTTAATCAGCTTGTTTTGTATTGCATATAATATACATAATCAGCCAACATAAATGCCATTTTAATTACAAATCAACTAGATGATGAATTCTTTATGTTGAATATTCTTGGAAAGCTCTGCTTTGTCACAAATCATAGCAGGATCTTTTATGTCAAGCCTCGAATTAAAGGTAGTTGGATGTACACAATGCATATTGTACTATAAGAATATTTGATATTTCACTGACAGGGGGAGCTGAGGGGGAGGAGAATTGATATAATCCTGAATTGTTGTCTGCAGTCTGTCCAAGCTCAATCTGTTAGGTTTAGTGTAATCCAGAAGTCAGCAACACCACACACCAAATTCCAGTTTCAGGGAGCCACTTTATTCAGTTCACAGAGACATTGTGGTGGTTACCAATGTAAGAGCACGTGTCAAGGAGATGAAGACAAATAGTCAATGGGTTACAAGAAATTATACAGCAGGGAAGTCTCCTCTACAAAATGTATCCTGCCTTTGGGTTTATGGCTGTGTGATGCATGTGGCAGGAAGGTAGCACACACTGATGTTATTCCTCTTGAGGAGACAGAATTGTCACTATCTGCACTTCAGTCACCAGCCCCCAACCCCCACTGTTTCAGTCAAGAATTTTTCTTTTTTTTTATTTTGGTGAGGGAACATTTCCCTAAAATAAAATTGTAGTCCCTTTGAGGTGGCTGTTTCTCCTACATTTTTTGCCTGGGTGAGTTCATTTGCACACATCTCAGCCTGCCCCCCCTCTTCTCTCTTTCTCATGAATGTCACCTCTACTGATGGTGGCTTCTGGAATTCATACACACACACACACATACTCTCGCAAGCGCTCACTGACTTTGGATGGGAGGAGGAAGGGGGGAGGAGGAGGAGGGGGGAGGAGGAGGAGGAGGGAGGGAGGGAGGGAGGTTTGTGAGGACTGTGGGAAAGGAGCGTGCCATCAGGAGGCAGAAGAGAAATCTCTGTCTGTCTGTGTCCATGTCTCCGCTCTGTTCTCGGCTTTGTTCTGAAAAAGACCGTCAGTGTCCCGCCTGCTGTTCCACCTCTGGATTTCACTCGGCTGGATTACCACTTGGACTCTCTGCTCATTATTCCATGCTGCCACGTTTAAATGGGAGGCAAAGTTGGACCTCCATGGACTGCACAAATGGTGACAAACAGTTTGATTTTTCTTGTGCTTTTAAGATCTTCCTAGCATTCAAGATGATTTCACTTTTCTTCAGTAAAAGTGTTTTTATATGTAAAATAATTTGAGCCCCTTACCTTTGCTTTTTATCTATTCATTGTACAGTAGGTTAGTTATTTTGCAAAACCATATCTGGAACTTGGCTGATAAGACGCCTTTAGATGTGAAAGATGAGAGGCGAAGGGGGTTAGAATTATGTCTCCATCTTCACTCTTTTAAAAGTCAGTTCCTCTAACCTTAGTCTTAGTCTAAAACTGAAAATATGAGTGTAGCACATTATTCTGTGCTCTGTTATGGTCCAGTTTTTATTTTTGGCTAGAGAAGAGTCTTTACAGAGGACTACATGTGAACTTGCATCTCTCTGAGATCTGCCATCTCAAAGGGAACCATCAAGCTAAACTCTTCCCTGTTAACCCACTTAGTAGCCTGATCTCCCCTGTGGGGGCCTCTTTAAAACATCCATCCTTCTCTAGTTTTTTTTTTTTGTGAGGAAGCAAAAGCCAACCCAGTAGAGGGAATACTGGGAAGGAAGACACCCCCCTCCCAAAGTTGAGAGGGGGGGGAAAATGGCAGCTCTCGCCAGCTCTCTCATCAGACAGAAACGGGCGGTCAAGGACGACCAAGCAAACCGACCAGTAGCCAACAAACGCAAGCCCTGTCCTAAGAGCAACAAGTCCCTGTGCCAGAAACAGATCCTTGTCCTGATCTCCAAGGTTCGACTTTGTGGGGGTCGAAAAACTAGAAATGAAAAAAGACCTGGTGAGTCCCATGCTGTTGTTTTTGCCTTCCTGATTGCTTCTTTTCTTGCCCATATTTGGGGACATTTTACAACAAATGTAACTAGAACATTTGATTTGTGGTATGGTATGCAGAATCAAACTAACACTGTAAAAATCCAGTCATTATTTTTGTTGTAATAACGTCAAGTCCCACAGGTTTATTGTGTGGATAAAAAAAAACTGTGCTGCCACTTTTTTTTTTACCTTCCTCGACAAACAGCAGGGTATGAACTGCTGGTCATGACTGGATCAAGAATAAGACATCACTCAGCGTCTTTGCATTTTCACACTCAGGTGCAAAAGATATTGTCACTCAAAAGCTGTTAATATCTAATTATATCACATCAGCTGTTGTTTTCATTGCAGCTGCCCCTCTGCAGCTTCACCTGTTTGGCACACCGACCAATAGTAACCACTGCTTTTAACAGTAAAACAAAGCAAGTTGGAATAACTTTTTATACATGTCTTGGAGCTGTTTTCTCTGCCAAGCATATAATTACACAGACCTGCATGAACAATGAACTGTGAAATTAACTAAAAGTCATCACTGCTCTTTCCTGTGCTGACTTATCTCTGCCAGATTCTCTTTGGAAGCAGAACCTCAACTCAGTAATTATTTGTGCAAATGAATTACACAATATTTTGTTCTTCTTTTTTTTTTTTCAATTGAAGTTTTTATTGTATTTTTCCATTAGTCACATCACCATACATAATACACAAGTAGGGCAGCTATGGCCAAAAACAAACAAACAGAAAAACAATATCCCACAATGAAAATAAAATACAAAGATAAAGTAAACATAAGGGGGGGGGGGGGGGGGGGGGGCATTTTAATACAGTTTCATTACTAGTACACTTATGAAACCTGAGACCATTGAAACTGTATGAAGTGCAGAAAATGAGACCACACCATGGAAAATTTTCCTTTACCATCATTCAGTCTTGCAATGAGATCCTCAAACGAGGCAGTGTCTGTCATTAATTTCAGCCATTCTGTGAAGCAAGGCCTCACTTGACTTTTCCAGTGTCGGAGGATGATTCTCACCGCAATAATAAACCCAGCCGATGCCAGGGCAAACTCCACTTTTGTCACTTTTGGTGGTAGGAGAGATCGGTCTCCAAGCAGGCATAACTGGGGCGATTCTGGCAGTGGTGCATCTAACCACTCTCCAATAACATGAAGCACTTGCTTCCAAAAAGGAAAAACAAAAGGACAATCCCACAAAAGGTGTGGATATGAACCAATGTCACCCATACATTTCCAACACTTGTTGTCCCTCATTAGCCCCATCTTGTGGAGCTTAACAGGTGTGTAATAATATCTATGAATGACCTTATAGTGTGTGAATTTATTAACAGCGTCCCTCACAGACCAACCTACTTTCTTCACTATCTCATCCCATGATTCCTCATCAATAGTTGTATTTAAGTCTCTTTCCCAGATTAGCCTTATGTGCTGACTGTTACCATACATATTATCAGTTATGATTTTATAAATACCAGATGCACTACGCAAAAACCCAGGCAACTTGAAATAGCAAATAAGCTTATTGGTGTCATCCATTGGAATCTTCAAGCTCATTACACAGCTTCTCAGTTGCAAATACTTCCAGAAATCAGTTTTCTCCAGGTCATATTTTTGTTTTAACTCTTCAAATTACTGAAACAGACCATTGATATACAGATCACTGATTCTAGTTATATTTTTGTTCAACCAGGTATCCCACATGACAGACTCTCTCCCTATCTTAATAGAAGGGTTGTTCCACATTGATGAGTACATCTGTTTATATTGGGGTGCACGAAGCAGCTTATGTACGTTTGCCCATGTCTCTCTGGAGCACTGCAAGATCGGGTTTAGCCGATCCTTCCTCTTAGGAGTCTGTGAGAAAGTTTCAATTGGTCCAAATGGGAACACCAATTCCCTCTCTATCTCTATCCAACCCAGGCTTGATCCTTCATCAGACCAATGTTTTTGAGAGTTTAAGCAGTTCAAAAGACATTTTGTACAACTCCACATTAGGCAACCCCAACCCCCCCATGCTTCTAGTGGTGAATAACTTATCAAGTTTTATACGGGGTTTCTTTCCATTCCATAGGAAATCTCTAACTATTTGGTTGTATTGTTTAAAGAAAGAATTTGGGACAGTTAATGGAACCATCGTAGAGATATAATTCACCTGGGGTGCAACCATCATTTTTATCGTGTTAACTTTTCCCCATAAGCTAAGATTAATCATTTTCCATTTTTCCAAGTTAGACTTAATACCCTGAAGTAATGGGGAAAAATTTGTTTGCACCATATCTTCAATATCTGGGGTAAGACGGATTCCAAGATACTGCATCCCAGAGTCGATCCACCTAAATTTAAGTGAGTTGTTTATTGACGGGAGACAAGCTCTTGACACTGGCATCACTTCAGACTTATTTAGATTAATTTTGTAACCTGATATTTCAGAGAATGCTTCCATGGTCTTAAAGAACCTAGGGGCTGAAGAAGCAGGATCTACAGATAGCCAGAGAATATCATCTGCATATAGGAAAAGTTTATGTTCCCTACCCCCAGTCTTCACCCCTCGTATTCTTGTGTCTGCTCTAATATCTGCTGCCAACGGTTCAAGAAATAAAAGGAATAGGAACGGAGAAAGAGGATCTCCTTGTTTTGCACCTCTTGTTACATTAAAAAACGAGGATACAATACCATTCGTCAAAACTGACGCCTTAGGTTCAGCGTATATTAACTGTATCCATTTAATAAACCCTTGTCCAAAGCCAAATCTCCTCAGTGTATGCATCAAAAAACCCAATTCAAGTCTGTCATACGCCTTTTCCGCATCTAAAGAGAAGGCAGCTACAGATTCATCAGACTCTCTGCTTTGCCACATCAAGTGGAGAAGACGTCTTAAATTGTCAGATGAAGATCTACCTTTTACAAACCCAACCTGGTCTGGGTCTATAATACATGGAATAATGCTCTCAAGGCGCATTGTCAGAACTTTTGTGAGAATTTTATAGTCTACATTAGCCAGGCTAATCAGACGGTAACTGGCTGGATCCAGTGAATCTTTACCCTTCTTAAGGATGACAGAAATTACTGATTCATTGAGAGTGGTAGGTAAATTACCTGTTTCTAAGGCCTCATAGTATACATCCGTTAACACAGGGGCCAAAATGTCAATAAAAAGCTTGTAATACTCAACGGGAAACCCGTCTAACCCAGGAGCTTTGCCGGACTGCATTGATAATATGGCCTTTCTCACTTCCTCCTCTGTAACAGGGGTTTCCATGAGCTGTGCCTGATCCCGGGATAAGCTTGGGAGTTCAAATTGAGAAAACCAGCTTTCCAGTTTTTCTTGGCTTGGACGAGTTTCTGACATGTAAAGAGTTTTATAAAAGTCTCTGAACACCTGGTTAATTTCTTTTGCTGTGGTAACCACTTTCCCTTGGCTATCTTTAACGCATGGTATCGCATGTGAGGTTTCCTGCTTTTTTAATTGCCGTGCTAAAAGTCTACCTGCTTTCTCTCCACTTTCGTAAAAGCTACATTTAAGTCGAAACATGGCATACTCAGCCTTCTTACTGTATATAGAATTAAGATTGTACTTCAGTTCACATACTTGTTTCAATAAATCCTCACTGTAATTCTCTGACAGTTCTCCTTCTTTCTGTTTTATTTTATCCTCCAGCCCTATCATTGTTTGCTTGTCTTGTTTCTTCTTTCTTGATGCTTCAGCAATACATTTTCCCCTAATAAATGCCTTACAAGCTTCCCACACAGTACCTATTTTGGGAGTAGACCCAATGTTAATCTGAAAGAAAGTTTTAAGATCTTCTGCTAGTGTTTGTTTAACTACAGTATCTTGTAGAAGGGAGGTATTAAGTCTCCATCTATTACTCCTGATGTTCTCAAGACAAGTTGAAATACAGAGCTCAACCGTAGCGTGGTCTGTTAATGCTATTACACCTATGGTAATATCCTGAACAGATTCTACCAGGTTTTTAGAAATTAGAAAATAATCGATTCTGCTGTGGGATTTATGGTTGTGTGAATAAAAGGTGTACTCCCGTTTATCTGGGTTTGTTAACCTCCAGATATCAATTACTCCAACTTCCTCCTGGAGCTGATTCAATGCCTGTCTGCCCTTTGATGGCGTAGGAAAATATCTAGATTTATCTAGCACCGGGTCTAGAGTCTGATTGAAATCTCCTCCCAAAATTATACCTCCATCTTCAAATGATCCCAAAAGCTTATTCACCTTATGAAAAAATTCTGGACTGTCATCATTAGGGGCATAAACGTTGCAAAAATTTAGTCTCCTCCCATTTATTACAGTTTCAATACATATAAGTCGCCCTTCTTCGTCTTTGTGTTCCTTGAGTAACACAAATTTCAGCTTCTTATGCAATAGAATTGCAACTCCTCTTTTACTACTGTCAAATGAGCTATGAAAGACGTGACCTACCCATGCCCTTTTGAGTTTCATCGCCTCTGACTTCCTCATATGAGTCTCTTGGAGGAAGACAATGTCTGCCTGCCTTGCTTTAAGATAAAGAAGGCATTTCTTCAATTTTGTTATATTATGTTTCCCATTTATGTTCCATGAAATTACTTTAATATAAGCACTACTGATCCCTTGTGTACTCAGTTGTTTTGCACATGAAAATGTTATGCCACCATCTAGACAAAAGTAAAGAAAATTGGGGGAAATGGGAGGAAACTGAAAAAAAAATCAAAATAGCCATCAGCCTATTAACCCACCCCACAAACATTATCAACCACATCCCTAGAACTGGGAAATAGAACAATAACACTTCCCAAAATTGACCCTTGATCCCCCACAAAATCTGCAGCCTCTTCTTCATGGGGGAAACCCCACCCTCAACCTGGTCGTGAAGCGCCTAAGCAGTGGCTACCTAGTTCTCCTAATTATCTCCTATATATAGTATGTTACTTAAGCCCCATATGCAACAAAATAATGTCCCCATCTGGTAAGAGTATTGACTAAAAAAACCTGTTTTAGCACACATTATTCCAGCTAATGAACTGGATTTTTTGTAAAAGAGGGGAGAAAGAATTTGACCTGCATGAATGAATGAAATAATTTGACCTGTATGAATTTGACCTGTTAAAGACAGGGGGAAGGCAGATGTGTTGCTAATTTAGAGATCTATAGCATGTTATTAAACCCTCTGTCACATAGTTTGAAATAAGCCTACCCACAGTCAGTCTGAACCTTCTGTCTCTTTCTCAAGGAATTTTTGTGCTTTCCTGTGGTCTTTAAAAGACTTCTTCTTCCCCTTCCAGGTGAAGTAGAGTTTAGCTGGATAGGCGAGTGTGAATCTAACGTCCATGTCGTGAAGTTTCTTCCGCACGTCTGTAAATTTCCTCCTCTTTTCCACCACAGCCTTTGTGGCGTCCGGGAAGAGTGAGATCCTCGCGCCTTTCCATTCCAGCGGCTCGTTTCGCCTGTATTTTGCCTTGACAGCGGCCATCACCCGATCCTTCTCGAGTAGGCAAAGAAATCTCAAAACGATCGGTCGTGGCTGTGCGTCTTCCTCTGTTGGTTGTGCGTCAGCCCGGAAGGCGCGCTGTATCTCGTTGTCAGCTACCTGCACACCCAGGACCTCATCAATGCACTGACGAACCAGCACCCTTAGATTGACACCTTCATTCTCTTTTATCCCGATTATTCGCAAGTTCAAAAGCCTTTCCCTGTGCTCTGCCTCTTGTAGAGCCCTCTCCAGCTCGTCACATTGCTTCGCCCCCTTCTGTAATTCAGAGGACAGTCTCGCATTTTCAGTCTCTATATCCATGACCCGCCCGTCGGCCTCATCCAGCCGCTCATGTATGTTGTTAATGTCCATGGTAGTTTTAGCTTGTACTGATTTAACTGTGGAGACATCTTCTTGTAACTGTTTAAGTATACCGCTAACCTGTGCCATCTCCTGCATGGTTTTCTCCAATGTAGTCTGAAGACCCACAAGGGCATCCGTCGGGAAGCTGGTTGATTCGTTAGATGATGTCGGCTTGGATATAGCCGAGCTAGCTCCAGTGGCCACATTAGCTTGTGACTTAGCAGTTCTTGCCTTTGCCGTCGTTGCCATGAGCGAGACTAAAACGCAGAATAAATACTTTGAACTTAATATACTATGGATTAACAACCCACGGACTTGTTGTTTTACTCGTTACCAGCACTTATCCGATATATTAGGACTTAAACAGTCGAATATCCATGAAAATCAGGAGATTTTTCGGAGAGGAAAGTTCTAAGCGACCATCTCCCGTGACGGCCTCACGTGACTCTCATATTTTGTTCTTCTTAGAGTCTCTCTGTATAAATATCTGTGAAAATTGATAAAAAAAATATATACAAATTATGCATTACTGCAATGATACAGCAACACAATAATGCCATTTCATCCTGTATTTTTTAAGACTGTTGAATTATTTAATTCAAAACTGAATTAATGATCTTGATTATCAATGCATAATTATAGAGAGTACAATATTTAAGGAAAATTATGCAAATAAAAGAAACATAAAGGAAAGAAAATATATCATAGAGAGGTCAAGAGATGTGATACTATGGTATTAACTGAATTTGCTCTGTTGGACTGCTTCTTAAGTGTGATTTTTGGTATTACCTGGTTTGAAGAATACTCTAAGAATGCTCTTCACTTGTTCCATGCATAACATAGAAATTACTTTTTGCCAATCGAATCTTGTTCTGAATTTTTTTTTTTAAATTCATATTTGTGTTGCTCTCCCAGCACAATGTGAAATGTAAAACAATAGTGATATAAAACCAATATAGCAGCTGTATTTCTTGGAGAAAGCATATTAGGAAGAGTACACTGCGTCTGTTTTGGTCGAACCCAGACAATCTGCACCTTTTATGAAACTGCTTGCAAATTGTTTACATAATGATACCAGATGTTCGGCAGGCATTGCACTGCCAAGGGTGGTTGATTGTGGATATGAATCAAATGGGTCTAAGCTAACACACTGGTACTGTGTTATCATTACAGTTTCATGAAAATGTCAGCATTTTCCTGTTTTGTTTGGAGATGTCCCACCTGCTGTTTGAGCCATACGGTCTGTGAGACATGCATGAGGTTTTGGAGTTTGCAGTGGATTTGTAAATGTTGAAGAGAGAGTAAAAGCTTTGCACTTGATATTGTGGTTACTTAGCTGCTGAAAATTTCTATTTCAATAGTTTACAATAGTTTATAGCCATATTAATGGCTCTGTAAGACTGCAAATATGCTCATTTTTTAAAGGGGAACTCCGGGGCATTTGAAGCGCGTTTCCATTGCTAGAGGTTGTCAAATACTGATAGTAGGACACAGAGAGGTGCAACTCTGCGCTCCCTGTGTGGAGATTGCGCTGTTCGCACAGCGTGTCATGTGAGGCTAATACGTGGTGGCTAAGGGGCAACTGCTAACCCTTCCACGTAAAACAACAACTTGCACACAGCAGAAACGTCACACCACTTTATAAACCATCCGACAATAAAGTCACAAGCCTTACCATCAAAACCATATGCATGGTTCTCACGTTACTGGCATGGGGACGTTACAAAACAACTTTATAAACAGCATGTAACTCACCGGCTGGTTGTAGGCTCGCGCATGTGAAAGCCCAAAAGAGTCGATGGACGATAATCCCATATACAAAACAATTATTTTCTCTAGAAAAACTGCGTTCAAGTATTTAAAACATTACAACAATACATGCCCAGTAATATTGTTGTACTGTTTTAAATACTTGAACGCAGTTTTTCTAGAGAAGATAATTGTTTTGTATATGTGATTATCGTCCATCGACTCTTTTGGGCTTTCACATGCGCGAGCGTACAACTAACCGGTGAGTTACATGCTGTTTATAAAGTTGTTTTGTAACGTCCCCATGCCAGTAATGTGAGAACCATGCATATGGTTTTGATGGTAAGGCTTGTGACTTTATTGTCGGATGGTTTATAAAGTGGTGTGACGTTTCTGCTGTGTGCAAGTTGTTGTTTTACGTGGAAGGGTTAGCAGTTGCCCCTTAGCCACCGCGTATTAGCCTCGCATGACACGCTGTGCGAACAGCGCGATCTCCACACAGGGAGCGCAGATTTGCACCTCTCTGTGTCCTACTATCAGTATTTGACAACCTCTAGCAATGGAAACGCGCTTCAAATCCCCCGGAGTTCCCCTTTAACATGTTCTTCGTGATGATATTGCCACCCCGTTATTCAACGAAAATAATTTTCACTCATGTGCTTTCATGATAATTTATCAAATTAACATTTGGCATCTAACATATGACATTTTGTTTCATGAGATCTCAAGACAGTTTTTCACTTCACCTCCACCACCTGGAATAAGTGTGGACCAAGAAGCAGTTCATATATATATATATATATATATTATATCAATATGGAGTTTTTAACTTGTAGATGCAGCAATGAACTATGTTCACTGAGAATGTCTATTTTCTTGAGTTCCTATCTCAGATTTTTGTCTGTTTTCATTGAAATACCATCTTAGGACATGATGGAAAAACCATTCCACCTCATCTCTTGCTTTTTTTCAGGATTGTAATTAATTTTTCAATTAACCTCCCCACTTGTGAGATACTTCAACTGTTATAAATAAATAAATAAACATTTCTGAATAAATATAAATAAATAAATAAATAATGTATATGAAAAATGTAATTGCATAATTATCATAATTGAAGAAATCACATTGATTTTTATCAAATAACAGGAACATTAGACATCAGTGAGTCATTTGAAACTAATGCATACACAGAGATAACTCTAGTTCTATGAACAATAAGTAGCTTTTTGATTGAGCTTTTTCCCACTTTTCTTATTTTTGTGAGGGCTTTCTTGCCACAAAGTTGTTGGGGATCATCCTGATCTGATAGTTGCTGAAGTACCTCGAGCAAAATGCTGAAACAATGTGAAACACCACTGACACTGCCCTCAGAGACGTTAGGTTAGGAGTAATGTGAGAGTTTTGCACATGGCTGTGAATGGTTTATTGACCAGTGCCAGTTTTGTAAGCAAACGGACAACAAACAAATAGAACAGCGTGTGGTCAAGAGGGAGTTTACATTATTACAGTGAGAGTTTTTTAACTGATGCCAACCAGCTAGGAAAGTAGATTAAGTCAGCTCCTTTGCTGTTTGTTTACCTTGACACCTATAGGTAGATAAAGCAATACCTGCTACAGCTTAGACAGCAAAGGAATACAAACTTTACACTGTAATGTAAGAAAGGCTGCAGTTTTGAGAGGATACATAATGTATGTAAACTTTTAAGATTTTTGTGGGGTTTCAAAAGCTTAGAGATTAGAGATTGCTTTTCCATATTATGCAACAAAAGCACATGTTCTCTGAAACATGTATAGCTCTTTGTCATCTGAACAAGTTAATACTTTAATCACAGGACATATATGAATTTTTCCTGGTATGCAGGAAATAGCAAAACCCTCATAAGATTCTAGATTCTCTGCCAGCTGTGTCTTCTTGAGAGAGTTTCAGCTGCCATCAAATCAGGACAGATAAACCATATGTGCACCACTCTGGTGCACATAGGAATGCCTGGCACAATACTCAGATGGGATGAGATCCATGACAAAGTAAAAAAGCTACTAGATTTACTTGTTTCTGCCCTCTTCATCACCCTTCTCTAGGAGTCCTTCGCAATCCCTTTCTTTTACAAGAGACCCTTTGAAGCGGTGGCTCTTTCACTGTCAGTGATCTGCACTGCTGCCCTCTTTTCAGATCAATTCAGCTCATTAATTTATAGCGATTAATCAATAATCCACCTCTTGGTTTGTTCAAGGTGGAATCTGACTTGAAAAGGGAGGGACATTGAACTACTTGCTCCAGTATATCACCTTCAGTATTGTTCTCTAAGTTACATAGAATGAGCATAGAAGTGCAAAAAAAAAATTAAAAAGGAAAACAACTAAACTCAAGGAGGAAAAGATATTTTGATTCAAAATGAGTTAAATACATGACATACTCCAGACGGATACAGTTTGACAGAATGAAATTGACTTTAAGGAGACGTTATCACAAAAATAAAAACAAAGTATAAATCTGAACACTGCCAGCTGAGTCGTTAGAATCTAATGCATACTAACATCAAGCAAACCTAGACATCTTGTTGCATAGAGTATGCTATTTGGCATGGAAGTGTAGTAGTATGTTGTAGGAGTAAGCATCGCCTGGGCCAGTCGACAGTTGGAGAACAAATGTAGGCCCGGCTGGCAGGCAGCAGACCAGGTTGCAAGGAGAGATCCAGTAGAGGATAGCATTAAGCTGACCCCAAGAGATCAGGGCAGCAAACTCGCTTACTCAACAACACCTGATCAGACAATGCAGTGTTATGTAGCTTCTCATCAGAACTTTACTGACTGTGACAGGGGTCAGAGAAAGAGAGCGGGAGACAGGGAGAAAGAGATGGAGGCAGCTATCTGTGAAGGTAAACACGAGCCCAAAGAGAAAAGTAAAGATATTTCTGATGTCAAAGAAAACTATCCAAAGATGGAGGCGGGTTGCAAAGATGGGATGGAGACAGATGTAAGGTAAGGAAAAATATCAACAGTGAAGTAAGGAGAGACGCCAGTGGAGATTAAAGGGAAGGTGGGTGGGATTACAAAGAGATATAAATCAGCTTGTCACACACCCTTTATACACCATGAATTACACATCTGTGCAAAAATATAACTACACCTGAAAGTACAGGGCAATTAACTCCTTTCGCTTTGCCAACTGCAGCATGATTATCTTCAGTGGGCTGAGATCTATGTATTCTTATTTAAGTGGAATTTCATTCTATAACAGTTACTATCTCCTCGGGATAACCCTGTAAACCAACTACCAAAATGAAGGGATTGCTTTTGACTATTCTACAGGCTCAGGGGGACCACAGTGTCTGAGAATAGTGGTCATCTAAGCACAGTGAGCTGCCAGCTGCTCTGAAGACAAGCATCTGGCAGCTCACTGTGTTGGCCTCTTTTCATTCATGTGTTGTTGCTCCTTTTAGTTTCATATCTGTCATGTGAGGCACAACAGTCAATAAACAAGTTTTTACAACTTATTCTAGGGCTGTGCCCAGACTTTCAGTTCTCCATCGCAGCACATAAGTTTCCTAATAGGAGCTGGAGTAACTTCTGCTGAATCAAGAGAGATTAGTCTTAGTACCTACATGTTTGTCTCAAACTATACCGAGTACACAACTACATAAATTATTATGGGTATTTATCTATTGACTTGTGTTTAAGAATATGTGTCCCTCAGAGATGATGCTATGTGTAGTTTTACACATTTCTATTTATAATGGGTATTTTTTTTTGAGGAATAGAAATGACAGGACAAAGCTAAAGGACCAACAACAACACCAGCACAAACTACAGTAGTCTACATCTCAGATTGTTCTACATAGTTTTGAGACTGCCCTAACTAACAGCAAAAAGCTACAGAAAGTAAACTTGCTTTCCCAATGCAGATGAAAGCTAGATATTTGAGGCTTTTTTTTTATTTTTACCCAGTGTCAAAAGGATTTTACAGGAAGTTTGTGTAAGGAAGGAAAGTAAGTACAGTTTTAATGAAAAACCACATCCTCAATTCTCCTTTGTTTAATTTCTGTAGAAAGAATATTTTCTTGATTTGAAGCATGTTTCTCCTTTTTCAATGCACTTTGAAAATTAGTTAGCTGGCCTATGCTTCACACATTATATAACCCTATATCAATGTGGATGGACTGTAAAAACAAGCTTGTGTAAAAAGAGTTTTTACTTACACTTGAGGTGGTTTTGTTTGTTGAAAAAGAGGTTGAAATGAATTTTAAGAAAAGAATTCCGTCTGGTTGAAATTTGCCCTCCATAGCTAGCCAGTTGTTTCCACTTCAGGTTTATATTGCCAACTATAAACAAATAATTACAACATGACAACAGACAGCTTGTATGCATGCTCAATTCAAATTTTCTTTTTGCTTCATTTCAAAACTTAGCTTCCAACTTTTTCAATAATCATGTGGAAGCACATGTGCTGCTTACAGATGCTTGAACAGGTGACATCATACTTATATCACTAAACCTAATTCAACTTACATCATTTTTCCACGTACATGAAAGGAGGTGCACTAAGAAAGTGTTTTGACATTCAGGACATGGGTTCACATAAGATTAAGATCAGATTTTATACATGCATACACACAAAATTTGTCCTCTGCTTTCAACCCATCCAGGTTGGCACCTGTTGACACACACATGTACATGCATAGGGTCACAAACTCATTGAGACAGATGCCAACCTGGAGCAGTGGGCAGCCATTCGCAGCGCCCAGGGAGCATGGGGATACAGTGCCTTTCTCAAGGGCACCTTGACCGTGACAAGGAGGGGGACTGACACCCCTCCAGTTGTCAGTTCCACCAATGATTTTGAGTGGCGAGAGTGGGAATCGAACCTTCCAGTTATTGGACGACCGACTCTAACCACTGAGCCACGGCAGCTCATACATGTGGTGTGAGCTTAAATGTACTGAAACATATTTTCTAAAATAAGCTTCCAATTAATAGAAACTAGAGTTGGAGATGTTCAAATCAAACTTTTGCTTGTGAACAAATTGTTTTTTGTGATTGTTAAAACAGAGTTACCATTACATGGCGAGCATTCATCAAATTATAATAAGATTTCAAAAACCAATATCAACATCAGACAAACAAACGATTAGTGGTTGATTGGGATTGAACTCATCCTACTAGGGCCTTTGGATTTTCAGCTTTGAACAACCCTTATTTCACCACTGGGATCTAAAATATCTTGAACCAAGAGTTGTTGATGAGAATGCGGCTGCAGCTATTCATGAGTAGAAGTGGAAGATTTGGTCCATCCCTTAAATTTTGTTCAAGATGTACTAATCAGATTAAAACCACAATGAAACACAAAGTTGATTTAATCTTTCAGAGTTTCTTATATAAGTAAAACTAACCACAGATTAAGAGATTTTGTTATGTATTAGTTTTCATTTTGACAGATTATCTGAGTTTCCATTTACAGACTGAAGACATAATAAAGTCAGTGGACTGGAGGGGATAAAGGAACTCGAGTTGCAGATTAAGAGTTGTCTTGTGAAAACATGTTCAGCTTTACAAAGCCTGTTTACTAAAGCCTGAAGTCTTATTCAAAGTGAGGCGGGCTAGGGGGTGTGTGTACAAAGAACACCCTTTTGTGTCCTGTTCTCCCAAAGATTCCACCTTAACCTACCACACACACACCTGCTAAATTGAATCTGTGGCTGCTTTGATTAAAGCTGACAAAGGTCGATTGAATTTACCTCTAACAAGAGAAAGACAGAGAGGATGGAGGACACCTATAGAGGTAGTGATAAGAGGACAAAGACAAGGAAACACTCGTGAATGGCAGACACTTTGCAAGAGAACCAAGGAGTGCTCACATGAATCAAAAAGTATATTTGCATGTACATTTAAAAAAGAAAAGTTAGTGAGAAAATCAAGTGAGTACATTTTACTGAAATACCAAATCAAAACCTCACATGGTTGAGATCAATTTGACAGTATCCTGTTTGGTTGTGTTACCATTTATAACCAGTTAAGGACGATGTTTTCAGTTCCCACATGCAGCTCTCTGGGATCTAAGGACCAAAAACTAAGAGCTTCCCAAACCTATCCAAACAACTTGCAAGGTCTCTGCAAAGGCACTTCATGGGACAGACAACCCCAGAAAGCTGGCACAAATACATATTTTCATCTATATTTAAATGTAATGACATTTAGATTAATAACAGAAGAACCCACAGTAGGAGTTCAACTTCCTTTGGCCACACTATAGTGTTCACTGGCAGCTGCTGGTCCGACAACTTTAATGTTCTGTGCAGCCAACAAAATGTCTAACTGCTTAAATCGCTCCTGAATCAGAGGCCAGGGATTGTTTGTAGTGACTAATCAGGTTAAGATCAAACTTGGGTGCAATGCTATTATTTCTGATTCAAAATATGTTTTACAGTGACATGACAAAAAAAAAGAAAAAAAGGAAATTAATAAAATAGATTAAAAAAAACATGATAATTTTGGAAAAAAAAACATTGGGTGCTTTAAGCACCGTGCTTACAAGGTAAATACACCCAGAGAAGAAGAACAGCAAACAACATACTACATTGGATACTTGATTATTAACAAAGACTGACAAAGACCATTTCCAAATAATTACCACCAAACCTTTGTTTGTCTGCTTAAGATGTTGTTGTTTGAAAATGACTTAAAATTTGATAAATGCAAGTTGTATATTTTGAACTTAATTTCAGCAGTCATGCTAAAAGATCTTTTTTTTCTATAGGCCAGATGTTCATTTGACCATTTATTCATCACAGTTAAGGACCTGGTAAGAACCAGATGATTTTACCATTATACTTGATATTTAAAATCTTAGAATTGAAGGAAAGAGTAATTTCTTTTTAACATGATTGTAAATGTAACAAGTCACACAACGAAATGGAAAATTCTAGTGATTGCTCCAATGGGCAATACATTTAACAGTCAACACTGTCAGATATATAACAGAACAAAAACAAACACACCTAGTATATTATAATAATCCTATATGTACTGCACAATCAAACAAACACTTTTCTCATGATATCTCAGAGGGAACACAGATGTGAGACCTCCTGAGCTCTACCACCAGATCCAGGAGCTTCCTCTCAAAGTGGGAGCAGTGATCAGAGAACATTGGAAAACATTGGTTACATCTTTACATGAAGTTAAGACGTTTCTGCAGCAGAAAAGGCCTATTGTCCTCTCTCTTTTTAAGATAAGGTTTCAATGTTTCTGTAAATTTTCATCTGGTGGATGAAATGCGTAGCATCTGCTTTGCTCTCTAACACGAATGCTTTCAGAAATCCGATGATATTTATTTACTCTCTTTCATGTGCCTTCTTCTTTGTGTCTGTATCCATATCTGTAGATTTCTATCCAAGCTGGGGTATGTATACACACACACACACACACATGTATCGAAACTGCATCAGCAAAACTTAATCTCTCATAATGTTTGGCTTAAAATCTACAATGAATTCCCTCCTCCTTTGAAAAGCTGCCCTTAGGCATCTGCACTCAGGCTTTCCTTCCCCCGTGTTAGAAAAGCACACAGTGTATAGGCTATAGTGAAGTACATCAGCAAGTAAATCAATGCAAGTTCAAATTATGAAATCCTTTGTCATCTGTCAACGAGTTCACTGATGTGATCATCACACTTTCTGACAGAGTTTTGAACCCTGCGGGAGTGCAGAAGATACTTTTCTTTGTTTGCCCTGCATATATTAAAGAGGCTATTTGTGTCCTTGCTAGAGGGTCCATAGGAGAGAAGGATAGTTGAGATCCGAGTCATGTCCTTGTGTTACTGTGTTTTTGTATATTTGAAAGCCTAAAAACAAGATTCAAAGTAAAGAGATAAAAGATGGTGCTATAATGTTACTGATGTCACTGTGAAGCCCTAGGACAGTGCCGCCTCACATCACTCCCCATCCTCTAAGCTGAGTGTGTTGCTAACGGTCACTGATATGTTCCTGTCGTAATGCTAACAAAGCATGTGTGTGATTATTGAATGTGTGTCAGGGAAGCAGTGTGAGTCCTATTTGCTCCTGCTCATGTTTGACATGCTCTTGTCAGCACTGTTAATAAGCTGCAATAACTCCACCTCACTTATGTGAACTGCGGCCATTGTCAAAGTAAATGATTTATGAAGCCTTGAATTCAAATTAGGAGGTTATTGTTGGAGCTGCGAGCGATGGTATGCACCTCCTCTATTTCTATTCTTTTTTAACCTTGCCCCATCCTGCTACCCCTCTTCTTCCTCCTCTACAACATCATTTCTCTGCCTCCCTCATACTTGTCACCCTCTGTGTCTTTAGATCACTATCCCTCCATCATTGCCCTGTACCATTGCTCTTGTGGTTCCTTCTTATTTTATTTCTGGACAAATATTCCTATAAGATGTTGGCTGGCGTCGTTCCTCCCCAGCTTCTCTCCCCCTTTATCTTCCCATAAGGTTGGTAATTACTTGCAGCACTGTAGAGCTCATGGCCCAGTTTAGAAAAGGGGAAAGAAAGGGAGGAACCATGTTCTCCTTTCATTTGACACAGAATCAAATACCCCGCAAGAGACAGACTTATTTTTTGCAATATGCTGAACAAATACACATATGCTCATGCATGTGTGCAAAACAAACAAGCACGATGTATGTACAGAATACACAGAGGAGGGTGCTGACAGTGAAGAAGAGCTTGATGAGAACATAAGGGAAGAATCAGGGAGTCCTTGCAATACAAACCAGGGAAAACCCCCGTTGTTTGGTCAAAGCAGAAGAAGACATGCCCTTGGTTGCTCAGTCGTGCAGGCCCCCAGTAATTACCTCCAACCTTATCAAGAGAAGCTCAGCTACAGGGACATCAGCCAGAAACACAGAGAGCTCAAATCAAGCCAGATAAATACATTAGTGTAATGATAACCAACACTGAGACATACACTATGCTTATTAGCAATAAAACTCAGCTACCACTTATTTTTTAGAGCAATTACATTCCAGCGAACGATTTAAGCGTCCTTGATGGCAGCCGTGAGGCATGAAGTGATTACCTTGGGTTCTTATGTGCATTGACCTAATTTATACTGAGACACACATAATTGCTGTGTGAACGACTGTATTGTAGGGCTAGGCGCCGTTCTCCCCCAGGTGATTTTCAGAATGATCATCAGGACTGAATTTAAATTGATGAGGGGTATCCCTGTGTAAACTTTGCAGCGGTTTCTTCGGGGACTAAAGGAAAGCTCAATTTAATAAACAAAATACCCTCATGACCATGATGTCTAAGCCTTATACAAATCATCGTTTTAATCTTTTAGAATTTAAAAATTCAACGCTTTTATCTGCAGAGCTGAAACTGCACAACATAAATCTAATCTGATAAAGCATGAGTGGCTAGTGACATATTTACATTTCTATGTGTGAATTCTGAGCATTTGTCAATTTTCAGTGGCATATTAAAAAAAACTTGACTCGCTGTGCATTTCACACATACAGTCGGACCTTTTAAAAGCCACATCCTGTGCAACCCTCTTTCTATATACTTGCTCTTCTGCTTGTCAGGTGCAAATCCTATTTTCTCTCAAGT
This sequence comes from Odontesthes bonariensis, assembly GCF_027942865.1. NCBI lineage: Eukaryota > Metazoa > Chordata > Actinopteri > Atheriniformes > Atherinopsidae > Odontesthes > Odontesthes bonariensis. The sequence continues at coordinate 13,972,802 of NC_134521.1, read as the reverse complement.
GTGAGGTCACTGGGATACAGCCCTGTTGATGAGTCAACATGTTATCAGGTGCACTGACAACAACTGTGTGCCAATGTACATAAACAGACAGGGAGCTCTTTTTGACCCACACCCCACTGACCTAGATCAACGAATGTTTCCTGTCACTCAATCCCACATGTGTCCCAGGAGTGATGAATGTATTCACACAAACCTCCTTCCCAGAGAAATACCTGGGGCGTTACTCGTTGTGTTTCTGCCATATTCAGTCAAAATCCTCTGAAGCAGATATAGATGGGATGTTTTTCTGGCACAGTTTGGGTCACAGCAAGTCAACACAATTTTTTTCTGAAAGATTACCTTTATCATATAATGACACATTTCTGTCCCAATGGGTGAGGAATTGTTACATTCTTATGGATTTTCTTGTGGACACCTACCGAAACATTGTAAAAGTACAGTGTCCTTATCTACTGTTAGAATTGTTCTGGAACTTGCCCAAGGTATTAACAATCGAACAGTCCAATCCATGGAGTCCCCACGTTTGAATTTAGAGGAAAAAACGGTTTGCTGCTAATACTGCTGGACTCTTCAGAAGTTCAGTCTTAAAGAAAATACATTGCCATGAAATACTTCTGAAAAGTACATATATGTTCAATGTGTACATTTAGCAAGTAGATATTTTACAACTTTTTTAAAGACATAAGAACAGTGTCTATATGCATTATTTCTAGGCAACTGACATTAAATTTCAAAGCCAATCTGGTATTTTATGTCCTAAACTAAAGATATTTTACTCTCTCAACTCAAGTGGCGTTCGTTCATATATGAAACCAAATTAAATAAAAGCAGAAAATGACAGCAACCCCCTCCTTTCAAGCTCCAGTCCTCTAGGACTAGGCAACTGGGCAAGTCCTAGAGGACTATGTAGTATCATCTGTTCCTACAACTGTACTCTTCTGGACTGAGATCTTGTTGGACTGACGTAGTTCCTGCTATCTGTTGGAGCGACTCCCAGTTTGGGTTCACGGCTCCCAACCATTCCAATTACCACTGGCACTACTGTTGCCTTCAGGTCTCACATCTTTTCAACATCCTCCTTTAACTCTTGGTATTTTTCAAGCTTCTCATGTTCCTTCTTCTAGGCGTTGCTGTCACTTGGAATTGCTGCATCTATCACTAATGCTTTCTTCTGCAGTTTGGCGACCACCACAATGTTCGGTTCACCTTTTTATCAGTCTGGATCTCACAAGATCTTGGCTCTGTCATTCTCCACTACTTTGAGGTATCTCCCACTTTGACGTTTGGACATCCAACCTATACTCAGTACAAATGTTCCTGTACAATATTCCTACTACTTGGCTATGGCGTTGCATGTATGCTGTGGCTGCCTGCATCTTACATCCTGCTACTCTGTGCTGGACTGTCTCAGAGGCATCTTTGCACTGCCTATATCTGGGGTCCTGTCTGGTGTGGTAGACCCAGCCTCTATTGCGCTTGTGTTCAGGGCCTGTTCTTGAGTTGCCATGATTAGTGCCTATTTGTTGTATTATCCTAGTTGAAACAACAGATATCCATCTTTTCCGCTAGGTGTACAATCAGGGTATTGAGTTGGGATGAAACCCCTTGTGCATTGTGAGGAGCTTCCTTGTCTTGATATCATTGGCTTCTTTCGCCTCCTTTGGCCAGGTTATTATGCCAGCGGGGTATCTGATGACAAGCCGGGTGCATGTGCATGAACTTAGTTCTTCCCATTATGCTATTCAGGACTTGAACTTACTCTTTGTAGGTACTTGGTTGTGGCTGACTTCCTTGTGGCCATCTCATGGTTGCCATTTGCTTGTGGGATCTCAAAGAATTTATAGCTGTCCTTATCATCTGCTATGGTTCCCTCTGGTAGTTGTAGTTGTGATCACCTTGCCTTTCTTTGATATGATTATATACATACATATATATATATATTAGTGGTGGGCCGTTATCGGCGTTAACGTGCTGCGATAATTTGAGAGTCTTATCGGGCGATATAAAAAATATCGCTGTTAATCTATTCTCAAAATTGGGTTGGGAACTGGGTCAAAATAGGTAAGCAAACTGTGATGACTTTTACCTTGATATTTTAGCTCGGGTGTAGGCCGATGTACTTTGTCTGCCGTTATGAAAACAGAAGAACGCCACTTTGCAGAAGCCTGTGCTAGGCAGTTTATGGAGGTCGGGGATAGTTCAAGTGTCGTAAAATGGTGGGACATTTCAAACACAGTCCGGCCAACGCAGACGAGCTGAAAGTCCAGCAAACCTCCCTTGGGCAAGTTCAGGAGCCGCTCGTGCAAGATGTTCCAACACGGTGGAATTCCACCCTCGAGATGATCAAGCGCGTGAGGCGCAACAGAGACGCACTGCACACAACGCTTTCTCAACAGCAGCACCATCTGGCCCTCCCAACAAGTGCTGAATATGAGAAGTTGGCGAAGCTAGAGAAACTGCTGGAGCCATGCATGTGAATAAGCTGGGTTAGTGACTGGTAGAAGAAGGAAAAGTAGCGCTTGGACTGATTAACAAAAAGCTACTGATGTAAACCTTGTAGGCTTACCGTACTAATTTCCATGTTTAACTGAATAACCCGTTTAACACAAGTACATTTTATTGAGCATGTTTTTTTTTCTTCACCAAATATCAAAGTAGAACAGCTTTCTCAAGCAATCAGTGATGGGTTTTGGAAACAGGAAATGAGCCCCTGGTTTAATGCACCCCCTGTATTAAGAAACCCTATCTCAAAGACTGATTTTTAGTCATTACTTGGGTAGCACGCATATTCTGAATGAGCCATTTTAATCTAGATTAATCTAGATTAATTTCAAGATTTCAGTGAGATTAATCTAGATTAAAAAAATTAATCTATGCCCACCACTAATATATATATATATGTTTATATATATATATATATACATATATATGAACAGACACACACAGACGTAGTACTAATACAATAATGTGAAAGTGGCATTTTACTATTGCAACTAGATGAGAATTCATTTTTCAATTAGCTGACCTTTGAGTGCGTAAAAGTGTTTAATTGACATTAAGTGCCAAATGGGTCAAATGACTCTACAGTAGTTACAGGTTTTTAATCGGCCTCAACTCCAATCGGCACTGATGGGGACACAACACTGGGATACAAGTGCTAATTTTCACTGAAGGTGCAGGGGCCGGGGCAACAGAAGTGTGGCACAGCTTGCTTTTCTTTACAGAACACATGTTTAGTGATAGTAATATCAAACATGGAGGTTCTGACACTGACAGCACAACTTGCGGACAAAATAAGACAAGCTCAATCAATTTAGCCTCACTGCAAGACAACTGGCAGTTCACTCTCAGCCCTGCTCTGTGTGGCAGATGTCTGTCTTCCAATCGAAAATGAAAACCATCCAAATTAACTCAAAAGTCATGATTAGCAGAAACCAACACCTGTATAATATATTGTAATGTCATCACTTCATGTTATCCCAAGTACAAGCTTGTCCCTGAGAAGTGATAGCTTTTGAACTGGTTCTGAATGCATTGTTGCCCCTAGAGCACAAAGGATAGACATGCTACTAAGTGCATTAGGAAAAGATTTAAGCAGCCTCTTTTGGTGAGTATACCCATGCTTGAACGACCTGTTGAGGCACGCTATATTTGAGGTTACAATGGCATGAGTTAGACTATTCATTTACTAGGTTCTTAACATCTGAAATGTTACCTGACCTGAGAGTTATAAGAAAAAAAAATCTAGTGCTGTATAATGGGAGTGTTTTCTTTCTGAATGTAGTAGATTTGAAGCAGTTAGAAATGTAAAATTGCAATGTTCAACAATAGTACCTCAAAATTGTACTCAGGTGTTTTTCCCCTCTTCATTGTTGGATATTTCACTTTGTAATGCCACATCTTATGCCTTTCTCAATATATTGTATTCTCTTACTGTTTGAATACATGCATTTTCTAACCAAAATACTAATATCACCACATATAACCACGAGTAGCTCTCCATGTTATAATTTTCTCTGTTTCACTCTGTGGAGCAGCAGACACTGTATACGTGTATTCATGATGCAAACACAAGATATTTGCTAATGTAAACAACGTTGTGTGCTTTGCTAATCCAATCGGAGGTAGACTGCAATCACAGTGTGTTGCTATCTGTTAGTTTACTTCTCTAGGGCTTATAATGGGGGGAAAAGTTGACTTTCCTAATAATGTGTGTGATCTCTATTGTGACTTGGACACAAACCATTGATATTTTTAAGGATTATTCCCCAAATTTAACGCAGTAAATTAAGTTTACTTATCACAAGGAGTGCTACTCAGATTCACAAAACAGTTACCCATAAAGGTTCAAGGAAAGAAGGATCTTGAGTTGAGAGTGAAGCTGTGGGATAACTAGCTTTTTATTTGCATTGAAGTACATTGAGGGTGTTTTTTGTGGAGGTTAATGTATGTATGTATATATACTCAGATAATTTAATCATCAAGTAAACGTACCAATACAGGAGCAAAAATACTTTGATACAGGAAAAATCAGTCGAATAAATCCTGCTTACTACAACAAAAAAAATTTATCAACAGCAAATGTTATTAAAGTAATAAAGTAAGTGCTGGATTGATCCCATTCCTTGATACATTAACACAAATTACAGAATTATTCTTACTCAGTTTTAGAATACAAGCAGCATGTTACTGTTGTAGTGGAGCTACACTGGAGCACTTGATATGCAGCTGCATATGGACAGGTACACCATACTCATGGGGCTGTTGCAATACTATTTGATGGTAGCAAACTGAATCAATTTCATGAGATGCTTGCACTTCAGGAGTAAAAGTGGGCTGCTCAATACAGTGTCGATGGTTCTAATATAGATAAATAATTCAAATTAATTAATAAGTAAATACATTTTTTTTCTTAAAAGGCTGGGCATTCTATCTCCTCCCTGCTCACATGTTGAAGTGTATGTGGGAAAGACAATGATGATTTAATCTCAATCTCCACTACGGCAGGTGTGAATTTGTTCAAAATCCGCGATAACGATGCCACGACAAGTATGAATTTGTACATAATCCGCGATAGCGATGCCACGACAGGTGTGAATTTGTACATAATCCGCAATATCAATGCCACGACAGGTGTGAATTTGTACATAAACCGGAATAGTGATGCCACAACAGGTGTGAATTTGTACATAATCCGCGATAGCGATGCCACGACAGGTGTGAATTTGTACATAATCCAGAATAGCGATGCCACAACAGGTGTGAATTTGTACATAATCCGCGATAGCGAAGCCACGACAGTGTGAATTTGTACATAATCCAGAATAGCGATGCCACAACAGGTGTGAATTTGTACATAATCCACGATAGCGATGCCACGACAGGTGTGAATTTGTACATAATCCAGAATAGCGATGCCACAACAGGTGTGAATTTGTACATAATCCGCAATAGCGATGCCACGACAGTGTGAATTTGTACATAATCCATGATAGCGATGCCACAACAGGTGTGAATTTGTACATAATCCGCGATAGCGATGCCACGACAGTGTGAATTTGTACATAATCCATGATAGCGATGCAACAACAGGTGTTAATTTGTACATAATCAGCGATAGCGATGCCACGACAGGTGTGAATTTGTACATAATCCGTGATAGCGATGCCACGAGAGGTGTGAATTTGTACATAATCCGTGATAGCGATGCAACAACAGGTGTGAATTTGTACATAATCCGCGATAGCAATGCCACGACAGGTGTGAATTTGTACATAATCCGAAATAGCGATGCCACAACAGGTGTGAATTTGTACATAATCCGTGATAGCGATGCCACGACAGGTGTGAATTTGTACATAATCCGGAATAGCGATGCCACAACAGGTGTGAATTTGTACATAATCCGTGATAGCGATGCCACAACAGGTGTGAATTTGTACATAATCCGCGATAGCGATGCCACAACAGGTGTGAATTTGTACATAATCCGGAATAGCGATGCAACGACAGGTGTGAATTTGTACATAAGCCGCGATATTGATGCCACGTCAAGTGCACGGTATCTTTTACTGTTGCTTGTTTTTAATTCATTTTAATTATTTTATTTGTTTCTCTATATATTTTTTAATGTATTTTTAATCATTCTTCCACTCCCCGCTGCAATGCTTTTATTTCATGTAAAGCACTTTGAATTGTTTTGTACATGAAATGTGCTATACAAATAAATTTGACTTTGAATTTGACTTTGAATAGTCAGACGCCGCGTGGTTCAGTACAACCTATCCTTGTAGGGTTTATGTACATTTTGTGGAGAGCATGACAAGTATGTTTATACCTCAACAATTTGACATAAACTATGGTTAAGACCAGCAAAGAATGTCTGCAGATGTGTAGACTCACAAAGTGGTGTCAAAATGATCTGGCAGCGGTACAGTCCTGAGTCATCCTAACCTTGGGAGGGACCAGTGCTCTTCATGGGTACAAAACCTTGTACGCAAACTGAACTGGACCCAACTATTACTTTAATGTTGGACCCAACATGAACTTTACCCAACTGCAAAAAACAGTCACATATCCAAATGGTAATGCTTTTGGAGCTATTTGCTACAAACAAATAAGTATTAATTCAAAAGTTGTCAAAGTAAAACTTTGTGTCTTATCTGATCAAAAAATTTTATCCTTCTCTTTTATGCTTGGATGTAATCCATACAATCCATTCTCCAGATTTGGAAAGATACACCCATGTTTTCTTTTACACCGCTCTTGCTGAGTAAAACAGTAATGCTAATCCACTCTTTGTATCAGCTTGAAAGGCCCTTTAGCTGTCATGGTGACGCATGATAAATGCAAATTTGTTTGGCTGCATCTAATATGACGAAGATAACTTACCGTTTGAATTTTTGAACAATGATAATGATTGCTCATTCAGTAGTACAGCTGCTAACATTAGCATTGCAAATTTGCTATTATCTAAACTCTGCTATGAGTCTGATCTGCTCACTGACCCTTTCTTCACCTCATCAGAGGGTGCACTTGCAGATCATTTGGTTCCTTTCTTTGGCCTTAGATACATACACACACACACATATAGGTTTGTACAAACATCTATTAATGGCTGTATATTTATAATACATTACATGATGTGACACGTCATGTGTCACACAATTTCATGAGACCAGACTGGGGTCCCCGGGACCAGTTTTGGATCGATCCATGAAGGCGGGGTATGCCTCAAAGACAGGAAGTGTGGTGTCTGGAATTTAGACATGGCACCCAAAGTTGCTTATTACAGCTGGTTCGTATCCTACATGGCAGCTTCACTGCTGATGCTTTCTTGGTTTGTTTGTGAATAAGATAAAGTTTCAGGTGTTTTGAGCGCTGCTCAGTTAAACAAACAAAACAAAAAAAACAGAAAAGAGAAATCAATTCAGGATGGTTCCAACGAAAAGTTGAACAGTTGATTAATATGCATGTTATTTTCTTCATTAGTCTTTCTTTTTTTTTTTTATCTTGTTTTTTTTTTTTTTCCATGAAAACTCCCTATGGAGAGCAATGGAGTTTTGATTGCAGCCATATTGCACAAACTGCTGAATTTCTTCCTATAGTAAATGTGCTTTTTTCTCCAGCACATGCAGTCATCATTCTTAATGAAATGACAGTGTCACATCATTCACTCTGTGCCCCTGCTGTCCATCTGCTCCCTTCTCTCCTCCCTGATCCTCCCATTTCCCCTTCTGTCTTGGTCTCTCATCTCTCTCTTTTTGATCTGTGGGCACAAGTAATGAATGGTTTCCGTGCTCTGATTGGATGATATGCTTTGTTATAAGGTGGGATGAAAGAGAGCATAACTCAAAGAGTATGAATTGGAGAACAAGAGAAAGGAACAGAAAGAGTGAGCATAGAGACTAGCTGAAATGTTTTGACAAGCACCTTTGAAGGAGAGAGGACCGGGAGCGCTGCAGATGCCTTCATGTCACAACGGGAGTAGGTCACAGTTTCACTGATGTTTCAACCCTGGCACAGTTCCTCTGAGAAATAGTGGTACAGATCTCATCCCTGCCTCTCTTGCCACTCTGCCTCTCTGCGCTAGTATAAGGAAGACGGGCATATTGCACAGTGCCCTTGGTCATTCCCTGGGGAGTTTGTATGAGGGTATGAGAGGAGTTTAGTAAAGGGGGAAATCCTAGATGACCCACAGTCCTCAAGAGGTTTCAGCCTAAGCTCTTTTCTCTGTGTTTCATCTTCCTTGTTAAAGCAGCAGTGATGGAGACTGGTCAGTTCACTGACCATGCTAAATGACTGCGCTTTGAGTTATGTTAGGGGACTGGCAGGATTCTTCTTTCCTCGCAGATGAGGCTTCTCTTAAAGAGCTGCACCGCAAGCTGCAGGAACTCCCACTCCATCCTCTCCTCCAGCCTCCAGAGTCCTTCAACATATATCTTTTATTTAGAGAAAGGCAGACGAACTCACCTGACTTTAAGATCTGATGGACCCGGCCGTACCTATAACAACACTGGAAGGACTAAACAGTTCACATTTGCATTAAAAAAGGCCCACATACACAATGATATCACCCATTTGGTTTAGACAACAATTTCAAAGCCATTTGGCCATAGACATCTGTTCTTTTGAGCTTGAAGATCATAACTATACAAATCTATGTACATGCATTTGACATTTTTATGTGATTTTAGACCGTTGGAGAATGTCAGATTCATTGTGTGTTGTAAGTACAGTCAGGCAATTTAGGCTGAAACTGTACTATGGGCATTTACTGATTAAATATGATATATTTACTATCCTTTAGTGAGATATCAAATCTCTATTCGCTTGCAGAAAAATATACAACATAAATATTTGTATAATTTTGTAACAGAAGTTTGTGAAGTGTTTTAAGTTTTGATACACGTTCCATTTACTAATTATGTTAAAGACAATTAATATTCTGTTCTGCCAAGGATTGTCTTGAGTGAAAAAAAATTAATACTGGTGTCAACAGCATGCCAATTAGCCCTTTCATAAGTCATGTTTTTTAAAGAATAAATACAATAAAAATAAATGTATGAGGCTGTGTACTGTGTGTCTTTGAAGGAGCAGGACTGAAGCAAGTTACTTAAAAAGTCTACCCATGCTTAAAAAAAGAAAAATGTAAAAAGCACTGAATTGTAAAGCCGGTTTCTTGTATTTTTAACCTGAGCCTTCAAGTGTTATTTCTAGTTCCTGAAAATCAGCTCACCCTGCCATCTAGACATTAATAATTACTACTCCATTTCCTCCATTTGTCTGCTGGCTAAAGTGTTTCTAAAGTATTTGAATATTTTATAAATCACCAAGTGAAAAAAGTTTTTATCTGATAATACTTTTTAGTCTTGAGATCAAGCTGTCCTACTGCAGCAGCAGTTAGTTACTTATAATATTATTACTATGTAATCCTCAGTAAATAAACAGAACTGTGCAGCTTTATTTGTGCCTAAACTGTAGATCACAGGCTGCTTTTATGTAGACTTACCTTAGTGTCATAGCTGTAGATATGGGAAATATCTATCAGAAAGAATTCAGTGTGGATAATCATACATCGGCATTTTTGACAGCAGTGTCTCACAAGAATCTATCTTCTGACCTACTTTTGTTTTCATAAATTGGGTCAGGGAACAAATCCAACCAATATACATTTATATGCTTGAAACAATCATTTATATGGTGGCATTCTCTTAATCTTCTATGGATTGAGTCGAGATTTAGCAGGATGGTTTATTACCGTTACATGTTCTTGGAATAAGGCAGCTGATCCTACTGTCTTGGGCTTTTGAGACGCATATATAACAAGAGTCACCCCCTACAAATATATAGTTATATGGCATTGTTATTAAAAAGCTGGCTCTTTGTATGCTCATTGATAACCTCCTGAAAACTCTCGAAGCAAAACTAAGCTATTTCCATTTGTTTCCTATTTGCATCCAGAAATGAAACTGTGCAGTGGTCATTTTACTCTGATTGGTGGGAGCTACATATATGCAGCTTGCTCCTTGTGTAATTCGTAACAAATGACAATTTCGAAAACTCACCTGTGTACACCAGTGTTGCAGTTTATTTGCAAGATTCAATGGATGGTTGGCATTACTTTCCTGAGAAGAGCAAAGCTTTTTTTGAATGAGACATCTGGAAGTCAGCAGATGTTGCTTCAAACCTGTATATTGTCTGGCATGAATGTTTCCTTCCCAAATGTTCAAGTTACCCGTACTGTGTTCACCATCACATTCAATGCCATCACAGGTGCTGGCTCTTAAACTTTGCTGAAAACAATTAGGGTAGAACCTCTCCTGTTTTGCTAGCAGAGTGCAGTGTCCATAATTTCCAAAATGAAATTAGAATCTTTTATTTTCTGACCATAGAACAGTTGCTGTAGCTCTTGTCATATTTTCTACCAAGCTTTTTCTGTAAAACCCCAGATCTGTAAAAGGTTTCGCTGTGCTGGTTTGAATGCTTTTTACTTAAAGGATTTGTGCTGGTGCTTTTTGATTTTTCTTATGAGAAACCATGCCAACAGAAACATTTTCAAAGCCCAAGTAATGCCAAGAAAAAGACTCCAAATGTGCATGAGTTGCAGAGGAGTTGTTTTGGATGTAGTGCTCTGCAAAACTGAGAGAAGGGAGCAGGAAGTTGAAACCATTTTTTCCCCTTAATCATCATGGGGAATGTGAGATCACTGGCAAAATGGAATGGACAAAACAGAAATCCAGTTGTAATCCTGCACATGGTACTGAGAAAGTGCATCTGTGCACCCCTAATTTTTTCTAAATGTTCTGGCTACAGAGAGTTCACATGTATTACCTGCCAGTGCTGCATGTGATGTTATCAGTTCAGGCCTTGCCAAAATACATTCACAACAACTCAATGCATTCATGGCAGTTTTTATATATTATTTATTTATTTATTTGTTTTTCATAATTAATTTGTACTTTAGCCACATAATTTCACTTTAGGGATTGATCAAGTTTTATTCTAGTCTAATTCAATTCAATTGATGTAAATCTTAAATAAACGTTGGCCCAGATAAGGTGGTGATATTTGTGGATCTTGTTTATGTACACACTTTTTCATATATTGTATAGCTTTTAAAGGATTTATGAATGTAGCAACAACATGTGTTGACTGATTTCCTCTGCAGAACCACGTCTGCTTTTATTGCAGTGCCACCAAATGGATAAAAAAATAATCAGGAACATTCAATAAACAGAATATCTCAACATCAAGAGTGCAGAGAATCCAAAGAAACATATGCACTCTTAATATTGAGATATTCTGTTTATTGTGCTCTACAATTAAAAAAAAAATATGCGTACTATATTGTAGATGATGAAATTGCAAGAATTTAGAAAATTTTATGTCTACCGTTTGATTATTAAACGGTCCAACTTCTCTGTGTCTTTATTAAAACTGATATCTGTAACTTGTGCCCTTTTCAGGTTCTATGAATTAGTGAATGTCATTTTCTTGCTTTCAGAATCCTTCTAACGTGATGTTATTTTACTGTGATCTCTTGCAGAGCCACAGTTGAAAGGCATTGTTACCCGGCTGTACAGTCAACATGGATACTACCTGCAGATGCAGCCTGATGGCACCATTGGCAGCACAAAAGATGAAAGCAGCTCATTTTGTGAGTGTGCCCGTTTTCTTTTTCTATCTAGAGTCTGTGTGTTTGTTTTTACCCTGTTTATTACGTTTACCCATAACCCACATTTACAGGAATTGAATACATGCAAAGTACCAAATTCAGGTTACACCTACAATTTTAACCATCATATGAAGAACTGAACAGCTCCGGCCCTCATTTGGAGCCAAATCTCCAATTCTGGCAATGTTAATGCTGCAATGTGCATACTTAACTAAAAAGAATCACGGCAGGTGCCAGGCCATGCTACAGGGACGCCGAGGCTGAGGAATTCTGGAAAAAGTTAGGATTTTGTCAGCTCACCTGTCATATTTGCCTAAATTAGCAGTTATTTTTGTCTATAAGTTGGAAGGAACATCATGTCAATCTTCAGCAATTTACTGTTTCCTCACTCTAGTATAGAAATGATAAGATCCCAGAAGCTGACTCTGATCGTATCTGCAACTCACTATAGGAAAGTTATGAAACCACAAAAACAGACTTTGCCATGGCTGAGATGAGTGTTGAACCTGTCCTTCAGCAAAGAAAAAAATGAAATACAATGTTCTCTTTATATCACCATTGCTATTATTTTTCAGCAGTTGATTTATAAAACTCAGGCCCTCAACTTGCATAAATTATTTCCTGGGGAGACATTATTGTTAATAGTAGTTTAATCAACCCAGAAGCTGTACCTCCCTTGTTTTTTTTTTTATTATCCATGTTTAGAGGCAGTTTAAAGCACACACTGAACGTAACAAGGTGTAATGTTTCCATAAAAATGAACTCTAAGAGGTTGCATCATTTGGGCTTATGAGAACTATTGCATGCAGCAGGGACTGGAACCATTTAGGCTGCAACAATGAAACAGAATGTGTTGCTATACAGTGCTTCAGATTTCTCAAGCTTCTGACTTTTTCTTATTTGCCTCTCTCTTTGTCATGCTCACTTTCTCTCCTACTTTATTCCCTGATTTAGCACAGTTCAACTTAATTCCGGTGGGACTGCGGATTGTGGCAATTCAGGGGACGAAAACAGGGTTGTACCTCGCTATGAATAGCGAAGGATACCTCTATACCTCGGTAAGCTTGCCCTACGGATCAGTCAACTACAGAAAAAAAAGCCCCCTTTGGATAACATAATATGTTGCTGTGATTCCATTTCAGTAAAAAATCTAAATAGATGCATGTTTGTTCTGACTTTTGATCATAATTCTAGCATTCAAGTTTAGATCTTAGTTAAGATATCAGCCACAATTTTAAAACAGGTTTAACAAGTAACATAGATAATCTTGTTTCAATGTGATGTTCTGCTGTTAGAACTTTATATTTGACACTAAAATGTACCGTATAATCACCCACATAAAGTCTCTTTTCTCACTAGTACTATCACTGTTGCTAGTATGGTAACATTTGTTGCTGTATATATTATTATACATTATCAAATATTTAATCATGAGGACATTATCTGGTTAAATAGAGCTTCACCTCCACACAACACATCCCCCATCCATCCATACCACACACCATCACTTAAAATGTTTCTGTTCTTTGTTCTCTATTTTGTTTTTTGGTCTAAACAATTGTCTTTTAAACCTTAAGTCTTATTGTTCCACCTTATTTAATTAATTCATTTATTCATGTATTTATTGTTCCTGTGCTTCTCTCCGAAAAAAAAAAAAAAAAAAACGTTTTCAGACTAAGGTTGAGTGTCCATGCCTCGAAGGATCGGAGCTGTTCTGGTGTCATGAGGGAAGAATATTAGGCACATGGTTTTTAATGTTCTGACTGACAGCAGTTAAGTCAAGTTTAGTCTCAGTGTTTGGTACTCACATCTGTCTTGAAGAGAAGTTATGGCCTGTTCACATCACTGACACAATTTTAGAGTGAGAATACCGATCAAGGCTTTATCATCTGCTGTCACTTTGGATTTAGAGGTTCAGCTGACTGTCAGTTAGACTTCAGTTTAATGTCCCTCTCTTTTCAGGATAAAATGGTTAAAGTATTACTGGTTTAAGATCAGCTATGCAGTCTCTGATATACTTATATGTACACTTTATCATAAGCATATTTAAGCATTTTTAAAGACTAATGGAATATGGGTAGTGCATGTTGGTTGAGGAAACACATAATCCAGCAGCGCTGGTTGCACTGTGCAGACAAATCAGTATCGTGTCCAGCACTAGAGTCTAATTTAGGGCACAACACTTGACATTATGCAAAAGGTCTTTGAAGTGGATCTCAGCAGGTGGTGACTCTCTCAGGGCTGACTGGTCCCCATCAGCACCTTGGAAAGCATTAGAGTCAGAAAATGTTGTCTGATCAGTAGTCTGGACAGCACCCATGACACTGATACACATAATTAGTGTCAAATCACTTAACCATGGCCACATGGTTGATAACATGTGACTGAAAATGCTGACATTGCGTACCTTACTGCAGCAACCATTTCTGCATAAGACATTGCTGCACGTTTTGAATGATGTTATATTGGCAGCAGTGACTAGACTCTAAAAGCAAAATAGCTTCACACTGTTTGCTGTAATGAGTTGGATTGTCTTTGTCAGATGATTTATCAACCAGTGTTGCCTTTCTTGCTTGATGCAATATTTAATCAACTATGCACTCATTTGTTATACAACTTGAATTTTAATATCAGCAAGAAGATATATTTTGAGCAGATTGCTTGCACAAAGAAAATCATATGTGTCAGAGAGGGGAGAGCTCTCTGATGACAGTAAATGCAGCTCACTGTTGGAAGTGTGGGAATGGAAAATGTATGTAAAAACATAGAATGCAAGTGAGAGCATCTGTGCATGTAAGAGTTAAATATTGAAACATGGCATGCATGTACGACATTTCTATTTTCTTCTGAGTACCTGACTAATGTGAGTTAGACTTTGGTGCCTACGACTGAGAACAGAGGAAAAAAGCAGGGGCTTCCTTAGGAATAGTCAGTAGCTGTATTGCATCCCACATTGACCTCTTTCTAAGAATTTCCTCACACACACACAGCTACAATACTTTTTTTTGGCGACGAACATCAGAACAGCTGTACTCTTGTGTATTATTATGCATGCTTGACTTCACAATGCCACAGTATGTCTTTACTGTGCAGCTGATATACGTTTTTTTTCTTTTTAACTGAAGCATGGAAAAACATTACATGAAAGGGGCACAGCTTATTTCTCCTTTATGAAAAATAAGTTAATCTGTGCCACCATTAAGTGCTGCGGTGACTGGAGGAGGGATTGGTGGCTTCCTTCTGGCTATTTGCTTGTCTTCGTGTTTATGTTAAACGTTTTGGGTTTTTTAGTGCTGACCTTGTCTTTTCGATTTCCATTGAATATATTATTGTGCCATATGTTATAATAATAATGTGTTGATCTTGTTTTTCATACTCTGTATTCTTGACTACGTGCTTTTGAAATCATGTTTCCTTCTTCTTCACAGTAAGCTTTTGTTAAGGTCTTCTGGTTTTGTTGGTTTCGTCTTTATTTGATTGTATTTTTTGAAAATCTCTTTTTTGTAGTGTGCAGACTGAGCGCAGTCTATTTTTGGGGTTTTCTGTTTAGGACTCTTCCGGAGTTCACATTTGTTTTAGATCTTGTGCTTTTTGGAATCCCGTTCTTTAAAAAGAAAAAGAAAGGAAAAAAAGGAAGCCATTTCATTTCTTTGTCTGGCTCCTCCTGAGTCGTGCCTGTATTTGGGTCATCCATCCATCTCCTCCAAACATGAAAGTTCTTGGATGTTCTTGATGATTATTCTGCCGTTTTCTTTCTCTCTGAATGATTGCAGGGAAACTTTTCCATGCACCCGATTCACAAATACAGTGGTCATGTTGTGAGACTGGCTCTGTCACAAGCAAAGTAAATTAACCTTTGCCTTGACTCAAGCATTAATCTCAGCCACACTACCTGCAGGTGACAACTGAAAACGGCTAGACCTGATACAAAAATAGAGCTTAGCTTATTCCTGCCTCATTTTATAATCAAGAGGCTCATCTCATTTCTGTAATCTCTGCCTAGTGTACCCTCCATCCTCCTGCCTTAGACCTGGAAACATTCAAGGCCAGAAATTTTGAAGGACGTCTCAATTCCTATAATGTACTAAGAAGAGAGAGGATCGATGAGAGAGGAGGCTTGCCAGAGGAGTTAAAAGCAGGAATGCAAGTTTTTTCGTCACTTGTGACGTCTGAAGAGAGCATGGCACATTAATCCTACACTTTAAAACCAAATTAAAAGTAAATATCTACTTTGTCACAAACAGATTTAATGTTCATCTGGCAGAGAAAATTGAATAAAGCGCAAGACTGCAATATAAAAATGGTTAGATGATGCAGCTGTGTCACACATCAGATTTTAGTGACATCAGTTTAAAATGACGCTCTGACGCACGGGCGTCTCATTTGGTTAAATGCCTGTTACCTCGACTCCTCTCTTAGCATGTCTGTCCTCACATCCTCTGCTCACAATTCTTGTGGGAGGGACAAAACCGCGAGGAGAGGAGTCGGGTGGAGGAATCGAGTGTGTGCAATTTGGGAAATGGAATAAGGGGTATATGCTCTGAAAATACCCCCATGACCATTGACAAGCATGTATTTAAGAAATTGTTTCTATTAGTTTAAAGAGGAACTACAGTGCAGACACACATAGGCAGGCAGGTACAAGAAAGAATAAGCCATCTTTATTTGAAAGCTGATGCAATTTATGGTAATTCAAAGGAAACCAAACTCTAAAGAAACTTTGGAGAGTCGGGGGAAAAAAATGCATTGCCAAAGAGAAAGATGGTCCAAAGAATATGAAGCCAAATACTGAGGATGAAGTAATGTAGTGCAACAGGTTAAGACACGAATGGAAATGGAAAAAAGGAGTTCAAAGAACAACAACAAGACAAAGGTGGAATGTAAGAACAACAACAATACAAGACAGTAAATAAGAGGAAACTAACAGAGGCACATGGGGAGGGGAGAATACCGGGAAAACAAATTAAAAATATGAGGAAAAACAAAAGGACTATGATGATTTCTGTGCCAATTGAATATTCTACATGGACATACACAAACATCGACATGTATGTGTTTTGTCAGGAAAGAACATGCTCAGAGGAAGACCAAAGTTGACCATCAGGTTCAACTCTAGGCAGTATTAACCATCTGCACCACTGCCTTGTCTTCATTAAACAGTGAGATAAACATAAGAATCAAACAGGTCTTGTATCAGGTTCCATTAAAAAAAGTCTCTTAATAAAGTGAATAAGCTTGAGAAGTATTGATGAAGAAATGTCCTTTCTGTGCTTATCATGGGAGGATTATTGAGATGCAGGACAACGCCAGCTGCTAGATATAATCACTTCTATCACAGGGGAGCAAGAGAAAATGTGGACATTAGAAAAAGTAGCAGAGAGAATAATTGGCCTGAGTGAGACAAAAGAGAAGAAGAGCAGAGAGCTAAGGATAAAGAAAGACTATTTGCAGGGGAGCCACTTAAGAGCAGTCAGAGAACGCAAAGCCAGGCTCTATATTGTACCAAAGCTTTCCTTTAAAAATTCTTTAGGGGTGCATTGGAAAGTAGTTCTTGCTGTCCGCTAAGATATGAAACCGCTTATGATATCCATCAGTCAGTGTTCTCCATGTCCAAAAAATTTTAGAGATCAGGAATTTTTGATAGGCAGCAGAAATGTCAGCTACTGTCAGCAATGTATTGACAGGGGCCTTTAGCTGTCAATCAGCACTGCAGAGCCATGAGTCACATTATCATCCAGTCTGCTCTTGTGATGCAAACATTAGATGCCTATATTAGAGCAATGGGAGCAGGCTTTACATGTGTGGTGCTGGACAGTGATAGCTGCCAGTCTCATCCACTGTAAACTCCTTTTAATAAGCACATCTATGCCCCACTGACTTATGTAACGTGGCATGTCATTGTGCCTCTACATCTGGCTCAACAACAACAACATCAAGAACATGCCCTTCTAGTGTTTTCCCTCCCTGGAAACACTCACACAGCACAGATTGTGCACGTGTGTGTGTGTGTGTGTGTGTGTGTGTGTGTGTGTGTGTGTGTGTGTGTGTGTGTGTGTGTGTGTGTGTGTGTGTGTAACAGAGGATCGCTGTGAATGAGCTTTACGTTTCACGTCATGCGAACGGGTCGCTGCAGCAGTAACACAGTGCAACGGGAATGTGGTGGTATTACTGCAGCTGGGCAGATTTCACTGCAACTCAGACTGTTCTGGAAGCTGATGGGATGGTCAATAGATGCAGAAAGCCTGTGACCCCTGCTGTCTACATAAGGCACTGCATATAATTGTACATCATGGTGCTGAAAAATGGTTTGAATTCCAGAAAAAGAGCTACATTTTAGGGGTATTAGCTCCAAATCCATGCTGGCACAGGCATCATGAAATGAAAGTAAACAAGATATAGCACAAAAGTCCGAGTAAATTTCTTCGACTGAGAGCAACATTAGGGCGATATTAGAGCAAGGTGTTAGTTAGATTTAGGGAGCTCTGCCTTGTGAGTGTATTATATTAGTACTTCACTGTTTTTGTTTAGTGCACTTGCAGTGTATGGTGGCACAGAGAGTAAAGCTTCCTGAAGCAGAATAGATGTAATCAGACACAAGGCGGAGGATGAAGGGGGAGGTGGTGTGTGTGGGCAGGGTGGGTCGAGATGACACTCCGCATCTTAAGAAGGTTCTTCCTATCTTAGGGATTCTCGACACGGACACTACATATTACCTTTCTCATCTGCTGTCATTCAAATTCATATTTGGCCTGAGGGACACAGAACAGAATACTGTCGCTTACCCACATTTCTCAACAAGTCATGGTTGAAGATAAAGGTTTTCATTCATTCTCAGTCGAAGTGCCCATTATTTAGATGGAGATATTCCCTCATCCCTCATCTTCAAAATTTGCAACACACCGTCAGCAATTGTTCATCTGCGCTGGGAAATCTGGTGGTTTGGGTTATATTGTAAATAAGGGCATCCCGTATTATCAAAGAAGAATTATTTCGTTGTCATATCTGTACTCACAAAATGTTTTTTTTTTTCTCTCTCTTGTTAGCCCAAAGGAGACCACTTGAATGAAATATTGCAGATGTGGATTCTATCATTAGACTAATTTCAGAGGAGTGATTATGAAGGGTAACTAGAGGATGACTTGGGAGAGGGGTTTTCACTGAGTCATTTCAGAGGTTGAGCTGAAGGGTGTTTTGCTGGACTGATGGCTTCTCTTTCAAGAAGGACATGGGTGTCAGATCCTGGGATGTTTTGACTTAAGCCCTTGTCAGGCCAGCGTTCCAGCTTTTGGTCCTGGGAGAGAAGCAAGTGTCTCCATTTCTCTTTTTTCCTGATCTACTTTATCACCAAGCAACCTCTCTGTCCTCTCCAAGTGAACCTCTGCTCTCCTTTCTGTCTCCGTCTTCCGTACTTCCCACCCCTCTTTCTCTCTGGCCTGATTAATAATGAATGAAGAGGATCATCTATCGATCCCATCCTCTGTGTTAGCACTGCAGAGGATATCAAACCTGTTAGGGGATCTTTAAATAGATTTGCAACGTAGGGGCAGTGGTGGTGTTTGTTGGGTTAAAGGTAGGGGTTTATTTTTATACAGAGGGAAGACAGTAGTGATACGAGCCTGGCGAGGGGGCACAAAGTCTCGTAATGCCTTCTCAGCACAAGAAGGATGCCCCCCTGTGAAGGAGAAAGGTGATGATCTGTGATAAGTGTGAAACTGGAGGTCTCCCACACCTTCTCAATCTCCCTCTGGCTCTATATTAA
Organism: Odontesthes bonariensis; assembly: GCF_027942865.1. NCBI lineage: Eukaryota > Metazoa > Chordata > Actinopteri > Atheriniformes > Atherinopsidae > Odontesthes > Odontesthes bonariensis. The sequence continues at coordinate 13,953,366 of NC_134521.1, read as the reverse complement.
AGCTTGTCCATTTCAGGCTTTGATCTTTTGGCCTTCTTCTGTCGTCAAAGTCTCAGAGAAAATCTGCACTCAGCCAATTCTGCCCTGCTGCGCTCACTTAATCAATTCAGCAGATTGGCTTTGCTCCCTGACAGGGGGAGGACCCTGTCGAGACCCTGATGGAGACTAAGAGAGATGTATATCTGTCCCTATTGGTTAGTTTCACCAGCCAACATTATGCAGGGCTCAGTAGTCTTTATATTGAGGGCAGAGAGGGAGGGAAAGTGCTGCTGGAACATGATCATGTACAATGACTGGCTCAATTGCTGGATTTGGTCCAAGTTCTTTTAATTTGGTTTTATTCTGTCTATTCAGATTTAGCCAGTTACAGACAACTGACAGAAGATGAGTGGCCTATATTACAGACATTGTTTTCTTTGGAGCACTACAGGAAGACAGATTTTAACTCATGTTAACTTTGATTGTGGGCGGCCATGGGTGTGACCATGCATGCTGCCCATGTAATTTAATCACGTGATGGATTGATGACCTGTCGGGGATGTAAACTGCCTTTTACCAAATGGCAGCTTGCATATACTACAGCTCCCGCCCTGAATAGGATAAAGACGGTCTATATCAGATGGATTGAACTTTGATTGCACACCCAGTCTAAAAAGTGCTTTTAAATGTAGTGTCTTTTTAGTTTACTTAATGAAGTGTTTAGTTTGTAAGTCTTAATGGAGACATATTTCACAAGCTGACATGACTGTCTGAGGCTTTGGTGAAATGTCTTTGACATGCTTTGGTCAAAAACATAGATTAGGTACAAGAGCTCTTTTTTCTTGCATGAATTTGACCCCTTTTAAGAGCAGTTAAGGCAGGGGAGCAATACACTCACTTTACTCCACCTGTGTTCCGTAGGATCTGCCTTTTTTTAGACCGTTAGCACTCAACAGCCCTTGAAGCACATTACCATAACCATATGAGAGATCATACAGGAAATAACTTGAGAGCTCATACTAGCACACACAGACAAACAAAAGTCAGGCTATCACACACCAAATTGATAGAAAATGTATTACTTTACTCTCAAATACTTAGATTTCCCGAGTCTACAGTTCAACAACAGATAGCCGGTACCAATCCCTCTTTTAGGCACAAAATCACCAAGAGTCTTGTGTTGAGCTGGCTAAGGTTCTTAAAATGACCATAACTATAAGCTGGCCTATGAATATACCAGTAAAAAATAAGTTTAAGGATGACAAGTTTAAGGTAAAAAAAAAAATAGATATTCCGAATTTTCATTTTCTGACTGGGAAATAAATTATAGAACAGATTGCCTTGTTGGGACGTAAAACAGTAGGCATTTGTTTTCCTTAGTTAATTGAATTATATAATGGCTGATGAGAATTAGCTGTTAATAGTAAAGGAAAAGCAAGAATAAAAGAGTTTAAGCTTCCCACCTCTGAAGCATGTTTTTTTTTTAATTAATATTAATTCATCTTTTTTTAATCAAACAGAGAATAGGTGAGTTTTATTTCAAGAACGACCTGTATAAAACTCTAAATATAAGACTTGTCTGAGTGTGTTAATTTTTCTTCCTCTCCCTTGATGAACACCCTGCTTTTACACTGTCTGCCATTTCAGTTTAAGTAATTTACATCATAATTTATTCATTTGGCTTTTGTCCAAAGGTACTTGATAAAAGGTACATTACAATCTAAACCAAGGTGAATCAAGGACACTTTAGAATTAATTTTATTGATTAGCTTAATCATTGAAATGAAATTGGCAACAGCTTTGGTAACTAAATGCAAGTAATTTATCAAACGTAAATGTCAAAAATATGGAACAGTTTTCGCTTCTTAAATGCTGGTCTGTGGTTTCTTAGCAAATTATCGCTGAATATCTTTGTTGGTTTTTTTTGTTGCATTGTTTGGTAAAAAAAAATGTAATGGAAGAAACATATTAAATCAAATATTAGGATTTATCATTAGTTGCTGTCTAGCTTTGAATATGACATCCCCAAAAGACATTCTATAGTAAGCAATGTAATTTCAGCAGATTTATTTGGTCACTGGTTGAACATATTTAACAGCAAAAATAATGTGGACATATATATGCAGAAATGGTGAGTCTACAAAGTTATTTTGTTACCTCGACTGGTATTGAAGATCTTTAATATTTTAGACTGAAATTAGCATGCCTCTAAATTTGATCAAGTCAGATTTAGTTATTTATGTGTAAGTATAATATATGAATAAACAGTGAATTTGTAATTGTATTGGTGTAAGTGTTTTACACTCTCTGCTTTCTTCCTTTGTTAATGTGTTATGTTTAGCAGAGATGTTAATGCTATGTTTCACATATACTTTGCATCCCTTTCTTGCTGCTGACAAAAGACCACAATGTCCATGCTTTCAAAGCAACACACGTCCACGTAGAATTCTATCAATCCTCTCCCTCAGGATTGCAGCCACCTATTTAATGTACATCACTGTATGTGCCCATGCTTTTTTTTTTTTAAACTGTGTGATTACATGCACCAGAGTTCATCTTCAAAGAGAAATTTTGCAGTTTTCTCACGACATTTGCACTCTCATTTTCTTATCATGCTTTGTTTGCTAATATGAATGCACATCTTCCCCTTTCCAATGTTTCCTTTCAGGAGCACTTCACTCCTGAGTGTAAGTTCAAGGAGAGTGTGTTTGAGAACTACTACGTTACGTACTCATCCATGCTCTACCGCCAGACTCAGTCTGGTCGCTCCTGGTATATTGGTATCAACCGTGATGGTCAGATCATGAAGGGGAACCGCGTAAAGAAGACCAAGGGAGCTGCACATTTCCTGCCTAAAGTTATAGAAGGTTTGTGCCTATTCATTGCTTTAGCACATTTCTTTGCTCAGTTATCTCTGTTAATCAAACAGCTATATCTTTGTCACACAGTTGCTATGTATAAGGAGCCATCGCTACATGAGCTCGCCGGTGAACCAGTGAGTCCTCCTCGGAAGACAGTGAAGACGTCAGATTCTCCAACTCTACAGAATGGACAGAAAGAAGCTCCCAAGGCTGAGGCCTCATAGCACAGGAGCCTGAGGGTGGGACAAAGGGCAGCATTGACAATGGGAACACAGTTGCCCTAAATGTACTGCAGGTGGCAGAGGGAATGGCCCTCCTGGCCACCATTTTCCAGAAGTGCGCTGCGAGATGTTGAGGGATAAAGTGTCAGCAGTCCATCATCAGCCCAGAAGACCTGAGAGAGGAGTCCCCCCTCACTTTAAAAAATAGAAAGAAAGCCCAGGGTCCTAGCCAGAACTAAACTCCCACCACATATCAGTCCCTCCCTCTTCCCCCCGTGATTTCTCAATGCAACGGTTCCTTCATTTCCCTGCCTAACTCAAACTCCTTGTCTCACTGAAAATTTCCTTTCTTGTCATATGCGTACCCAATGTTTGCTCTATTGTACTCAATATTCACCACTCACACATTTCCCCTGCTGGCTCGGCATTATAATCCTCGCCCTCGAGCTCATTGTTGAGCCCCAAAGTTGGTGACGGTGTGGTTCACTCGGCTCTCCACCCACCATCTGCCTACCAGCTGAGCTAATCATCAGGGTCGGCTAAAGTCAAAGAGAGATGAAACAGCTCAGAGAGGAAAAAAATGTGCAGGAAGTTTGGATCAGGACAGTCAAAATGAGTGTGTGGGAAAGTTATATGACAAAATCATTTAAAAGTAGTTTATTGAAACAGGTCTCCATGTTCTTTCTGTTCCTCGTTATCCTATGATAAAAACTAGAATTGATGACAGCACAGAGGGAGGCTCTGTCTGTAAAATAGAATTGAGATGATAACTAAAATAAATTAGATCAAATCACCATAAAGGTGGTGATAACACCCCTGGTAATATTGGCAATCCTGATGCACTTGATAATAAAGACAAGATCAGGATGTCTGATGTTGAAGATTACTACATTTTCTGAATCTCACACACACCAAAATAAATTTGACTTTTTTTTTTTCTTAAAAAGAGCCTTAGAATATAGTTATAACTAGTGTTGTGAATACTTTGTGAATAATAATCTTAATACCATCTCTTAGCGAATGATTCAATTCACAATCAGTATATTTGCAACCAGCTGAAAGATAATTCTCAATAAGAACACGGAAAAGTGAACAAATGCATGTAAACAAGAGCAACACACTCTCTCCACCCTGCGATTTCTACCATGTGGTAATTGATTATTCCTCTAGCTCGTTAAAGGCTATACTGGACACAAGTTAAACTCAGGGTGGATCTGAGTTTAAACACCTGAAGAGGAGCGGTAAATTATACTTCAGTCAGCATCTGCTGTCAGCATAAAACCCGGTTTGAGGCAAAAACATCAAAGCGAAAGAGCCTCTGAGCTGGAGCACTTGTTATTCTGAGGATGTTTGGCAGCTTATCCACTCACTAGCTTTATCAAATCACCTTGGAAGAATTGCCCTAAAAAATGGAGTTGTCTGAGTGAATGTCTTGGTGTGACTGTGCTTTAACCCTTGTGAGTGGATGTCTGTGGATGGACTGTAAGGGTCTCTGTGTGAATGAGTGCTTTTACAGGGAATTGATGGGAGCACTGTTGGTAACCTCTTTTGTGTCCCTCAGACGGAGCATAACACTGTGTCCTTGATATGTGAATAAGTGATACCTCATCCGTCTTGTGAACCATTCTCACTGAATTTTGTCTGTTGTACACGTTTTTTTAAAAAAAAGCATGTGGGAGGATTTCTGGTAAACCTCAAGGGGACTCAGTTAAAAGATGCTTCAATAATTAGATTTTTTTTTTATGCAGTCAACCAATGTTTGATTTTACTGAGGCTATGAATCAAAAATATGCCCTGACCTGGAAGCTGAGGCTTTAAAATGGGGACTGTCAGGGTAAGTCAGCACTGGCTGCTGTAGGATATTGTCTTTTCTGGTATACTGCTTAGGGGAGAAAACATGTCACCACAATGTTTCATCAAACTGAATGTGTACAGATACCACCAACAAACATAGACAGCACTAGGTCCCATGCTTTGTCAGGAAGAGAAATATCGGGAGATGTGGAAGGCAAACTGGAAAGATGCTCAATATATCTAAAAAGCTCTGTCCATTGGCAGTTGTGTCTAATTCTAAAGGGTGAAGTAAGGTGACGATGGGTTACAGAATGTGAAACAGAGGCGATACGAATGTGCTCATGAGGGTAAAAGTAAGTCTGTAACTGTGTGTGGAATTGTAAAGAGGCCATCACATGAAGGCAGTTATTTAGAAAATGAAGGATTAGCAGTATCCTTGAAGAATGTTGATAAGGAATTTATGCAGCAAAATAAGCTGAGGAGTTTTGGCAATGTTGTTTGCAGCATGTGGATATGATAATGAATGCAAGACAGAGGCACATAAAGCATTGTGCGCTATTTCTGACAGGGGGTTGGGGTCTGTGGAGGAAATTAGTTGGAGGGCTTTGCTTTTTTTCCCATTATGTCTTTTAATTTTCTGGGATTTTTCTAGTGGGAATATCACACGGTACATATTTGGATATTTCATCCTGCTGGAATAATTCTGTACTATAGACCTAAAACTCTCTAAATTTAAACTACCAGCGCCGTGTCTCCTTGTGGAATTTGCTATACTCAGTCTGGTTTCCAACTGTGCATTACTAACTACTGTATGCTATCAAAGTGTTTGCACAGCAGGTAGTACATATTGTTGGACTTTTTAAAGCTGCTTCTAAGCCCATTTGTGAATAAAAAAAATATTTGGAGAGGCAGAGCAGCAAATTAGTTGCTTCTGAGTTGCTTTTACTACAATAATTACTTTAAAAAACTGAAAATTAACGTAAAATCATATTCCACAAGCTTAAACTAGCTTTTTCTGGGAGTACTTTTAGTAGAAAAAATGGTGTAACAGACCAATTAAATATGGTGTAAATTTTTATAAACTAAGTAAATTTTCGTCATAAATTGAAAATACCTTTTTGACTTAATGTTTAACTTAGGCGTGATTCAGCTTCCTCCACAGCGCCATTAAAGCAACCAGTCTTTACTTTCCAAGTTGTCAAGAATGTCACAGTAAGTTGTCCAGTTGGGTTATTGCAAGTAGACAGCAAAAAACAAGGAATGTTATGTAGCCTAATGTGGTAGAGGAGTGAGTAAGAATGCAAGACGAGAAGATCTAACCAGAAAATATCAATGTCAGGGCAAGAAAGCAAGGGTTGTGACTGAGTAATGGGAGAAGAAGTGGAGGGGGGTATAAAGAGGGTCGTTTGTGTGCCCATATACATGAGGTTTAAAGTTGGCAGCCCCATCCAACACAGAGCTCCTTAAGTGCAGTATCCACAGCCCATTGACTTTGTCTTCAACATTATGTTGTTTGAGAAGGAGTGTACTTACAGTGTCTTTCGAAAGTCTGCCCGTGTGTGTGTTTGTGTGATTACAAATGTAGGACTTTTGGTAAAGAAAGACGACAGAAGTGGGGTGCAAAGGAAAGGGCTTGAGACTGAAACAACGAAAGACTAAATAAAACACAAACAGCCATCCTGCTGTGGGTGCAAACATTTTCCAAAGGTCTTCCACAGAAGATGATGAACAGATTCAATTAGTTCACGATGAATTCATTGGTCTGTTGTTACATTTCAACACATTTCCACATGGACGTCACCAGAAGGGAGAGTTTTACTCGTTTCATCTGACCCTCACAGATAGTTTGCTCCTCTTAAAAACAACACAAGCCTCAATAGCCATAGTTGTCCTTTTCCTCCTTTAACTACTATTCCTGTAGTAATTATAGAGAAAAAAAAAGTTCTAATGGGTAACAAAACCTCCTCCCTACACTACTAAATTAATGGAAAACTGGAAGCACATTGCGCCTTGCAAGCAATGGGTATTGCTTATGTGACTGAGTGATATTAAACCTCAAAAACACAGAATTAAACAAGAGAACAAGTGACCACTATACTAAAAAAAAAACAATAAAATAAAATGCTTTAAAAGGTTAAATTTATATTGTAAATACTAGTTATCACAAAGAGGAAGGGGACAATATTTCCATTAAAATATGGTCCAACAAAGACACGGACCACACAAAAACAAACAAAGTTAGACTATCTGGCATTACTATGGAGGCTGTGGTAGAGAAATAAATAACAGGCTAAACTAGCACCATACATAAAAATCAAGAAAGCAAAGTAAACACCATAGTTAATGGTAATTCACAACACAGAAAAACACACGCCAAAACACTACTCTCCCAATTAATCTGCCTCCCTAGTACAGCCAAATGTCTCAAACAAACAAAGAAAAAGGCCAAGTCTTCACTAAGAAAACTCAGTTGATGCTGCACTTGTAGAAGAACAACAACAAAAAGAAATATTAACATAAAACAAAACATTGTCTGAACATGTTTAGGTAAAATTAATAAGTATACATGGCTAGGCTGTAGCACAACCCCCCCCACCCCCCCATCCCCCCATCCCCCTTTTCCTAATCAGAGAAACGCACGTGACTACAAGCTGTATAAAGCACAATGTTAACCACCCGAGAAACGTATATGAAATTAAATAACTTTCCTGCTCAAGCATACCTTATATTTTGGAAGTTTTGCTCAAGCAACCACTCCAGGTTCTGTGACGCTCACCAAACATGACTCAAATCAACAGACGAAGGCTGCTCAAACACTGCTCTCAGGTGTGTCAAGTCAAGAAGAGGGACCCAAATGAACGCTCCGCACCCTTGGCTCAGCTCTACTGCCATGCATACTAGAAATCCACCATTCCACACTTAAAACATTTTAAATTCAACTCAGCGCCTTGGAAGGCTCGGACTTTATCAAAGTCAGTGGGACGAACAGGCAATAATGACTACAGACATCAACTAATTCATCACAAATGTTTAATAATCCAAAGCTATATTGCACTGTACAATTAACAACATCCAGGGAAATCTTTGCAAACTAAGCCAGGTATTTGATTTTAAGTTTATCATAAAGAACCAACAAGGCATTTTAATCACACTGAATGCTGTATAATAATCCCATGTTACATTCGAACACACTAGAGTTTTCAGTGCACCACATGAAAGTATTCTTAGCCATGTTGCTTTTGATGACAACATTTTATAAAGTCTGCATGTAAGTTTTTTTGGACGTTTCAATGATCTGTGTAGTGAATTATCTGGGGAAAAAAAAAACGAAAAAAAAAACAAAACAGTTCACCAGAATATATCATTCACGTGAACTGCAGACACACTCGAATGCTGTGGTTGTTTTCAGTCAATGTTCATATATCACTCCAAATACTGCTGTATCAATGTGCTCCAAGCTCTGTGTCCAAATACACAAATGTGTACCGTGCAGTTTAATTACTGTGTAAAACAATGTATAACTAGCACCCTCTAATGGTTTCTAGATGCTTGCTTTAGGCAACACTTTTGAGGACACCGTGGTTTGAAGACAATTTGTTGCTTTGACATATTGTAATATTCATATTTTTGCACAATCATTGCAGATTTGGCTGTTTACACCAATCACCGATATGATTATCATGACAGTGGTTATGATGCCTTGTCATGCATTGTGTTCAAGAAGTTATAAAACAGCTTAATGAATTTCATTAGAAAGCTCCTAATCAGTTATTTCAGTTCTTTTGACTCAGAATGAATTACTAATGGTACATGACAGTATTCCGTATAGGAGATGTTACTACTAAAGCATTATTTACAAACTATAAACGTGTTGTTAAATACCAGCATAAATCAATGTTTGGCACTTTTGATAATTTTAAGCCAAAGTTCAGTTTTTGTCGCGACATTGTTTTTGAATAGTCTCGATTAAGCAAGCATTTGTTTAAAGACCAAAATGCAGACTATAGTGAGTGGATTTGTTCAGGAATGCGAGGAATCTCCATACAGCACAGCAGTCTCTGTTAACAGGCTGGGTGGGCAATATGAACGAAATCCTGTCAGTTTACATACATGTTACATTAGCAATATAGTATTTATGTCTCCTTTTTTTTCAGAAGAGTTTTAATCTGTGTTGAACTGCTTTTTTCATTATTGTCTCTCAGTTATTTCTACTTTTTTAGGCAAATCCCTCAGAAGTAAGCAGATTAGTTGTTTCTGTTTAATGTGTTTTTGTTTTGGTCCGCACAGTTGTATCCACAACTATATGAATCCAGAGTGAAATTCATCCAAACTGAATCCCACTGTGCAACCCAGCAGTGTGTTAAGTGACAGATACAACGAAATCCAATGAACTCCAAAAGGCAATGTGTCTGTACCTCGGTAGTCTCTCAGTTTTGGTTATGCAAGTCTTCCAAAATGTTTCCATGATGGCTTTTTCATGTCCCTTACAGACTCTTGACTCCTCTCTCTCTCTCTCTCAACCCAATCCCCTTGTCTTCCAAAAACAGTGATGCTTATTTTTATTTAAAGGAAAAGAAAAAAGAAGCCATAACTAAAAGTGGGCCTTGGAGGTGTTTAGCCACAGAGCAAGTCTCCTCAGGCATCTCCTGAGTGTTACCAGGGATTAATACATATGTTGGACTCCTCACTATAAGAGCCAAAAGATGCAGCAAGATCAAATGGCATTTCTGAACACTCCAGAGATCAAGATCAGCAATATGCAACGAGAACTACCAGCCTGCACTCAAGGAGGGGAAACAAACCCAATAAGCTAACTGCAGTCAGGATTTGCAGGCAACATTGACAAGCAGTGGTCCGCAATAATGACTACAAATTGTCTAGAGTGACTATTTTTTTTTTTTCAAAGCATGCATACATTGGCTCTTTAAGAATGATTCCCTCTCACTATCTATAGAGACAAAGCCCTCGATTCACCCTCTCTCCAAGTTTGTCATCAGATCTGTGTACATTTCTACAACAACTCTACATGAATTAAAATGAGATGTCTTATTCTGGAATATTACTCAATAAAATAACATATATTTGTATGATTGTAAGCAGTGCCCTTTGATGCTTTTTTTCCTTTCTTCTCCCAGTTTCTTTCCAAGTCCTTAAAAATGTGTTATTAGATTTCCCTGCAGGTGCTATTGGTCATCTACGTTTTTGTCCTCCTTTTATTTGTTCTTGCACTCACCCACTGAGCTGCATGCTGTTATTAAAAAAAATCTTATGGAATATATAGTCCTGTAAGGAAAGTTTATTTTGAGAGGTGATTCAGTTCAAAGTAATGTGGAAAAATGTCAGTGTAATAAGTGACTGAAGGTCCCAGGTGAGCTGTGAAAGACAGGTGAAAGATGTTGGTGGTTGAGTCAGCTGACTTGCTGTGCTTCTCTCATTTCTCCCTCTGTCTTTAGAGGACATGCACACAATTGTGCTTCATCCCTAAAGTCACACAAACGACACCTTCTCGTTTGAGCATAAGTAGTTTTAAAGAAAGATAATAGCCGTTTCAGAATATTTTCACAGCAGTAGATGAGATGGTTTACATGATGGCTAGAGATGGCAGTGTAGACACTCTATACACTCTATGTACATATCACTTGGGTTTACCTCAACAGTCTAAGTCTACCAAACACAGCAGCTCCACCTTCACAAAACGTATACATATTGAGAAAGATAACAATTAAAGCTAAGGAAGATTCAAGATTCATGTTTCTAATAGCACAGGCTATTGATAAATTAATTGTACAGCTATTGTGCTGGATTTTATTAAATTCCAAGTATTATCCTTTAAGTTGTCTTTAAGTGCTTATATTTCAGTTTTGACTAATTTGTTTTATGTGTTACTTTGTTTCACAGCACAAAAATCTTGTGAAACAGCACAAAACCTTCCCTCAACATTAGGCTCAAAAGGACTAAGTGAGTGCAATTTCAAGGCTCAAAAATAATAACTTGTCAAATTATTAAAGAGTTAAATGGTGATAAGTATAACACTACAAGGTTAGGGTTACTTTTTTAAAAAGTAGCAATGATGGAGTGAGACAGAATTGGTCAGAATATATATAACACAATCACAACAAATAATTTGATTTAAACGAGGAAGAATTTTATGTGCATGTGCTCAAACAGTTCAAATAAATAGTTAGGCTGCCCAGAATTAACAACAGACCTCAAGAAGCTTACATCAAGACAAGTAATTACTTAAAGGATGCAGGACAACATTTTTCCCTTCATAATTGACATAGAAGCTGAAATTACAGCCACATACTCCTTGACTGTAGAGAATGTTATCTTTTGGACCTGGTCACTGGATGGGACAATAGTCCTGATGGAAAGTTTATCCTCAGTTTCAGATTCAGTTTAAACAGATTCCGTTATCTTTTTTATTCTTGCAAATCTACATACAATGTTCAACAATGACAAAGCAAAAGCAAGACTTTGGACTGTTCTGCTATTTATCAAATTTAAAACATGAAAATATCAATCCATTTTTACTATATCCGCTTAATCCAATTCTGCACACCCTGGACAGGTCGCCAGTTCATCACAGGGCCGCACAGAGACAAACAAGACAAACAACCATGCATGCTCACACTCACTCCGAGGGACCATTTAGAATTAACCGATGAACCTAATGTTTGGATGGTGGGAGGGAGCCAGAGTAACCGCCGGAAAAAAAACATGCATCCACCGTCACACCACTGTGCAGTTTGGCTATTCCCTCATTACTCAATAATCAGAGAAGTAGGTAAAAAGGTCATCAATCCAAGTATGGCAGTTTGAAAAGGGATATTGCCCAGGTTCCCTTCTTTTTAAAACTTTACAAGACATTTATTGCTGTTGCTTTCATTAATTCATTATTTGTGGATCTTCTTGGTTATTTTTGTTTCCTTATTAGCAAATGAAATGCAGATTGACTGGGTTGAGATCAAGTGATCGACGTGGCTACTTGAAAATGCATTCCTCTCTACCTTCAAAAACTGCATACTGCTTTAACAGTATGCTTTGAGTCACTATCCATCTGGGCTGTGAAATGTCAAATCAGCTCTTTTCCATTTGGCTGAATCTGTTCAGACAGTACACCTCGACACAATCCAGAATTCATCCAGAAGCTTGTGTCTTCTTTAATATCCCATTTCAGTGTGCACTGTTCCAAACCTTCTCCATACTTTTTCATCCCATTATTTCTCATGCAGTTTCAGACCAGTTCTGGCTTTTAAAGGCCTATGGCTTACCTGGCTTTTCTATCCTTGAGGCTGTTGTTGAATGTTTTTCAACTACAGGGATTGTAGTAAAACTCTGCATTTTCTATGTAAAAATCTCTATTTTCGGTAGACTTGGATAATGAACGTCTATCTTCTGAAGAAAGTTCTTCACTAGTGTGGATGATGCGAAGAGATTTTTCTTCAGCTCATAAATTATCCTACAATCATCCACCACTTGCGCTTTCCTTTTTTGCAACTGCAATTGACTCCATATCTGTTTGTAACCTTGTAACTTGAGTAAATTCAGATGGACAGCTAGGACAACAAGAATTGCACTAGTATCCAAATACATTTGGGTCAGATGTATTTTAAATTATTTTGGTAGTTAGAGCCCACAAGTCTTAATGGTTGCATTTTCCTGCACTTGCTCTTCATAACACATGGTGGCTTCATATGTTTGTATCATCTGATAGAGATTTCAAATGCCAAGCAAATTTCACATGACCAAAAGCAGTTGGGTCACAATAAATACACAGAAATTGTGAGATAATATTTTACAATAGCTGTTGTTTTGTATAGAGCAAACTAATTCAACACCATACTACAGCTACGTAATTGGGCTGCGCACAGTGTCATGAAGGAACAATTAGCTTTGGTGATATATGCTTATCTTTTATTCATTAGTCATTTAATGTTTATCTTTTAATGCCAGATCACAAGGTGCTCAGTTTGTCGCTAAAGAGTTCAAGACTGCTGCAATAGTGTTTAAAATTATTTAAAAAATAAATGTTGTAAATGCTGTGGACGGTGGAGAGATCGCCTCCTTGTGGTGGAATCTGGTAAGAGTGTCACCAAACACTAGCCTGGAAAACCAGCGCCAACTGCTGGACGGCAAAATGTTTTGCCTGCGGTTGGGTCTGGCCTCGAACCACTTTTCATTTTGAAAATACTGCCCTGAATCTGGCAGATGGCAACTAAACCAATCACAACGCAGAGATGTGTTTTGAATCAACGCGGGCGGGGCAGAGGGTTCTGGTGCGGGGTTTTGAGGGAGTGACGACAGAGCAGTGCGACGTTGGGCAGTGGAAGCGAACATAGGCTGTGTTCGAAACCGCCTACTTCTCCTACTATTCCTACTAGTCCTACTTTTTTAAGTTCCCGGATGTACACTAGATGCATACTAGATTCGCCGAAATGTTGAGTATTCATCATGAGGTTACTTGTCACACTCAAACTACCCAAGATTCAACGTAACGTGACGTCGCCCATCGCCATTTGAACGGTCAAATTCCGTTAACGGGACAAGAGCAGTCAAAACGGCATAACCGGAAGTGCGTTGCTCACTGCGGCTAGCTTTAGTAGCGCCGAATTTGGCGGAACAAAATTGTAAATAGCTGGTATTTTGTCAGATTTTCTACATCTTGGGGGTCTAAATGACTACTTTCTCGCCTGAAAATGTTTCAAATGTTGCTAAAGTTATATATTTACAGAGTTAATAGCTTAAGCGAAATCAGCTTTTCAGGCTGGCTGATTTCGGCTCGGGCAGGAGTGAAGTGCACTGTGTGTAAACGCTCTGCATACTGTCTGATCGATCAGTATGCCGTTTTCAAGTATGTAGTATGTAGTAGGCGGTTTCGAACACAGCCATAGACAGCGAAAGCACAACAAGAAAGATGGCGGCGGCAATGGAACAGCGCTCGTTTGATTCAGCCTTGGCATCAGTTTTGGAAGAATCCCCTCCCACCAAAGCTTTCTGTCGCGCTTACTACGTCACAGTCAGTTGCGCTGATTGGTCAGAGCGTTGGCCTATAGGCACAGACACGGTTTGAAAGACAACGGGTTGTGCTCATCAACAATGTTCCGTTGTATCCATTGATCGGAGCCAGACTAAATTAGACATCCAATCCATTTAGGCTGGTTTATCAGGCTAACCAAACACAAGAAGCTGCGCAAATGAATCAAACTTGAGGCAGTCATAGTGCCGACTTCCTGGCTTGCAATTGGTAGGAAGAGTTGTGTGCTTTTCTGATGAACTGTGACTAAAGCTACATTACAGACTGAGTGATACTTGCAGCTGTTCTGTTCTGTGGTTGTTTAGTTAAAGATATTCACAGTTACGGAAGCTAATCTTTTTGACTGCTCATTGTACTACTAACCTCATCAAAACTGGTTTTCACTGCAACTTTCAAAGCCATGGAAGAATGCTTAAAGCCCTTGTTATGTTAATTGACATGCTTGTTCCCTGGTTTAGATGGTGTAAATGATAGTCCAAAAGATGCTGTCCATTGCTGAGAAAACAGCCAGTTTATTTTCCACTAATTTCTTTCCAATGAAATACAACCAACAAACGTCATGCTGCGCATAGACAGTGTGTTTCCCAGTAAAGCAGTCAAAACTGATTTTCCTTTTCACGTCCTAATGCAACGTACACCCACATCATTTCCTTGTTTTTATAGTAGCGTACATCAATTGGTTCCTACAGCCAGTTAAATCTTACTTTTGTGAATAGCTGACATATACAGTGGTAACCTGTTAAGAATATATTTAGACATCTTTAGAAAATGTGAAATCATTTGCAGTGGAATGCTATCCATACAAATTAGCATCTTGATGAGTAGGTTTACATATACTTGTTTTTTCTTTATTTGTTAGGTAGAAAACAGCGACAACAGCTGCAATGGACAATCGCAGAGCATGACAAGGTGACAGTGCAAGGTCTGTTTATTTTACAACATTTCTTTGCATCGTGTGACTGTCATGATGTTGTCTGTATATTTTGATGCAAACTTGCATAAACGATCAAGGAGAAGAACATCCATTCTAACATTTTAACAATGTAACATCTATCTGATCTACTGGAGAGTCCTGCATCTTTTCACAGAACCATCATTATCTACGATAATATATCAGATGGATGAATAGCTGCATTCGTGTCCCTGGTTCAAAACCCAGCAGTGTGTTGGATATTACAATCTCTCAGTGACAGCTATGGTAAATCAGTGTTTGACAGGCTTGATAATTATGCTTCAAGTCTGAACAAGTGGAAGTTTAAATGTGTCTGATCTGGCAGATTATTGTGAGCTCTGGGCTGTCACTGCTTTTACAGCGAGTTCCTTTTTGCGACGTGACCTCAGTCAGGGTCAGACAGCCCACTTTCCTTCTCTGATCCTCCTTGTACTTTTCTGTGGCATCTCAAATCTCATGGAGGCATGACTGGTGCATCTCTATTAGATTATTCTCAGTAAACCCACACAGAGTGAAGCAGTCTGCACTCAAACTGAAAGGAGCTTTATGTTTCATAATGCAGCAAATAAGGATTAAGGCATTAAACCAAATATAGTTCTCATGAAAGCTGGGGGAACCAATTACCCTCAGCCTGAGCATGTTTCCATTATAGGAGTCTACATGCTAAATTTGAACAGACATGGGAAATCACAACGTTGTGTTAATTATCTTTTTCAAAGCACTGAATGTCAACGTTCCTCTGTCTGCACCCAATTCAGCTTGCATTGATACTGACATAAATAACAACATCAAAATGGATGGAAAGCAGTCACATAAGGATTCAAGTTCCCAGGGATGCATGTAGATGATGAAACAAATAGAAAACTTGCTTTCAGTATCAGTACTTGCTATGAAGCAAAAGACAAATCCAATTAAAAAGAAACAAATCAATGATGTCATGATAATTTGGTATTTCATCCCTCATTTTCAGTGCCAAGGGAAAACATAGGAATTCACATTTGGTAAAGAGACAAAATCCTCTAATTTAATATTTTGTTGAGTAGATATGATATATACATCTTATATAGAGCAAGAGGAACATTTAGAAAGACTTGGTGATAAGTGGACATGATGTCTGTGGTCCTGTAGTTCAACAGCACATAAAAAAAGATAAAAACAGCACTTTTTAAACACATTGTATAGAGTGAGGTCAGTGAAACCCCACCGTCATTTGGCTTTAATATTCTGTGATTTTGGGTTAGGGTTAACTCTCGGTCACCTCGACCCCCCCTTAATTCACAGCATGATCGGTGATGCCCTAATCTTTTTTGACCTCACTAAGACTAAAAAAAATATTCTCACTATTTAGGGTGGTATTGCACGGGACAAGTAAACAGTAAAAAGAGCACATGGTGTTTCAATAGAAGTGACTGAGTAAGAGCAGCAAGTAACCACCAACCATTAGATGGCAGCATTGCACCTGTACGTTGTAGTTATGCCTGAGGTAACCTTTTGTCCTACATGCCGCTCCCTAGTTTGATGGTACAAAATGCACAATTAGGGTAAAAGGATTATAGTTAGTCACAGTGCTCTTATGTTGTGGGGTTCAATCACAACACGTGATGAGAATGAGAGAAAATTAATAAGTACAAAATTCATGGTTCGAAATATCAAAGGAACTTGGCAATGGTTGGATTTCATTTAAATTGCACTGCCCACATTATTCAAAATAAACATTAAAAAAACAACAACAATCACTTCAACAATGAAGGCTGTTGCACCCGCTCTGTGTTTGGAGGCAAAGTCAGTTCTTGAGTCAACAATACAGTTTAAACTATTAAAATCAACTGTGTTTGGAGTTACCAAAGCCATTTGAGAAGGCTGACACAACTGTCCAGGAATAGAAACACCTGTGGTGCGGGGATACAGGCATTCACATTGTTCCGTAAGCTGTCATCTGTTTCTACTCGGATGAGTCATGTGACTGCTCAAGAAACTGGTGTCAAGTCAAAAACACTGACTGCATGCTCTCTGTGTGTAGGCTGTATGATGACTCAGAGGATGCCTTCGGTATCAGTCTCAGGAAGACTCTCAGAGAAGCTGAAACCAAACATTTACCATATGTTAGGATGTTGTTAAGCTTTCCACAAGTGGTTCACATGCCTGTGCCTGTTCAAATCAAGTTGTGCAAAACAAAAGATTTTAGTGAAATGTTTATGTTTTCTAGGAACTACGAGTACAAGCTGGAACTTAATGAAACCAGTTTGACGAGTAAAGAAACTGTCTCGTAAACTTGAACTTACCATTGACTGACTAAAACACGGCTATACAACACAGAGTAAAGCAGGATTACTGGATTTTTACAGACACTAGCCAATTAGTTAATGTTTAAACTTTTTTGCCAGTGTTATACAATTCAAATAAAAATCAATTTGAGGAAAAACAACATTCAGCACAGATCTGACATGGACAAAAAGATGTTATCTGTACCGGTTTAAAACTGACATAAAATTCCTTTACTGGTGTTTCCTTAAAAGTAAACTATCAACTAAAAATGTTGTTACGCCCTCAGGGCAAACAGAACTTTCTGTGTCATTTTGCTGGGTTCATTCTTAGAAATTCCCCTGGGTTTTTTAATAGTGCAGGTGTGGTAATGAAGGATTGCGGGGGAATGTGTTGTTACCCATACTCTCACATGATTACTAATGTTATAAATTGGCTTTATTCTTAGACTTTATGTATTCATGTTCTGCAGTTTACTAAATAATCTATGTTCTTAGTTTGTACTTTTACACTCTGCTCATACAAACGCAATGTATGTCCAAGACTTTAAGATGACATAGCGGGACAAAATAACTGGGTCAGATAAAGCGTCTCTATTAGGACAGATAGGTCTGGTGCAGTAGATACACGCCTGAAACAACACTCACACACACACATTGGGCCTCATGCAAGAACCGTTCGTACGCACAGATTTGTTCTTAAATCGTCCGTACGAGTGA
The DNA here is from genome assembly GCF_027942865.1 of Odontesthes bonariensis. Lineage (NCBI taxonomy): Eukaryota > Metazoa > Chordata > Actinopteri > Atheriniformes > Atherinopsidae > Odontesthes > Odontesthes bonariensis. The sequence continues at coordinate 13,935,541 of NC_134521.1, read as the reverse complement.
TTTAAGAGAATTTGCGCATTCACCAATCTTTTCGTATTTTACGTTTTCTTTCAGGTACGAACAGAATTGACGAGTGATCCAGACCTGTCGTAGGAGTTTCATAAAATAGTCCGCTGTTATTCCAATCAAGTTTGCTTGACTAATGGCTTGTATATTTAATTACTTTGAAGAAAACATAAATAAATATACATTATACCCCATAATTATGCTGACATTATTTTGTTTGACTTAAATTGGGTTAAATTGTGCACTAATTGAAGGTTCATTTGAATCTGTTACGGGAAGCGCAGCGGCTGTCTTGCTTTTGGATACCTTAGTGCGTCAGGCTCTTGGAACAGACCGTGTGGAGACAGACGAATGGCTGAAATCGCGATTAAGATTGCCAAGGACTGTGCTGCTGCTAATATGCAGCTTGCTAGAGCCACAACTCCAGAGAAAAACACGCCGATCAAACCCAATTCCACCACACGTCCAGGTCCTCCCTTGGATTTTTGGCCACTGGAACCTTTCAGAGGGAGATTGGAGACAGATCAGGGGTGTCCCAGTCCTCTGTGAATCGTGCGCTCCCCTTGGTCATCAAAGCTCTCATCAGTTTATCACCCATGGTACATCAGATTCCCATATACCGCTGTCCAACAAGTACAAATCAAAAGGGACTTTCATGCCGTGGCTGAACTGCCAATCATAATTGGAGCAATAGACTGCACACATATACGCAACAAAACAACCGTGCTGAAGGCCAGGTGGGTGTGTCTCGATACCTCGTTCATGGCGCAATATTGCCATGAACGAGGGTCTCCATCTGAAGCAGCCCAGGCAGACAAGAAGCTGTGGTGCCAGAAGACCCCCCTCATGGACCACCCCATCAAAGTGCCATCATGACGAGGCAACAACTGATTGCACAGCTTTAGTCGCAGTCATCGAGCGCCTGGCCATGGCGAGACGTTTTTTTTAAGCCATTTTCATATCAAACCATTTATTTTTTTATTTCGGTGACATGGTATTAACAGCACTCCTACTTGCTTCCCATTTCTTCGGTTTAGCAGGTCCCGTAATTCCACTGCTGACACTGCTAAAAATGACAGATTTTCCTTTTTGGATCTCTGGAAGCAGAACTTCAATCTCAGAGCCCATAAAGTTTTTTCTTTTTGCGCCTTGATGTCAATTCTCATGACTCAACACTCAACACTTCCTGGCAAAGGAGAGAGGAAGCACTGCCTTATATGGTATAATTTGGGGCGTGGAGTATGCAAATCTACTATCCTCGTGCAAGTGCACTTAGATACGCACAGGTGTGATTCATCATTTACACAGATCGTTTACACACTTTTTCCAAAGTTAAGAGCGCTTGTTGAATCTGACGTGGCGTGTTCGTACGAGACCTTCGTACGAAAAAAGTGAGAGAAATTTAGAATAAAAATACGAAAATGTTCTTGCATGAGGCACATTGTTTATCACATCCAAAGAACATGACGAAGACGGTGGATGGCCTGCTCATATCACTAGCAAAAGTCCAATTATACTTTGTCGAGTGTAAGTACAACCTCTGTGAGATAAAGGTGAACATAAATATGAAATGTTTCCGGATATCGGGGCTCTGTCACTCCGAGTCCAGCGCGGCTAAACTTCACATGTGACCACGAATAAATACTTTGTTTAACTTCTCCAGCTTGTTCTTGGCTTCCAATGAAAGAATCGGGCTAAGACTAATAAATAAAAACAGAATGTAAACTTGTGTTAAGAGCTTGCCAGGAAACAGATGGTTTACAGAAAAGAAAAGCCCTCTTTTCTTCCCTGTTTGTTCTTCATTAACTACAACAATGCAGAAAAGTGTCTAAATGGGGAAGTGGCAGCTGTAGTCTGACAAACATGTACAGTTCAGGAGCAGGTTTATTCATCTAAGGTTGTCTCAGTCATCATGTAGCGAACAAAACAGCTAAACCAGACGGGTGGAATTGCAGACTGCTTTCCTAAAATGGCGATAATTGTTTTCTGAAAGTTTACAGTTGACTTGTCATGGTGTTAAAACCCTGTATGTTGTGAAAACGACAGGGTCCATAGATGAACGATGCCCTCACCTAAGCTCACGCTCCTGTTGAGCTGAGTCTAAGAGCCCACCAGCCACTCCTGCAGTCATGTCGTGGACCTGTTGGCCATGAAAGAGAAAGCATAGAACCAATTAATGTGTTGAATGTAAGAATCACAAGTTCAAAGGAGTTATACGAGTGAAAGAATATAATGTGTAGGATTGCAAAGACAAATAAACACTCAAACCTATACACATACTAACATATGGTCTGATATTTGAATTTGAAGATTAAAGTGTATTCCAATCACCTGTCTGATAATGACATAATCAATTACCCAAGACGATTGATCCCCTTTTTAAAATGGAATAAGCGAATCATCATTGTAGATTGACACTTAATGTGTCAAACCTAACTTTCTGCTTTTTTTCAACTTATGTGACCACAATTTGTTAACATAACACATTGGGGTTTTTTTTTGTCTGGACAGAGACATACAATATGTCTCCTTGAGCGAAAGGTAGTTTTATAGAAAATATTATTTCAAATAGGCTACTTAATAAACAACTGTTAGGAGGCTGAAGCTGTAGACTAATTTATGTGATGACATTGCATACTATACCACACAATTGCAAAACGTCATATGATTTCTGCTGACCATGTCTCTTGCTGTGGTTAAAATTCCAGGATTATGTCAAATGTTGCCTGCAGTACAACCACTTGCATTTTTAGTGGGCCTAAAATTGTCTCCAAGTTTTTTGTTTTTTTTTAGATTGAAATACATAAATGGACTGGCGACCTGTCCAGGGTGTACACCGCCTCTCGCCCAATGACCCTAACTTTTACAAGCCAAATACTTTGGGAAAAATAATAATCTTTCTAGGATTTATTCAATTATTTCGCATTGCAAGTTAAAACCTATCGTGTCGTAAACGTAAAGCTGGATATTGGCTGTTATCTCTGTATAAACAGGCCTAAATATAGTTCTCCTGCAGTGTAGGGGTCTGTTTACATCATGAAACTTCAGGTGTACGCTCAGGCTGATGAGCCGAAACTGCGTGCGCGTCCCCGCCCACCTGATCCAGAAACCGCCTCTAAAAGCTCGCGCCCGCTGTCTCCTTCTCAGTCAAGGTGCAGCAGAGGAACAGGTACGCGAGGAGTCAACAGGAGACTTTTTAAATTAAGATACCGTCGTGGTGACCTTATTATTCTTTCAGAAAGCAAAGGACTACATACATAGATAACAACAAAGGAGCAAATTTAGGTTGAAAATACGAATTTTTAGGGTAGTGGGAGATTGGAACTATCAGCAGGTCGAACACATCCTACTTTTTTTTTTTTTGACGAAGTCGGCCTAAAGAAAGAAAAGAGAAGTTGCAATGGCCAACAAGGGTCTTCAGATTTTGGGATTCGCCCTGTCACTTTTTGGTCTAATTGGATTGATAATTGGTACCATTCTGCCCCAGTGGAAGATGTCCGCTTTTGTTGGGTCCAACATCATCACAGCGGTGTCCATGTACGAGGGATTATGGATGTCGTGTGCGTTCCAGAGCACAGGCCAAATCCAGTGCAAGGTGTACGACTCAATCCTGCAGCTCAACAGTGAGTACAGCAATTAAATTAACTTATTTTTGTCCTCTCCATTGAAAGGTGGTCTAAATCAGAAGGTCATTTAGTCACGTTGTGGATATCCTTGTTCGCTTTAACGCGCAAGGAAAAGCTGTTTAATAAGTGACATGGTTGTTCCCCTCCCCCCTCGTCCCCTCTCCCTCCACTTTTCAAACGCAGGCCTAAATTTTCACGATGATTTAACACCTGTTGGAGCAAAACTTTTTCTCCTTCACCATATTTTGAACTTGTATGTAGCTAACGTCTCTTGGTTGTCTGTTTTTTTTTTTTTGTTTTTTTTTTAAGATTTCAGTGTCCTTGTCCAACAGGTTTTTAATCACACATGAACTCCCTAGGAGAAGGTTTTTATGTGAAACAAAGAGCTCACATCAGCTCTATAAGGAAAGCTGCTTTAAATCATTGTCAGAAATAAAAAAAACACCTCACATTTTTGCTTTTACATTTCGGCAATGATTATGACGCTATTTCCCTGTACACCCCCACCCCCACCTCTCCTTCCTCCTACTCCATGTGTGGAACTCTCCATACTGCAGGTCTTCTCACAGCAGACCTGGATAAAGGTCACACAACACCCCTATGAGCCACTGTTTAGTCAACCTGTCCAAACACCTGCATCACTACCCCCTGCTTTGTCTTTAAAGGCATCAAATGGTTGATTTAGCTTCCTAATCAGGAAAATGGTTGGCCGTGTAGTCTTTTGAAAAGAACATTCAAGGTGAAGGAAGCCGGATTACAGTTGCTTCGTAACATCTAAAACCATCCACCTGGTCCAGGATGCTTCTTCTGTAGTTTTTTTTTTTTTTTTTTTAAATGATTATTTACACTAAAAAAACTGGTTGAACAAGGCATTGGCAAAAATGCCCTTTAAACACTTCAATCAGTTGATTGATGGGATGCTTTTGAGCATAAACCAGTGTCACTTTGCGTTTGTTCTTCACCTTACATTAAAATTTTGTTGAGACTATAAGTTTTTTTTTTTTCTTTTTTTTTTTTTGTTTTTAAACCAACTAAAATGTGTTAATTGATTTATATAATGACTCATCAAAACAGGTTAAAAATACCTCCAGAATAATTCGCCCTATATCCGTGGCCCCACACCAGTTTTGATTTAACAAAAAAAAATATATATATATTTTTGACGAGGTTATTTTAAAAAAAAAGATCGTGGTGCTTAGTAACAACCAATGCTGACGTTTTGAACTGAAATGTTCACCTGCCGATATGGGAAGTTGGGACTGGGAGTGTCTTCCTCTTAATGAAACCAGAAACCTGGTTAGACCTGTTTTAGACTCGCTCACATGCACCCCCACCTCTCCAGGGCATTTTTGGCCTTCCGGTTGGAGCCAGTTTCTGTGGTGCGTTGTTGGGAGTGGCAACAGACAGAAGCTGCTGTGTTGCTCACGGAAGGTGTTTGTTTACTCGATCCTGTTTCAAATGGTTTCTAAATGCATCAATAAAGGTTTAGCAAGGGAATGTTGTCACAATTTACTATAGACACTGCATTTTTGACTTTTGTCAAATGGCAAGTTCTGCATCTTGCTGAACTGAAGCCTGTTGTTTGTCACCACACCTCTGAGCAGATGTGCTGAGGGTTAATAAGTATTAGCGGTGACAATGGCTGATGGGTTCTTTTTCCTGTTTTCTTTCCCAGGTGCGCTCCAGGCAACCCGCGCCCTCATGATTGTGAGCATTATTGTAGCGGTGGCTGGTCTGGGTGTAGCTTGCATGGGAATGAAGTGCACCAACTGTGGAGGAGATGACAAAACGCGCAAGTCCCGTATTGCCATGACTGGTGGCATCATCATCCTGATCGGAGGTAAGCCGTCTTTCGATCACGTCTTTCTGCCCACGTGCTCCTTATGAACAGTTTCAGTGATGCCATTTTTGTATTTATTTTTTTCTCCCACAGCTTTGTGTGGCATTGTTGCTTGCTCTTGGTACGCTCATGACATCATCAGAGCCTTCTATGACCCTTTCACCCCCGTCAATACAAGGTAAATACTTTTAAGTTGATCATTTAACCTTCACAAATGATTTTCTTTCTCTGCAGAGGCCCAGTTTGTAGATGACAGAGAAATTGTGACATTATATCCGTTGTTTTTTTTTATGTGAACTTTGCTTTGTCAAGCAAAATTACTAGTTGGACTGTTTCGACTGACTAATTTCTCTTTGTCAAGGTACGAGTTTGGTTCTGCCATCTTCATTGCCTGGGCTGGAGCATTCCTGACTATTGTGGGAGGTGCTATGTTGGCAGCATCCTGTCCAAGAAGCAAATCTGCTTCATCCAAATATCCCATCTCCAGACCTCCAAGCAGCAAAGAATACGTTTGAAGAGACACAGTCAGACCTCAGTTTGAAGGAACATTTTTATATTCCCATTAGTTCAACTTAGAGATTGGAGCCTTGAAGATGTATTCAAGGAGTATGAGTTTTTAAGTACAGCTTTATTTTTGTTTTATGTTTGTACAGGGCTGCCCTGTGATGTTACTGTAATATTCTAACTCATTAAAGTTTTAAATAATGGCTGTTTACGTCTGAGAACATATTGGTTTTGTCTGTAACTGTAGTTGGGCTCGCTTTGTAAGGTATGCTATACAGTGTACTTTGCATGTAGTCGACAACTGTAGAGTTAAATTATGGCGAAACCCTGCTAATGTTGTACAGCTTTAAGTTGAAAGCTTTCTTTACTTCCTCTATGGTACAGTGCATTAGAATGTACAGTGTTTGGAATATCTGAATTCACTGAATGGAAATGAGGTTAACTGACAACTCTTCCAAAAAGAAAGCATAACAGTACATCTCGCACCCAAGAAGGAATTTTAAAAATCTTAAAATTGATGCTCTTGTGCCACTTTTTAAAAAAAAAAAAAAAAAAAAAAAATTTAGATGAACTAATCAGTCAGTACCACTGCAAACTTTAAAAATCTTTTCAATTATCAGAAACTGTAGCTAACAAAAACATACCAATGCCTTTAACTCAGATTGCCAATAATTCTTACCAATGTTACTGTTTGATTTCTTTTTTTTTTTTAAATGATGAAAATTGTGATGGTTTTGTGTGTGTGTATATAAAATAAAAGTGGAAAACCTCATTTCTGAACTCTTCTTTGGACCTTCCTCACATTAACAATGCAGCTCAAAGTACTTCAAAAATTTAAAACGTAAGAATTTGAATGGAGGGGGGCTTATGAGGTGCCACCAGGGACATAAATCAGAATTAACTTCCATATACACATGAAATTAAACTCTTCCACATACTATACTCAAAACCTTGCACAAACACTAGTAAAAAGCTCTCACATAAACTAGTGAAAACATTTACCTCTTATATAACTTACTCAAAAGCTCTCATACACACTACTGAAAAGCTTTCATATATACTAGTAAAAACCTCATACACACATGTCAAATATTTGTGGATTTCAGTTGAAACGGAAGGCATTTCAGTGAAACAGGAAGGTGTTTCATTAAACCGGGAGTTGCAGTTTTAAACAGAAGTCATTCTGGTTAGCTTTGTGCGTTTTGTGCAATCTCCTGTCGGTATTTTATGAAATAAAATAAACGACAATTGCTCAGCCACCCGCTGAATACCGCACACAAACAGCGGCATTACTCAACTTTATTTTGGCTTCAACGGAGACCCTGCAGCCGGCAAAGGCATACTGCGCTGGCAGGACGGAAAAAGAGATGCTAAGCGGCTATCCACCGAGTCCGGAGCTGGAGTTGAAGTGATCGGTTGCTGCCCAAGCCTTGTAGCATTTGACAGGGTCCTGATCGTCTCCGTTGAAGCTAAAATACTGTAGACGCGCGCTCGATTTTCAAGTGTAGATAGCACGACCGTGCCTTTCCGAAGCGCAGATGGCGTGACCGCAGTCCGCTGAACACCTCACACAAGCAGTGGCATTACTCAACAATATTTTAGCTTCAACGGAGACGATGAGGACCCTGTCAAATGCTACAACGGAGACGATCAGGACCCTGTCAAATGCTACAAGGCTTGGGCAGCAACCGATCACTTCAACTCCAGCTCCGGACTCGGTGGATAGCCGCTTAGCATCTCTTTTTCCGTCCTGCCAGCGCAGCATGCCTTTGCCAGCTGCAGGGTCTCCGTTGAAGCCAAAATAAAGTTGAGTTATGCCGCTGTTTGTGTGCGGTATTCAGCGGGTGGCTGAGCAATTGTCGTTTATTTTATTTCATAAAATACCAGCAGGAGATTGCACAAAATGCACGAAGCTAACCAGAATGACTTCTGTTTAAAACTACAACTCCCGGTTTAATAAAACACCTTCCTGTTTCAATGAAATGCCTTCCGTTTCAACTGAAATCCACAAATATTTGACATATATGTATGAGAGGTTTGAAATATGTATATGAGAGGTTTGACATATGTGTATGAGAGGTTTGACATATGTGTACGAGAGGTTTGATATATGTGTATGAGAGGTTTGACATATGTGTATGAGAGGTTTGACATATGTATATGAGAGGTTTGACATATGTGTACGAGAGTTTGACATATGTGTATGAGAGGTTTGACATATGTGTACGAGAGGTTTGACATATGTGTATGAGAGGTTTGAAATATGTGTATGAGAGGTTTGACATATGTGTATGAGAGGTTTGAAATATGTATATGAGAGGTTTGACATATGTATATGAGAGGTTTGACATATGTGTACGAGAGGTTTGACATATGTATATGAGAGGTTTGACATATGTATATGAGAGGTTTGACATATGTGTACGAGAGGTTTGACATATGTGTACGAGAGGTTTGACATATGTATATGAGAGGTTTGACATATGTGTACGAGAGGTTTGAAATATGTATATGAGAGGTTTGACATATGTATATGAGAGGTTTGACATATGTGTACGAGAGGTTTGACATATGTGTACGAGAGGTTTGACATATGTATATGAGAGGTTTGACATATGTGTACGAGAGGTTTGACATATGTGTATGAGAGGTTTGAAATATGTGTATGAGAGGTTTGACATATGTGTATGAGAGGTTTGACATATGTATATGAGAGGTTTGACATATGTGTATGAGAGGTTTGACATACGTATATGAGAGGTTTGACATATGTGTATGAGAGGTTTGACATATGTATATGAGAGGTTTGACATATGTGTATGAGAGGTTTGACATATGTGTATGAGAGGTTTGACATATGTGTATGAGAGGTTTGACATATGTATATGAGAGGTTTGACATATGTGTATGAGAGGTTTGACATATGTGTATGAGAGGTTTGACATATGTGTATGAGAGGTTTGACATATGTATATGAGAGGTTTGACATATGTGTATGAGAGGTTTGACATATGTATATGAGAGGTTTGACATATGAGTATGAGAGGTTTGACATATGTGTATGAGAGGTTTGACATATGTGTATGAGAGGTTTGACATATGTGTATGAGAGGTTTGACATATGTGTATGAGAGGTTTGACATATGTATATGAGAGGTTTGACATATGTATATGAGAGGTTTGACATATGTGTATGAGAGGTTTGACATATGTGTATGAGAGGTTTGACATATGTGTATGAGAGGTTTGACATATGTATATGAGAGGTTTGACATATGTGTATGAGAGGTTTGACATATGTATATGAGAGGTTTGACATATGAGTATGAGAGGTTTGACATATGTGTATGAGAGGTTTGACATATGTGTATGAGAGGTTTGACATATGTGTATGAGAGGTTTGACATATGTGTATGAGAGGTTTGACATATGTATATGAGAGGTTTGACATATGTGTATGAGAGGTTTGACATATGTGTATGAGAGGTTTGACATACGTATATGAGAGGTTTGACATATGTGTATGAGAGGTTTGACATATGTATATGAGAGGTTTGACATATGTGTATGAGAGGTTTGACATATGTATATGAGAGGTTTGACATATGTGTATGAGAGGTTTGACATACGTATATGAGAGGTTTGACATATGTATATGAGAGGTTTGACATATGTGTATGAGAGGTTTGACATATGTGTATGAGAGGTTTGACATATGTGTATGAGAGGTTTGACATATGTGTATGAGAGGTTTGACATATGTGTATGAGAGGTTTGACATATGTGTATGAGAGGTTTGACATATGTGTATGAGAGGTTTGACATATGTATATGAGAGGTTTGACATATGTGTATGAGAGGTTTGACATATGTATATGAGAGGTTTGACATATGTATATGAGAGGTTTGACATATGTGTATGAGAGGTTTGACATATGTGTATGAGAGGTTTGACATATGTGTATGAGAGGTTTGACATATGTATATGAGAGGTTTGACATATGTGTATGAGAGGTTTGACATATGTATATGAGAGGTTTGACATATGAGTATGAGAGGTTTGACATATGTGTATGAGAGGTTTGACATATGTGTATGAGAGGTTTGACATATGTGTATGAGAGGTTTGACATATGTGTATGAGAGGTTTGACATATGTATATGAGAGGTTTGACATATGTGTATGAGAGGTTTGACATATGTGTATGAGAGGTTTGACATACGTATATGAGAGGTTTGACATATGTGTATGAGAGGTTTGACATATGTATATGAGAGGTTTGACATATGTGTATGAGAGGTTTGACATATGTATATGAGAGGTTTGACATATGTGTATGAGAGGTTTGACATACGTATATGAGAGGTTTGACATATGTATATGAGAGGTTTGACATATGTGTATGAGAGGTTTGACATATGTATATGAGAGGTTTGACATATGTGTATGAGAGGTTTGACATATGTGTATGAGAGGTTTGACATATGTGTATGAGAGGTTTGACATATGTGTATGAGAGGTTTGACATATGTGTATGAGAGGTTTGACATATGTGTATGAGAGGTTTGACATATGTGTATGAGAGGTTTGACATATGTATATGAGAGGTTTGACATATGTATATGAGAGGTTTGACGTATGTATATGAGAGGTTTGACATATGTGTATGAGAGGTTTGACATATGTATATGAGAGGTTTGACATATGTGTATGAGAGGTTTGACATATGTACATGAGAGGTTTGACATATGTGTATGAGAGGTTTGACATATGTATATGAGAGGTTTGACATATGTGTATGAGAGGTTTGACATATGTGTATGAGAGGTTTGACATATGTATATGAGAGGTTTGACATATGTGTATGAGAGGTTTGACATATGTGTATGAGAGGTTTGACATATGTGTATGAAAGGTTTGACATATGTGTATGAGAGGTTTGACATATGTGTATGAAAGGTTTGACATATGTATATGAGAGGTTTTTACTCGTATATATGAAAGGTAAAGCTTTTCACTAGTATATGTGAAAGCTTTTCAGTAGTGTGTATGAGAGCTTTTGAGTAGGTTATATAAGAGGTAAATGTTTTCACTAGTTTATGTGAGAGCTTTTCACTAGTGTTTGTGCAAGGTTTTGAGTATAGTATGTGGAAGAGTTTAATTTCATATGTGTATATGGAAGTTAATTCTGATTTATGTCCCTGGTGGCACCTCATAGGCTTATATGGAAGGAAGTTTTTCATTTGAGTAAGCACTAAACATTTCCCAGAAATCCTTCACATTGTCCTGGAGGTCAACATGCTTAATCATTCTTCAGCCCTGACATGTAACTTCAGAGCCCTGCCCTCCATAATGTTTGGGACAAAGTCCCATTTTTCTGTCACCCTCCCCTTTTCTCCTTCGTCTAAATTTCAGAATCAACCAATTTCCAACGGGATTGCAGTGCACATTTCAGACTTTGATTTAAAGTAATTTTCATGAATTTCAGAGTAGAAAGTCTAACTTTTTCTTTTATACATGGTCCCTCTAATTTCAGGACATGTTTGGGACAGGGTAATGCCAGGTGCATTAAAGCAGTGATGTTTAGTACTTTGTTGCATCTCCCTCACACACAATAACTGTGGCAGCCATACATGCCCTAGCCACAACACTCCCACCGCCATGTTTAACAGATGAGCTTGTTCACTTTCTTCTTGCCATCACTCTGATAGAGGGTAATCTTGGTTTCATCAAACTGTATATGACCATCCTGTTTTTGTGGCTAACTTGTGATTTGCATCTTGCAGCGAAGCCTCTGTATTTCTGTTCATGAAGTCTTCTTTCATAAGTAATCTCTGAAAAAGACACACAAAGTCTGGAATGGCCACTTTAATCACTGCATTGGATTTAGAATTGTACTCTGAGGAGCAGAAGGGTGACTAATAAAAAAAAGGGACTTTGTCCCAAACATGATGGAGGGCACTGTATGAGCATGCTATGAAACATACTGTTCTGGCATTAAATATGTTCCTGCACAGAAATAACAGGCTCAGGTAGCTCAGGTAACTTGTTTCTACTTCGAGGGGAATGTGTAATCGTCAGGGACACACTCCCTATTCTTGGCTGGAAACCATCTTCTTCCTGATGGATGTGTACACAGCATTTTAGTGGCCAATAAACAGAAAGTTGCCTTGCTTATATTGCCATCTCGTGGTGGATGTAGGAATGTACTTTTAGTGGAGGGGGTTGGGGGTGGGAGTGGGGTCTGTAGGAACTGTTTTTTTCTTTACAAACAGTTAATGACACTAAAACAATATTGTGAGGACTGGCTGTGGTTTGCCCTCTGGATGCATTTTTTTTTTTTTTTTACAACACTTTAAGAGCTCTACAGTGGAGCATTTTCACATTTCAGTCTATTTTTCTAAGGCTGTGTTTCATCTCCCCTGGCTTTGTCATTCAAATCTTTTGAGGTTATAACTGTTGTCATTTATCAGAGTCTTCAGTGTCTTGCTCTAGTTCTACTTTACATCTGTTCTCATTCTGCCTGCCAATTTCTGAACATTATTCTTCCTTCCCTCAGGCCAGATTATAAAGCTAACGACAATGATTTTGCTTCTAAGTGGCCAAACCTTCAAACCCCAGTCTACCTCAATTCTTCAAACTCACAAAAACTACATTTTTCATCCTTCTTCAGTAAGGTTATGTTTCTAGTCCAAACTGTGGGTAAGATTGGAAGATCATTGGAAAAAAAAAAAAGTTAAATAACTCGTTTATTGGTCAAATATTTTTTTCTTTGTCACTCTTCCAGATAGACTGACTAATTTCTTCTTCTGCTGTGTATTTTTTTTTTCCTAGAAAAGGACCGGCCACCCTGCATTAATTCTGATCACATCTGTGGTTTCCTCTAATCTAATCAGCTGGGCAGGGCTCCCAGTAACTGTAAATTTAATCATCTGTACTACTGAATCATTGAATGTTGATAGCAAAGTTATGCTTAATCAGCCTGACAGAAAATTGTTATAAAAGGTGAAGATCTATGTTAGCAACTCATTTTTAGAAAACCCTGACAAGATATGCCAGTTTCATAATGGAAAGGCAGCTCAAGGGTTTGGTCTCTGGCTAAAGAACGGAACAAAACGGGCAAATTCCAGAAATATTTGTCATAAAAAACAGCTTGATTTAAAAAAAAAAAAAAACAATAAATCCTGCCAACAAGCATGAGCAACCTGGTTCCTTCAAAATCTTTCAACGGTAGCGGTGACGTCCAATTTTCCATAAAACAACCTACAGATTGCTTCTTTTATTTGGTCAAAAGGTCACAAATTGTGACAATTGCCTTTTGTCTGGCAATTTTGCTCCAATCACAGAAGTAGTGCAGGAAAATGTCACAAAATTCTTTGTGTATTGATAAAAAGTTCAAAGTAACGCAGCGGTATAGAGACAAAATAAAGTTGGCTTCATGAAAATATTAAGGATAATTGGATCATAAGGCTGAATGTCAAATGTTAAACACTATAGGGTGCCACTTCTGTAGAAATGGTGAACAGGGAATACATATTGCTTAAGATAAAGAGGTAAGTAGGACAGAGGGCCCATGGTGCATTCAGAAAAATTCAAATGAGTGCCCAGGAGAATCCGGCAGGTGAAACACTTCCAGAGTTTTAGTGATAAAAAAAATTTATCCGTTGCAGCCCCTCAAGCAAATGAGTATAGCTTATTGTCACACTTTAATGTGATGCAAACGGAACCAATTTGATGTTTTCCCATGTTTGGAAAACAGTGGAGTTCCCCTATGATTAGGTCTTTACTGACTCACTCTACTTCACCTCACAGAGAAGCTAACAGACCGAAACGGTCTAAACAAGACAGTGAGCCTGGCCTCAGATAGTATCATGTATATATAATGTAAAACACTACTTTTCCTTTGTTAACACGTATGCACTTATAACCACAAATCCTTTGACTAAAGACATTTCAGTTCCTCATTAACAGACAGAATTTCCAAAGAACTAATGAATTGCAGCAGATGACTAACGCATCCCTTCTTCACCTCAGTTCAGAGACTCATTGGGGAGGGCCACTTCAAAGTTTGACAACCTTCGTTCTAAGCTGTAGGATCACCTTTTCTTTACCAAACACAAGCCTGGGATGCCTGATGAACAGAAAGAAACGGTACGTACATGCACAGCTCAGAACGTCAGGCTTATTACCTATGAAATAGAAATCCACCTGAGACTGGCAATAACCTCTCAGCTAACAAAATTTAAAGGAAATTTCCATGAAGTAGGATCTTACATGTCAAGAAATAACTATTCAATTATTAGTTCATCATGTTTTAATAGTAAATTGTTGCAAATAAGAAAAGAAAAAAGATAAAATACTGCATTTGTCCTAAAAACAAGAGTACATTTATCAGTACCCTCATTGTAGAGAAATAGGAAAATGGCCAATCATAGTCATAGAAGCAGACACTTGTTTGACAGCACGGAATGGTCTGCTCCAACAGGCCTCATATGCAACCTCATTTATATTCAGAATCAAACTTTAACAAGTCAAATAAACACAGAACTTGCAGCTTTCTCAAGTACAGGTTGGACTTTCTAACAAACATTAAACTAATTTTTGCAAATCTCCTCATGCATACGGTTCTCCTCAAAGCACTCAACCGTTGGCCTTTTGGCCATCAGTAGTCATGGCAACACAAGGCAAACAGTTCTTCAAAGGAGTTGGAATAGGCTTGGTGTTTTACTTCCAATGTTTATTTAGCTTTATATTAAAACTAAATGGTTGAATACTTCTGGACGGTTAAACAGATGACAAGAACATTTTGAATTTCGATAGTGACAATAGAATGAGGCATCGCGGCACGATGCTGGGAATCTTAAAGAAGCATTAACATTCAGAAAACATCCGAGCTACGTTTTCACCAAAGTGCAGAGCATTTGTGTTCTTGATGATGCCAGATAAGTTGAAACGGTCATCACTGGGAAAAAAAAACAAAGAAAGGAAAAAAAAAAAAAAAAAAAAAAAAGTGGGAAACACACACTGCCTGGTCCAAAAGAAATAAAGGCATGCGTCACCTCCTGGATTTAAAGAAGCAACTGATCTGGGGTTGCTTCAGTTGGTCAAGTATAGAGTCCAAAATATGAGGTCAGCCGACTATCCAAGCATACCAAAGGACCAGCTTTTTTTCTTTTACATTTTTATTTATTTATGCTCCTTGATGGCACAGATGTTCTCAGTCCTACTTCAGGCTTAAATTTTCAGATGAATGTTGTGTGTATGCTGATCGAAACAATACCATGATGAATGCCATTAAAGATTAAGGTGGTCCATTATTAGTTGCTTTTTTTGTGCCAGGCAGTGGCTAAAAATTATTTGAGTGTTTAAGATGGTTTCTTTTTTTGAAGGTTAATACACTTGTATGTGCTTTTTGAGCGGGTGTAAAGATGTAATGAGTGCAAATTACTCAGAATGAGGGAGAATCAACCGTAAATGTAGAAATATCATAAACACATAATCCCTACTTAGGAGCCATCAATCTAACAAGAATTTACTTTACACATTTACAACAATGCAAACTTGTGAGATGGCTCCTCGAGGGTTTATTAAACAAACCAAATATTTTATTTGCCCATGGTGAGAGGGTGATGGAAAGATGCGTGTCAACAGCGCACTGTAACCATCCATCACATCTCCTCAAAGGGGGATGCAGGTGGACTTTAAAATGATTTAATTGAAATTGTGAGGCACAGAATCTGGCTTCAGAGGGTTTTAGAGAAACTGGGTATGAACAAGTCACAAAATAGTTAAAACTACAGTCAGTTATTTTTCTTCCTTCAGTGTTTGTCTCCACTTCCACAGCTCTGCAATGACCTGAAGACAAAGACATGAATAGCCAGTTAACACGGTGGACCCGACACTAGATTGAGAAACATTAAAATGAATAATCAGAACATGAGATAGAAAGAAAAAAGCCTTTCTATATGTAGATAGTTTATTTTGTCCTCAGTGCATTTCACTGCAACATATACAAGTATAAACAATTGGTCTATAGTGCCCCCTTGTGGTTCCACCAATAAATGATCACAAAAAATAAAGTTTTGACCTGAATTAACCCCAGATGATTCCTACACAATTTTTTTTTTTTTTTTTTTTTACTTTAGAGGATTATCAAGTATAGCAAGACATAGAATGACTCAAATGCTCAAGAGGACCACATGTTGAGATGATGCTGTTGTACTGTACCTTGACATCTGAGACTTTATGACCATACTTCACGAAGTTCTCAAACTTGGGCTGGATTTTGGGTAATGTTACACCCTAAACATGCAAAGGATCAGAAGAAATTAATAGGAATGCTTTAGTTCTTGAGAAATTCAAATCACTTTGCCTTTTCAAAAGCAAGGAGAAGAACAGTGACGGGCAGATTTCAAAAGGATTTCCATTGACACTAACCTTCTTCACTGCCTCCAACATCTTGGCTTTGAGCTCAGGAAGTGTTAAAATGACTTTGGGTATGGGGGTTTTAGGTGACTTCTCGACTTTCCCTTTGGGAGTTTTTTGCTACAAAAAAATTAAAATAAATACCATTTAGATAAGGAACAAAAAAAAAAAAAAAAAAAAAGTATCCAATAACAGTCTCAGCATTCAACAAAACTATAGTGTCCAAATGGTATGTGGCAGAAACAAATGGTTCAGTTTGTGAAAACCAGCTGTTACCTGCTTTGTGGCCGGGGTGCTGGGTGCTGGGCTCTTGCCGTTCTGAGCTGGGGCTTTTTGTTTAGTTGGTGTTGGTTTGGCCTGTTAGAACAAAAAAAAAAAAAAAAAAAAAAGACAGCCGTTGGTAAGAACCTATCAACTTTATCTATTTATTTACTCCAAGCAACGTTTGCTTGCCTTAGCAGGTGATTCTTCTGCCTCGCTTTCCTCCGCCTCCTCATCCTCCTCCTCGTCACTGGGAAAATAGGAGAAACCCCATCAAGGCTCATTACAGCAAATAGTTGAGCTAAAAAGAAATGTTTGCAGTGGTGGAGATCCAAAACACATCCCAAAGACCAGAATGAGCATCTGAAACTTGAGATGATATCAGTATCTTTAACTCCAACGCTCATTCCGAAACCACTGAAAACATGTTGGTCCATCTCAACATTGTGCAGAAGCTATGGGTCACATTGGACCCATAGTTTAGGATTACAATTAGAGTTCCTCAAACAGATGCACTGCTGATTGGAAGCGGTCAGTTTTTAGCTTCTCTGACATGTATTGTGTATCAATCAAATTAAAACGCAAGTGGCATGATTGTTCATGTCATTATTTGTGAATCCATACACAAGAAAATAACTTATGAGGTTTTGGTTAATGGTCACAGAAGCAGACACTGTGACATAACTCAGACTCAAAAGAACAGAAAGTAAAACCAAACAGAAGATTAAAAAGGGCGTTTCTGGCTTTAACACAGCAAATGAAGCCGTTTGTTTAGTTTCTGCTGAATACGTCAGGACAAGATAAACAGCAACAGTGGCTACGCACAACTGCACAAAATACCCAGAGAAATGAAAAACTACACTAATGTAGCCCAAGTCAAGATACAAAGCAGACTAAACACACTTTCCATCAGAAAAGTGACCTCAACACACAGCAAAGAGGGAAAAGGCTGCAATTTTGTGTGACTGCATAAGGCTGAACACTTACTCATCGTCGTCATCATCATCATCATCCTCTTCCTCCATTTTCATTTTTTTCTGTAAACAAGATCAGATGTAAGTTGTGTTCAAACTGTGACCAATTTCAGGCAAAAAAAAAAAAAAAAAAAGATTAAGATTTGTTCAATTAGTGAAATATACCTGAGACTTTGGGGCAGGTGATGAAGCAGGTCTTTTCTTTATATTTTTAACTTCTTCCTCCTCCTCCTCCTCCTCCTCCTCTTCTTCTTCTTCATCAAAAGACTGATCAGCCTCCATCACTTTGAGAACAATTTAGAATCGTTAGGCTTTCTGACCCAGGACAAACAGAACAAGTTTTCTTTTTCCAGATGGGAGTGTTATCGATTCTTCAAACAAATACTCACTAACAAGATGTTGTCCACTGATGTGGATTGGACCTGGACCCGTCTTCAGACGAAAAACTGCTGGGGGTGTGATTGTGAATCCCCCAAGACACACCTGCAAAAAAATTAACCAAAAGCCACAAAGATGGTCCTTAAGATTTGTGTTATACAGAGCAGCATTCGAATCAGCCCCAGTGTTCGTGGCAATGCAAAGACGAGATGTGTACGTACACTTGGAAGGGTAGAAGGTCTGAGGGAAACCAACGCTGCCTTGACTTTCTGACCCTCTGCATCCTGTCCTTCCACCTCCACCATGTGAAGTTCATCTTTTGTGCTGGGGTCCACACAGGCCTGAAGGGGCAAGAGGACACCTGACTGTTCTGGTGTTCATTCTTAGGGTATCACACTTCTGCCAACTCTTATCAAATGAGGACTGCAGTGCTTCCCCTGTTTGGTCAGACTTGGGGGCTATACTGCAACATCATTTACTAATGTGCTATACTTACAAACATTAATTGATAACAACTAGTCAGAAAATGGAAGGCATCATAGTCTAAAGCTGCCGAGTTATTATTAGACAACATATGCAGCCAGTTCCAGGTTATTCTGAAAGTTTAGGGCTTAAAAATATATCCATCTTTCCTGATGGTTCAAAAGAAGAAGAAAAAAAGAAAGTAACAGTTGAGAGGGGGTTAACAATAGATTATACAGAGGAAAGTGAAGTATTTCCATGTGGGGCTTCTCATTCTTTCCATTTTGTTTAGTTTAATGTTTTTTTGTTATGTGCGAGTGATCAGACTCCAACATTAACCATCAACGGCAACAGACTTTGCTTTAAACAGTGCAGCTCTCAAACCCATCTGATCAGGCCTATTAAATCATTCAGGATGGGTATTAGGTGAGTGATGTCTGATCGATTAGAGTATCTTTAATGCATAATCCACATTCCTGCATGTTTGCAAAAGGATCAAACAATCCAAACACAGTGGAAAGACTATAACAGAAATAAAAACATGTCAATATATTCTTGTATATATTCTCATTTTCAAGGTCCTTCCTCCTCACAAAAGTTGAATTTTGCACTTACCATCCTCAAATCTAGCTGATGCTCCAAGTCATCATCCTCGGGATTGAAGACCACCTCCTTACCGGCTTCCAACACGCATCCTGATAAATAAAAACAAAAAACAAAACACATTTCAGTTAGGAACCCTAAAATTGACTCTCAGGTAAGGCATTTTAAAATAATATATTTTTTTTTAAGTAATATATATATATAAAAAAAAGATTGATCATCTTAGGTCCAACCTGGAAACATGAAGCAATTTGTGTTAAGTGATATATTCAAAGTATGCACAAGAGGGAGCCACTGAGACACCAATGAGAACGGTTCATGGCACGTGTAGAAATACCCCAAAATGAGGGGATTTTTTTTTTTTTTTTTTACTAGAAGTCATGATTGTGCAATTCAAATTAGACAATCTAATGATTGCATTTAAAAAAAAAAAAAAACTTGGGATAGGATCAACTGGCAAGAGTTTCATAATTCTGAGTCCATAATGGTTGGGTCATTTATAGTTTTAAGTACAAGAGATGTACTACTATTCAACGTACAGGGAATAACTGACTGGAAGAACAAAGTGCAAACCATTCTCACAGATTACACTTATGAAGAGTTATTCTGCTCCTGCATGACCTCAGAATTTGGGGTTCAGCGGCACTAGAGAAAGGTTGCCTTTTTTCTGATGTCTGCAATGTAAAAGCGCCTCGGTCAATTAACCTGCTTCCGTATCATCAAGAGGTGAAACTACATGAAGTGGGGGAGAGCAGAGCTCCATATCAAAGAACACTCAACTAATCCACAATATAATATACAATCCACTCAGTAAGTTGTACTTAATGGTCTAGAACACAGAGTTAGGCCAAACGCATAGTTGATTTTCCTGGATAAACGCCGAAAGTCAACAATGTGAACAGGATGGGGTGTTAGCGGTCCGCGTGTTTGAAGCCACGTTGAGATGAATTTTCCTGGCCAGTGAAAAAAGCTCTTCCGTCAGTCTTTAGCTTCGAGTATACAGTTAATCAAATTAGGGTGCAAGTCAAACTACGCACCAATTCCACAACATTTTGTGGAGGGGGGGGGTTCTGAATATTAACACCGTTTCTAAAACACGGGCGCCGCCATGTTGGTAATCAAGCACGTGTGTAACGAACTGGTCTCCACTAAATTCATCACCAGGAGTCAACCTCACGCCATAACATTATTAATAACAACCAATGCAAGATAGTACATATATCATATTCTCTAATACGCTGTTAAATACGTAACCTTCCATCACAGAGGGCCACGTGCAGCTCAACAGTAAAGGTTGGCTTTCTCCTGTGCGCATACTAGCATCAAACTGAATGGAAAAGGAAAAATTGAATGTTTTAACACCTTAAATACACACACAAATAAAGGCATAATCTCACCGTAAAGAAAAGTTTGTGGGGCCATTGGTTCCTCATTCAACCCGTTCATTTTTCAGGTAAAAAGTACCAGCTGCTCGTTCACGGCCGGACAATTATGAACTAAAACTGGTCGGCACTAACTAACGTGCTACGTCGCTTCCGCTCTTCTTCTCTGTTGAATAGAAAGTTTAAAAAGCAACACCGCCACCCACAGGACCCTGGAGTAAAAGGTCGCCTCTGTTTTTCACGCATACTGCGTCGTTTACTGCTGTGTTCAAAAGGCTCCCTCTTTAAGGTCGAGCACGTACGGTTATTGACATGAAAAAACACCAATAAACCGCGCATTTCAAATCTTTTAAATTATTCAGTATTGACCTACATTAGTATTGACAACAGCTGTAATTGTAATGATAATCTTCTTCTTCTGCTAATCATCATCATCATTATCAAACCAGGACTAAGTCTCACTGATGTCAAATATGTCTTTTGCAAGAGTGTTGACAGCCGTGTGAACATACAGGTATTTGACAAAAACACAATAACTATCCAGAGTTGATTGGCTGAAATGAAATGGATTAGGCATACTTGCGAAAATATGGAAACTCAGGGTAAAAGCTGTTTTCAGAGCCACTATGTGAACTGTATATTTTCTTTGTTCACTGTGTGCTGAAATGTGATGTTCACTAGTGATAGAGAAGTTTCAGTTGGAATTTGTAACAGCACCACAAAATGCAGGACTCACTCTGCAGGGCATTAAACAGGGAATAATGCAAACATAGCATTGTTTTTTTTTTTTTCCTTTCAGATCAATGCGAGTGGGCTTTCTCAAAGTTACAGTATTACCTCCCTCTGTTATGAGTTATCATTTACTGTGATATATTTTAACAGCTTATAGTGCAGTTGCTTTCAAACACTCGCCCAGCTCATGTCGCTCTCTTGGAGATGTTTTACATAATCCCAGTGTTTTGGTTATTTCTCCTCCAAAGCCTCCCACCCCTTTAAACATAGATTTTAACAGCTGAACACACAGCACAGTACAGTAGGTGCGTCTACACTGAAGTAGAAGTGGGCTAAAATAATATTTTCTATTCTTACTGTGCATGTTGTGATACTCTTAAAACGTTTCAGATCAGATGATTTTAATGTGCAGGGGAAAATCTTATTGTAGAAATCATTTTGGAATTTTGTGAGATTGTTTCTCAATTATTCTTGCTTTTCTGGACATACTTATAATCATGCCACTGTACAGTACATACAGCACTGAGTCATTTGTCCAGACTGTGTCAGTCTACTTTTCAGCATTTATGCACATTACTTGATGATTGCCCCACAAATCTTCACGTAAGCTTGGAGCTATACATTTAATCTTACAAAGAATAAAGGCAACTAAATGTAAAGAAAGACACCACTCAGTTAAAGAATTTACATATTTATTCATATGGCTTATAAATATTCTTTAGTCTATAGTATGTAACAACTCCATTTCAAATCAAGATATTGGAAATCTGAGGCTGTGATGTCACACAGAAATACCACACAGCAAAGAGCTGCTCCACCAACTGCAAAAAGAACGATGATTAATATTTCAGTGCTTCAACAGCTTTATGTTGGCGAATTCTCTAAAATGTTGGGGCTTTTAAACACACCCTGACTCAGAGAAAACCACAGACAGGAAACTGCAGAAAATACCCTGTTCTGTCTGTACTTTGTACACAAGTGGGACATCGCTGTCCTAGTTTGGATGGGAGAGGTAGTGCCAAATGTTCATTCGTACCGACAGGAGCTGTCCCCTGTGTCATCACAGTATCACATTTCAAAGCTGACGTTCAGTGGTATTTCGCTTGTAGACAATAGAAAACTTTCTCATGGCAAGATTTCAATAAAATAGCCCAGCTGCAACCACCTGACTGTTTCTGGCAAAATGACAATAACAGGTTTAACATGGTGGTTTCACTGTCAACATCTGTGAGACACACCTCGATTACCTGTCACCACTGCAAATGGAGATCTAGTTTCACTTCATAATGAAATTCAAAATTTATGCACATTTTCCCACTTTTTTTGTATGTTTTAGACAACAAATCTACTTGATAACGAGAAACCTGTGTGCATATAACAGAATAAAAGTTAAGCTCCAGCATAAACAAACAAATAAAAAATGAAAAACAGGCACACAGACAAATTCACCACATGGGACCCATGTATTATACAACTTTAAAATCATTTGACCTTCTACTATAAGTATTAAACAGCCCAACAACAAACACAAGACAGATTTTACAGGCAGCTGCCAAGGCAACACACAAGTTCAGGGGGTCACTGCATCAGTACAACCAGCACATGACATTTAAAATGTGTCAACCTTGAGATGCAGGAGACAATAAATACAGTTATCCTTATGGCCGAATTCCCATTACAAAGCTCTTTCAAAGACATGCGATTATAATTCAAACCAAAAGAATAGAAAAAAAAAACATGGCATAAAAGTAAATACTTCAGCCCTCTCAACACATGGCTCTTTAAAGGTCAGGCATAGCCTTGTAATATAGAAGCATCTTTATCTTTAAAAGGCCAGTCCTTGTGACAGGGCTGTAAGCAATGCGTCAGTGTCCAAGCCTCTCACATCAGTCACCTTGTGTTTGCTGCATGGCAAAACTTGGCAAGAAGGCTAAAAGCACTCCACTCCACTCCAGTCCCTTCATTCGCATCGTCGCAGGAGATTCTGATTGTATAAAGATCTCAGCTGGATAGAAGGGGAAGAGGTTGAGAATAGACCGGAGGTATTGCACATATGCACAACATACACACTCACACCAAGCCCTATCCTTTCCCATGTCTTTGTCTCCTTCAATTTCCACTTGTCCTACATCACGTTTTCAAACAGCTGCATGGATCTCATCATAGTTTCATCCTGGAGAAAGAGATGGAGAGTAATGACAACAGAAATATGCATTTAACAATCAGCTGTGCAATATCTAAATTTGCTAGAATGGATAGGCTTTGCCTGTTATAACAGCTGCCTAAAGACAGCTGTTGTGCTGAGTAGGTAACCATACAGCCTGTTCTATATTTTTGTTTAAATATGACCCAGGACATCATCAGATTTTTGCAAAAGTCCTATTAGCAGATAGCCTAGAAATCTAGACGCCCCTAGCGGCCGCAAATGGAATTTGCTCCGGGGCTATTTGCTGTACGGGTCTGGCTTGCTAGGCTAATTAGCAGATAAAGAGAACCTAATTGAATAATATAAAAAAAACAGATAAAATATATATATATCATGAAAAAAAATATTGTATCTGTTGTTTTATTTATTGAGGAAAATTATCCCATTTACTCTGCAGCAAAAGTAGCCTTTGCTATTGATATCTGATTTGACCTCCTTGTGCAGCTACAACTGTAGCTAATGGTTTGTAGAAACGTTTGGTTTCCATCAGCCCATTAGCTTGGAGGAATCTTTGTTCATTCTTCTATAGAGAAAAACTACAGCTCTGCAATCATGGTTTGCTTGCACACATGAACTGTACACTTCAGTTAATGTTCTTTAAGGCCAGGACTGTGATATGCCCATTTAAAAAAAAAAATAATAATAAAACAAGAGACAAGAAAAAAAACATTATTATTCCTTAGTAAAAAGCCTTCAGTGCCTAGGGGTTGTTGTTTCGCTGAATTATCTGATCTCTCCTGAAATTCAGTTTATCTGGACATTTATTAGAATAATTATTTTTTATAATATATAACTTATCATTCAATCAGATAGCTCAGATGCAGCAACGTAGCCCAAACCATGATACTACCACCACCATGTTTCACAGTATGGGATGAGATTCTGGAAAGCAGTGTTTTGCTTCCTCCAAACACAACTCTTCCCATTTAACCCATTGACGCCGGATGTTGCTTAGCGCAACATTGCCCCTCGCGCCGGTTGTTGCGTAGCGCAACGTTGTCCCCAACGCCGGTTGTTGCGGAGCGCAACATTGTTCATTTATCATTATTTTCAAGACGCATGCAGCATGTAATGCACAATAATTGGTTCAAATATACATGAGGTGGGTGTTTTCGATTAGCCTGTTCTGCAATAGTGCGTTTGTAGCTAATTTGACAGCTCGGCTACAATGGCTGCGGTTAACGAGACATACTGTGACAGCGATGGAAGTGATGTGGAGTTGGCGCGGCCACACACCATCCAACTCGAAGTGGAGCCCCGTGTCAAAGCAGGAGATGAAATCTTTCATCGGTCTCTGCCTAACTTTTGGAATAATCAAACTACCAACTCGTCGGGATTACTGGAGGCAGAGCAAGTGGCTGTATCAGACAAATGTAGCCCGAGTGATGGCACGAGATCGTTTCGACATGATGTAATTATTTATTCTTGCGCTGCATTCTGACGACTTCTCATTCTTATTTGAGTGGCATTGCCCTTATGTCAAAAAAAAGAGAGCCCGGTGCGAATTACTGCAGTATGACAACTATGATGTTTTAGAAGTCGTGTCACTGAAGTATACAGTATAACTGCACAATGCAAGATATATTGCAGGGTTTTTTATCATTCATTATTATTGCTGATATTATGATTATGATTTAGTTATAGTATAGTACCAGTATAGTAATAGTAGTATAATAAATAGCAGCATTGGGTATTATCCTGAATCATAAAGCAAAACTACATGAACCAAATGTCCAACATTGATAAAAAAAAAAGTAATACAATCCAGCAAGCGAAAATTTTTTAAATTTTTCTTAGGTGTTTTCAATGAATTGTTTTTAGTTCAAAAAACCCTCAGGCATTGGGGACCTTTTCTAAAAACTGGCTTAGGCATTGAGCAGCCTTTTTTGCAGGTGCTTTAGGCGCCAATGGGTTAAACTACAAGGTTAATTTCAGTACCACAAAACATTTTTCAATGTTCATTTTTGAAGAGCATTGGCTCTTCCCATAAATTCCCATACACTGCTGTCGAACAAGTACAAATTAAGAGGGACTTTCATGCCATGAACGAGAGGCCCCCACAACCTGAACCAGCCCAGGTAGTCCAGAAGGTGTGGTGCCAGAAGACCCCCCTCATGGACCACCCCATCAAAGTGCCATCATGATGAGGCAACAACTGATTGTAGGGCTTTAGTTGCAGTCATCGAGTGCATTTTAAAGCCATTTTCATATCAAAGCATTTCTTCTTTATTTCGGTGACATTACGAACTACAGGTGACACGGAATTAACAGCACTCGTAATAACTTCCCATTTCTTCGCTTTAGCAGGTCCCGTAATTCCACTGCTGACACAGCTAAAAATAAGAGATTTTCCTTTTTGGATCTCTGAAAGCAGAACTTCAATCTGCTTTCAGAGAGGAATGGTAGCCTTATATAGTATTATTTTGGGCGTGGAGTATGCAAATTTACTATCCATGTGCACGTGCACTTAAATACGCACGGGTGGCATTCATCACTTACGCAGGTCGTTTACACACTTTTTCCAAAGTTAAGAGCGTTTGTTGAATCTGACGTGGCGTGTTCGTACGAGACCTTCGTACGAAAAAAGTGAGAGAAATTTAGAATAAAAATACGAAAATGTTCTTGCATGAGGCCCAATGTTCCTAACTCACTCTGTCTGACTGTGAATTGGTGGATCCAAACTCTTTAAAGAATGTTTTGTAATAAGTATCATCAACTCTTTCTCTGTGGTCCTGTGGAAATCTCTTTTATTTGGGTAAAATACACCTCCACAAACAATGTTGTAAAGCCTGGACTTTGACCACATACTCACAGTGTCATTCCACTTAAAAAAATGCCTCCTGGTTTGATTTATAAGGATCTACTTTTTTGGCCAAACATTTAATTGGAACAGTATATATATATTAGTAAAAACTGAAAACCAGAAAAAAATGGATGGGTTTCTCACTTTTATACAACACAGATAGGAAAATGCATACCTCTTGACAGGCTATGATAAACTCCTCCAGGGTCACCACTCCATCTTTATTCTTATCCATTTTCTGTGGAAAAATTACCAGTGAGTATTGTCATTGTCAGGTTCTAAAGAACTCTGTTTGCAGAAACTTTATACACACAGAGCAAATCTCACTGCAAGGAGTGAGATTATTATTGATATAAAACTGCATAAACCTCCAAAAAGTTTGTTGTATAAGTATTTATGTATGTTAATCGTATGTGTTAGAAATTAACCTGAAAAAAGGCATCCACATGTTGCTGTGGGACATCTCCTTTTAATGCAGGGTAGGTATACTTGCCCATCATGTCATAAATGGCCCTCACAATGTCCGTCATTTCCTGCATGAACATAAAATTCATTCAGTGCCGAGACAAAAGAGTTGAGATAACACATAAAGACACTTTTCAAACTGTGACAGCATAGTCTCACCTCTCTGTTTATGTATCCATCTCTGTTGATATCATAAAGATGAAATGTCCACTCCAGCTTTTCCCTAAGCGTGCCTCTAAGCAGAGTAGACAACCCCATCACAAAGTCCTGTCAACAGGCACAGCATTAACTCAGCAAAAAAGGTGCAAGAGAGTAAATGTATTAGTCATATTTTGAAACAATTTATTTTACCTTAAACTTAATGGAGCCATTGTTTGTAGTGTCAAATGCATTGAAAAGATAATGTGCATACATGCTTGCATCTGCAACGACAGCAAATTTAGGATGTAAGATCACCTGTTCACAATAAGCTTCACAGAGCAGTGAAAGAGGGTAGAAAACGGTGCTCTTTACCTCCATGTGGGAAGAACTGTGCATAAATGTGTTTAAATGTCTCCTCGTTTACAACTCCACTGGGACATTCCTGAGGGAAAAACATGATTAATTGATGTTGATTTTATAGAGTCGTGCTGTCATGTGTTGTGCCAAAGTAAACTGGTAAAAGAATCTAAGCTTGTGGCTACATTTTTAAAACCACGATAGAGGATCTGCAGCTCCTGTTTGGTGAAGTTGGTCTGGGATTCCAGTTGCTCAAGACCTTCCGGCCTGTGGCACACCATGGTCATCTCTAGCTCATCATCGGCTTTATCTAAAGAAAAGAAAAAGTCAGAGAATGAAACATGTCACAGGAAAGATTTCTGCAAAGCTTGTTTAACATAGGCTCTTTCCAGTCTTTAGGAAGATGGACCATGAAAAGAAGGAAAAAGACAACTCAGCGAAGCTTGAGAATGTGAAGTCGGCAGGAAACATGAAAGATCTGATTAGACAGCAGAAAAGAGTATTCACAAGTGAAGCAGAAGAAAAATAAGGCAAGGATGAGAATAAAGAGAAAAAGAGGGATTTGAACTATGTGCACTTGACAAATTAGATTGCCCCTCAGATGTTAAGGCCTTTTATTAATGGCAACATAGAGCTCAGCATCAGGTGCGGTGGAGATGGATGGTGGTTAATGATGTGAGGAGATGCCTCTGCTATGGGCAAGTGTTTTTCACTGTCACAGTCCCCGGATACAGGTCAAGGCTAACAGCAAAACATCCGTTACTGGACACAATCTACTCACCAATGAGTTCACAAACATGAGCAAATATCCAGAAGAAAACACCCACTGGCAGCCACAGACCCTCAGGGAAGATGGTGTAGAAATAAAATCTGAAGCTTTATTATGTGTGGCAGGAAGCATTATTTACAATTAAGTGCAGACAAAGTAATAGAATTTTTTTTTGTGGACTATTTCAACATGAAAAAGTGCAAATACTTTAAACCCTCTCCAATTCGAATATTATTTACTGTGTGAGTACCACCAAAAAAAAAACATAGCTTTGCACGAATCAGTGTTAACAATCTTCTTGCATTTTGGATGGTGGGCCGATTTGTCTGATGATTTATTTCCAACACTGAAATTCTTACTTTTATCACAATCTAAGTTCTTCTCTTACATTAAACATCCTTTAGTTCAATCACCAAAAGCTCAAACTGTCCATGCAAGAAAAACTGCTTCTCATCATCAATCATCCTTATTTGGATCCTGATGTTGTGAACTTTTTTTTACTAAGATCTAAGATTGTCATGGCAATAGAGTTGTGTCTCATCTGAAAATTAATGCTTACTTATTACAGTTTCACTCAATCTTCCCTCCTCCTTCGCCTGTGCTCCAGTTGCCATCCCACGGCCTCTTGTTGTCATGGAGATAGACAGCCATGATAAATGTGTGCAGTGGTGGGCACACTGGATATACTGATTAAAAAAAAAAAGAAGGCATATACAATTCGTATGTTTGTTTGAATTCAATTAGACTCTCGCATCGTACGACAACAGAACAACAAAGGTGTTATTCCACCTATATGCTTTCTGTCAGGGAGCTTTGGTTTCCTGCAAATGCAACAGATGAATTGAAATGAGGGCGCAAAAAGGAAACAGGCAGAGGTGTTGATTAGAGGGGGTTGTAGCAAGGAGGATTGGAAAGAGAAGGAGCAGGAGGGAGAATAACACATGGCAAAGCAGGGGAGTATAGTGACTTTTAAAAGCTTAGAAAAAAGAGAGATGCACTGAATGAGAAAAATGAAGCAACTGTGTCCAGAAGGTTGATGAGCAAGGGGACATTTAAAAAGCTAACTGGCAATAACGATCCTACCAGATGACAAATAATTAGTTAACACAATTATACTTATAAAATGCAGGCAGGAAAATGCTGTAGATTTTACCAATACCAATATTTTGAGTATTGACATATACAAGGAACAGCTGTTCAGTACATAAACCTACTTAGTGGGAAGTGTTACATGACGTGATTGAGATAATTAGAAGTGGGTATCAGCTCTGTCGTGCTGTCAGTGGCAACCGCTGCGGGGGTCCAGGACAGCGGTACATGTTTCTCCCAGAAGCCTGCTTGCGCTTCCCCAAGTGTAATCATCATCTTGGTGTCAGTGTGAGGCAAACACTTCAAGTGAATGTCATGGGGGTAGCACATCACAGGATGCAACATCACTGGTTAGTTTGTGGTTACAAATGGCTGTTAAAACATCCTGCATGCTTCAGTTTTGGCATACTTCACACTCAGGTAAAGATTTGTTTGATGAGTTACATGTAAAGATTGATACCACTCTAGAGCCTGCACCGAAAATATGATATGAGTACAAGCAGTTGGTTATCTTCCTTTTTACCTCAGTTTACCATATTTTTACCATAAGTTTACCAGCATTATATTTCCAACATGAGAATGTTGTAGTCATCACTTCATTTCTAACAACACATTTGACTTTTTCCAGGATCACAGCAAATGTGCAATAATCATGGTTTGGCAACCTATTAGCTGAGGACAGGAGACAGCTGGACAAAACGGAACACACTCTCACCCAAAACCTAAATCTGTAAGGCTGGATTACAAAAATAGGGCTCAGGATCTTTAAATGACTCCTCATCCAGATCAACCTTTTTTAATTTCTTTCCCTTTCACAATTAAGACATATTAAGACCATGCATTCGTGTTCCAGAGCAGTGCACATTTTAAACTTAATGTTGCAGGCCACATGGGAGGTTAAATTTAGCTTTACGGTGGTACATTTGGAGCACTTTATCTGGGTGTGTTTGATGGTTCACCTTCAGCTGCTCATGCTTTATCTATTTGTCATACCGTATGTGTTAGGTTTTATTTTACACAATTGTTTAATGCTTTTATGATTATTGATCGGATGCCTAAATGTTTAATACCCGTTTAATATGTTAAGTGCTTTGAAGGAGAGTTCTACTGGTTGTGCATTATTTTTCGAGTGAGCTCAAAATCATTTCAGTCAGTAATGCGGACTTGGCAAATGCATTGAATTTTAATCCTTTTTTATTTGGCTATTTTTCCTTATGCTCATGTCTGTAGTTATGTTAATTTCTTCAGTTTATGCAGGGACTGCCATCTGTGTAATATTGTTATATTCAAACTTGTGCTGGGATTTCTGGCAAACCATATACCACAGATGTATCCTACGTACGGATGAATGAGTGTCTGTGTTGGTGGCCACTGAGAGAAACAGCAGTCTGTATCCTGGTTCTTATTCTGTTCTAATTCGTATCTCTCCTCCTGGGGATAGAGTCTTATCTGTCAAGGTTTATCTCTTACAATTCTGCACAGCTGGCACCATAACACACTTTTCAATTGGACAATTTTAGTGCAGATTAAAAAACAACAACAAGGTGACCTGTTCAGTTTAAAGGCCCTTGGAAGTTGGGATTTTATCACTTAAATGATACTTGCATTACCCTTTTCCTGTGAGATCTTCCATTTACGTCACATGATAATTGCTTTGTCTCTTTTTTAATCTCCATTTTATGTTCCTAGAAATTCATCGTTCACCCTGATGGAGTATGTGTTCACACTCTTTTTTTATGCCACTACAACCCAGTCTCCATGACAACTGGCTTCTCAAGCATAAGGCCAGGGAGAGGTATGATATGTGAGCTGCGTGTTAATTCACACGCTCTTGGCCGATCCCTCGTTTGCTGCATGTTTCTCTATCACTCGCTCACACATTTGACTGGCACACACGTAACACACACATAATCATAGAGTCGGAGGCTGTGATTTTCAAGGACATCCTGGAGTCCTGTAGTTTCTCTATCATTACCACATTGTGTCATAGCTCACAGCTGTGAATCTTTTGTAGAGACTTGCATCGCGTGAGCCCTCACAGTTCTGCTGCCACTTCTTTGGTTGAAAGTGCATGAATTTAAAATTGAAAATCAGTTTTCACTTATCTTTCCCCCCCCCCCCCAACTTAAATAAAATCAATGCAATTGGTCACATACTTTATATTTGCCATGTGCTTACAATTATCTAACCTTTAGTCTGTATATTAGCTTGTCATTTTTTCGTTGTTGCTGACTAACTTCTTTAACATCGCTCACAGTAAATGAAAAAAAAAAAACATGTCACCAAACACATTATTATTAAAATTGATCTAAATGATTACCATGTATATAGATATATGTCTATATGTATAGACACATATCTATAAATATATATATCTTCCTGCTGCTTTTTTTTCCTCTGTCCATGTCTATCTGACCAATGTTGACGTACCTCTCGATGGTCTCCTCTGTTTTGTTTGCATGGTCAAAGTGCCCACCACTGCACCCATGTTGTCACCGTGGAAACCAGTCTGGTCAAACAACCCACAGAGTAACGGTCCACTGCTTGAATCACGGTTTTGTCAGCCTGTTGTTCTGTCTGTATCTTCCTCCACAGCTCAGTTTCATTTAAGGGCTTTTGCCCCTCTTGTGTCTCCTCACTGGGTTTCAGATCTATCACCGGGGGGTTGGCTCTCTTCTTTGATCGGACTCTCTTGAATTTCTGATCCCCCCCTCACCAAACACACATACATACACACTGAAGCCGCTCCTGCCTTTCTGCACCACTCCCTCTTTTCCGTGCTTCACTCTACTCATCTGTCAGCCTTTCCTCCTCTTTTAAACTCCCTGCCTCCTCCATGCCCTTGTGTTATTGTAGAGCGGTGCAGAAAAAAAGAGAGAGGTGAAAACGTGAGAGAGGTGGCAGGTGAAGATGATCTTCTTAAAGCTGACTCAATTGCTTTTTTTCCCCTCTTTGAACCATCTATTCCTATTTTGTTATCTTAATCATTAGCTAAACCAAGAGGTTAATGACCACTCAGATTTAATACCGTTTGAAATTGACACTCTACTCCCTGAAGCGCAGTGTTACCCATAATGAGCACGTGGACATGTCAGCTGTGAAGGCTGCATTGTATGCATGTGCTCAAAGCTCTCCACAGCATTATGGATAGAACTTTCTCTTTCTGCAGTAAGATATTAAATTATATTCAAGCTTTGTCATTAATTATTAAAAGAATATATATAATGTTTACCCAGTGCAATGCGGGAAAAGAAAAGATGTAAATTCAAGATTCTGAGCATAAAAAAATCAGAGTTACTGGGTGCACAAGTGCTTATAAGTGGAGGTTGTATTTAGACAATAGCATTAATTTTCCTCCATGTACTTTGTTAGACCTGCTTTACTCTGTTCAGGGGGGGGCTGGAGCTTATCCCAGCAGCCATAATTCAAATTGTAATCCTGGGAGAGACACTTAAAAGGCCACTATAGTGTATGTGAAGTGCATGTTAAGGCATGGAGTGGAACACAAGACATGCAAAGACCTACTTAAATATTCCACTCGCTGTAGACTGGAAATGTAAAGTTCCTTTCAGTTTGTGGAGCTGCATATGTTTAACTGTGTGTGTGATAAATTAATGCCTACAGTTTTATCAACACTGTTTAGGCTTTTTTGTGTCTTGAAAGTTGAACTTTATAATGTCTATCGTGAGTTGTGCAGTTAAAAAAAAAGAGCAAAAGAACACGAGAAAAAAATGAAGTGGAACTAAAAATGAGCTTATAAGCTTAAACTCTGTATTTATCCATAATTATATATTTTTTTTTCACTCAATGTATCTTTACCATATGTTTTGCAGACACTGTTTAAATATCCAAAAGTATTCAAATTAAGTAGTACATGATTTCATAAGTGGTTTGTTGAGGCCAATACAGTGATGGCCCAAGGGGGGCTGAGGTTAGAACATAACCATCACCATTAAATTCATTAATCGGAAACAACACATTTTTCTCTATATTTCATCTACAGTACTTTTCCTTTTTTCTTTTTCAGGACTCCAGGATGTCCTCTCACCTTTACAGATCAACAACTTCATGAAGGGATTCCTCTGAATCTTTCGAATCAAATATTTATCAAGCTTCCTGGAAAATAGACAGTGAGCATGACCGAACATTGTAAGTGATATCGTGGCTGTGTGAACAATACTTCCCTCCACTCCTCCGGTTACAAACACAATTAGGCCCACAAATGCAACACACACATGCAGATGGGGAATTATGTACTCAGATTTCTTTAAGTGATCCAAACGTATCCCCTTGACAGATGTTTGCCATCTGGACGTGTCTTTTTTCATCATATCCCACTGCACAGTGACAAGCAGCAAGAACACCGCACTTCAGTCTGGGTTCAAAATCTGATCTGATCCTTCCTTTGAATCACAAGCTCCACAAGCAGCCCACCACTACCAGCAGAGAAGAGACATACCAAAAAAATATACGTTATATACAGAAAAAATGTATACAAATATGTATTCTAACGTCACATGATGATTTATTATGTGATATTCATTATATTCATTGGTGAATCCACTTTCCTCCTTGCAATTCCAGACCTGATGAGGTGGCTATTCAGTCTGGTTTTGCAATCTCTACTCTCCTTTACCCTTACACTCTTATTAGGTGGCCATTGTGCTTTAAAGTAGCACTGGAGAATTCGGTTAATTCTTTGCTCATTGGTTCCCCCTTCAGTTGTGGGATGTAACACCCCTGTCATGAAAACAAACCTCCCATGTGAGCCCGGCAAATGTACAGCCATACACATGACTGGTTTTGACATGTTAAAGAGGCCACAAAGATGCCATCAAAAGCCCACAAAAATGTCAATATGATGTAGTGTGGGGAAGGAAGCCAAAGCTCCAGAGTTTAAGGTTCATAAACTTCACTTGTGTTGCTTTCAGTGTGTTGCACTGAGACTTTGTGCTCAATTTCTGCCATTTATAGAAAAGAAATGAGAACGTTTTGAATATGCAATGTTTTTCTTTTTCACTTTGTGTAAATGTATATTTAAAACAGATGGACATATGAATAATGAATTAATTTGGATACAATTTTAGAGTGATTGAACTGGAGATGAAGAATGCGAAAGGTTTTAAAGAAATTTTTTTCACAAAAGCCATTTCTTAATGTTAAAAAAAGGCTTAACCAAGTATGGACAAAAAAAAAAAGATGAAAGTTGTTGTCAGTTTAAAGCTATCCACTTGACAACCTACAGAAATTTGCAAGAAATAGTTTGAAAGTCCTAATGGTCTTTGCTGGCAAATTTATCCCAAAAATGACAGTTTCTCACTCTGTAAGCTCTCTTAAACCAATCAGCTTGTCTATTGACACAGAGACACAGTTGAAAATTACTTTTCAAGGTAAACTTGATGAACCTTCTTTTTTTTTTACCATTAAAACTCTCCCCTTTATAGACAAGGACATTTCTCCCCTTGAATGAGTAAATTCAGAAAACATTCAAGAGATTGTGCCGCTTCTAACTTTCTCAACATATGGAGATCAACGTAGATGTAGAGTGATGTTGTAGTGTTACTTACTGACCAACAAGTGGCAGCAAAGTGCAATTCCTGATCGATCAGCAACTCGTGTCACTGCTGCAAGTATATTTGGTTTTTAGGTAAACACACAATGAAGGTGAATCTACACACCATAAAAAGCATAATAATATGTCTTAGGAGCTAAACTACACATAATACTACACATAACACAACCACTATGCTGTGCATGCAACAAACAAACACTTATACCTATGACCAAAGATATTCGGTATGTAAATGACAAGTACTAAACAATGTCACTGGCCGGGATTAAGGTGGCGATTGGAACACACACATAGAGAGAGGAGGCAGGAGCTAAAAATAAAAATAAATCTAGGAGAGGGTGGTTACATAAAAGTATGCAGTGGTGATGTAAAATGTTTTTTTAAAAAAGGGACTTGCACTGTCAGCTCCGATCCACTGCTTTAACAGCCACAAGAAAGGAGAGAAAAAGGAGAAAGAGGAGTTTCACACTTCAGTGATTTTGGTCAGCTTAGATGCGATGACTGATGCCCATGAACCAAAGATCTGGCTACGGCTACACGAAAACGAAACGAGGTTTTTTTTGAAAACGGGTACGAAAATTCTTGCGACCACACGGCAACGCGCTGCTGTCCAGACGAAAACGATGAAACGATGCAGTACACACGCCACTGTGTCACGCCACGCTGTGAGACAATAGAGAAGTGTTAAAATTGGCTCACAGCGTAGCCGCAGCCTACACGAAAACGTTTTTCACTGTAAACGATACTTTTTCTTATCGTTTCGCTGTCGCGGCCACACGGAGCCGGCGTTCCCACTACTCCAAAACGATAGTTTTTGAGAACGGGTTCCAGAGTGGGAAAGTTTGAAAACGGCCTCGTTTCGTTTCCATTGTTACAGCTAAAACGTTTTTGCGTCAGTCATACGTTGACGCTGTGAGCCAATTTTAACACTTCTCTATTGTCTCACAGCGTGGCGTGACACAGTGGCGTGTGTACTGCATCGTTTCATCGTTTTCGTCTGGACAGCAGCGCGTTGCCGTGTGGTCGCAAGAATTTTCGTACCCGTTTTCAAAAAAAACCTCGTTTCGTTTTCGTGTAGCCGTAGCCCAAGGACTTGTTGAAAGGTTGTGCACTTAGAGGGCACATGTGACTTGCAACAACAAGAAACAGGCAGCACGAGGCCAAATGAGTATTAATACTAATATCATTATCAAGTCAAATCAAACTTGTGAGCAGGCAACAACACTGCTGTTATGATGTTTTGCTAAGACTCCTGGTATCACAAAGCTACGGAGAAGTAGCTCTGGTGTCAGTTTTCAGAATGGCAGGTAACTGAGGTGAAAGTCTGCATTAGAATCTAAGGAATCACTACCTTTAAAACTTTAAATCACAAGCCTCTGTTAAATGTTGAGAAAGTAATTGTGAGGCCTAAGCCTAACCAAACAGTGAGAGGCTTTGCCACAATGGCAGTATTTCAATGCCCTTGGTTATAACACGTGGCTCATGGATGACCAGGAGAAAATAAGTTTGGTGAATATGAATAAAGTAATAGAAGTTTTCTAATGCCATTTAAATGGTCATTAAATATAAGAATTTTTTTGGAGATAGTCAGTGGGGATCAACACATCTGTATGAATGAAGAGAGGGTTCAGTGGTTCCAGAGCCTCAAAACTAAATCAAATGCAATTTGATGTGCACCACCAACACTACTGTCGTGTCCAAGAAAAGTCTTCAGACGCTCCATTTGCTGAAGTTGGACAAAAGACACCCACTATATGGCAGTATTATATTCCAGGCTGCACTCTGGAGAACAGGAAACTTGCACTGCCTACTCAGTAACTGCTTATTTATTCACCGAAACACACAGGAGGTATATGTGTTTGTATTGCTGCAGTCTGACTGCAGCACATCACTTTCGTGCTCTTTTATAATATATTTTCTATTTGTGGAGCTGGTGAAGCTGATTGCCCAACTCTTACTTTATGATCTTACAAAGTCACTTGTATCTGCTTTCATTATTTATTGTATTGTGTGCTATCTACAAGTTGAACTGGATAACAGACTGGACTGGCAATGAACACTGAGGCGGACTATTAGAAGAGACAAAGTAGACTCTACGTCTTGAGGAAGCTTAGATCCTTCAACATCTCCAGTAAGATATTACATATGTTCTATAAGTCTGTGGTGGAGAGTGTGGTCGTTACTGTGGCAGCAGCATCAGAGCCTGTGACTCGAAGGAACTGGCAAAGAAAGCTGACTCTGTGCTGGGGACTTGTCTGAAGTCCCTGGAGCAGATAATGCACTGAAGAATGCTGCACAAATTGATAAAGATAATGGACCACACTGCACACAATATACTGATTGAATAATGGCATGTCATTTGACCGAGGTTTCTTCAGTACTTGTTGCAAGAAGCACCAGTACACTAGATAACTCCTTTCTCCAACAATAACCCTTACATCACCCAGGATACATATATACACTGGGTTATGTTTATTTGTTGTTCGTGATTATCTATTTATTATTCATAAGGCATAAGCTTGCCTCTAACGCAAATAGTAAAGAGAGCTTTCTGGCTAATTGCATGAAGAAAATAACTTTTATCCAGATGTTTAGAAAAGTCTTTGATTCATACTCAGAATAGTGGGTGAACTTTTACTGGTATTACATTTTAGCAAAATGTATATTGAGCTCGTGAATCAAATACAAAGACAAATAAAATATTGTGCAAAATTAACATAAATCGTAGGTATTCCTTATACAGTATATGAATGCTGAGTAAGATGTTATTTGAAATGATTAAATAACAATTTTTCAGATCATGTCATAGCCAAGGTATACATTGTATATGCCCTGTGCTCCATGAGTGAATTTCGAAATCTTTGAAAATGATCAAATTTGTGTTGATAAAGTGTGGACATTGAATCCTTGCGTACACATTTGCACTTCTCCATTCTACTTTATTTTCAGAATCAGGGGTCTAATTCAACCACATTAAACGACTCTCGTGCTGTTCCACGTTCTTCACAGCCCACTGACTCCATCAAGTCCTGAACTACCTCAGATCCCCCTCTGCAGTTATCAGCCACACACATTATCAGTGCATCTCCAGGTTAATGCAGGACATTTGAGCACTTTCTTTTGAGTGTTCTTCAGTTTAAAAAAAAAAAAATCGTAGTTCTATATCTCCTGTTTTAAGGAGAAGATCATTTTTCCCTTGGTTGTCTCAGAAAAGGCAATATAAAGGCATCCCTTACAAAGCTGAAAGTATTTGCATCCCTATATAATAACCAAACCATTCTTACAAGTAAAACAATGTGAAACAAGAGTAAAAAGTACAGCACACCACCAGGGAGCATGTGTCATGTCAGCTTCAGACCTGAGGCATATCATCACCCTTAGTTCCCCAACTCTGCTGCTCTCAGCGTGCAATGGTTAAAGGTCTGAAGATGAATATGAATGCAGCTAAACTTGTGTGCATTTTTAAAGGTGAACAGTTGAGTTTACAGTTCATATAAGTGTGAGAAGAATCATTTGCATAACATTCCAATATGCATGGGTATGGAAATGTTCTCATCTTCTTTCATGCATATAATATTATGTGTTTCTCCTCTGCTGTAATCTGCAGAGCTGACACCACAGGAGAAGAAGCCCTTATCACATTTTTAGTTACATCTGAATGTCAACCAACTGAACTTTGGAAATGGGAAAAAGTACAGACTGAACCTTTATTTGTATATTTATCTTTTAATAACTCTCTTTTAACGACTCTTTTCCTCTTTCCTTTATGGACACAAAATAAAATATAAAAAAAGGAGAATGTGATGCTGTCTACTCTCACACCAAAACTTTGTTCATTTTAAATTGTGTAGAGAGATCAGCTCAGTTTACGTTTTGCATCTTAACATTTTTACATTTCATTGTGTGGCACAAGTTTTAGCATTTCATTTTTGCCTGTAAAGCTTGGGAATGTTCACTTGTTATTCCGGTAATATGGCCCTAAACTCCCACTGTGGGATAAATCCATGGCTTCCTTTCAAACAACGTATATCTTAGTAATGTGACTACAGAGTCTTAATTAACTCAGTGACATTTAATTATAAAACTAAATGAAGACACGGCCTCTGTGCAGCTCAGTACAGAGACATCTTATCCTTATGTCAGAATAGGTCAGATGTAGGTGACAACCAGCAAAGCACAAAAGAGCATTTGGGTAAAGGCAGCAAACATGAGCAGGGGCACAATATCAAGAGACCAGGTGTCTCATATAAGTTATTCTCCGTTTCATCAGCCTCTTGTTCTTTTGAGAAAAAGAGATTCAGGATAACTGACACGTGTTAACAAAGACCCCCCCTCCAAAAAAAGAGAAAAAAACAGAGATCATGCTGAAAACTGTTTTGCTCTCCTTTAAAATGCAGAATTCCATTGCATTTCATTGGATTACTTAGTCAAAGCAGTTGTGATTAGCTTCTCAATGCAATTGCTTTGGAATTTAATCATTTGATAGACCTAACATGGAGCTGCATTGCATGACCTAGATTGTCAACCCATGAGTAGGCTGTATTACTTCCAAAATAGCACAGTAGCTAAGTCACCAGTATAAAACACAACCTCATTCTCAGTTTTTTTTCCCGGCAGTGCTCAAAAATAATTTTCAGTTAGATAGTAATGATATCCAAATGCTTCAAGATGGTCATAACAAACTTAAATTAACTTGGAAATTTCTGGAGTACACTGAATCGTTCAATGAAGCATTTTCTGCACCTGCACAAACATGTAAAACTGCCCGTGTGCGAAGGTACGAGTCTAAATGCACATCACCCCACAGATCTTCTGAGCGCAAGAGCAGAGTTACTTGTTCTGCTTGTCGAGACCGACTCTCAGCTGCACTCTGACTTGGTGGCTCAGCATATTTTTGTTTACAACTGAGGTGAAAAGCAACTTAGGGATGAGAGAGGCCGTGAAAAGGAAGAGAATCAGAGTATTTAAAGTGCACCACAAGTCGCCTGAGGAGAGTGTGGATGATGCTTACATGACTCACAGTTCAGTTCTTGAAGGTGTGCAAAGACCAAGCAAAAAGACTGAATGATGTCAAATCTATTACCTAAACCTACAACAACCTTAGCTCCAGATTTCTGTTGGCTTCTCAAGCATTTATGCTTGTTTATGTTATAGTGCATATCATTTTTGGGCGGGTGTTAAAATTTGTGCTGGTGGTAGGTAAAAAGTACCAGTAATTTGGATTGTTAGCAGGATCTGCTCATGACCTCTCATTGCAGTCTCAATGCTAACTTCATGGAAGGATAACTTAACAGGGCAGATGACAACCCAAATATTTTTTTTACACAGACCACAAAAAGACTCAAAAATGACTGTCTGTTTGTGTGTATAATCTGACAGAATAACGCTCAAAAAGAATAACACACAAAACAACTGACACACCTATTTAATGATAAATACACAGCATACTCATTTTATCATTTTTTTCTTTCCCTGGATTTGATTGCAGGACCTGTGTAGCTTTTAGTATGTGTTAGACTTTGAATAGATTTTAATTCCTCATATTTGGTAAGTATGGTTGGTTCTTGAAACATGCAACTCCAGATTAAATCTTGTGACACAAGCATGGGCCCTGTTGCTACATGTACGTTCTGTTGCTAGTAAATGGCGCTAATTCTCTTTTCCGCTGTCTTTGTCCTGAGCAGAGATTAGCATTGTTTACCCATGAGAAATCTCTTCTGGTTCTCTAAACTGAGATTATGCTGACTTCTGCAGGTAAGACACTGACAACTCATAAATCTCGCAAATGACCCACTTAAGTTAAAAACAGCAAAACAAAAAGCACTGAAACACACCTTTAAGACACAAATCCTCAAGCTTTATCTCTCTCAAACATAGCACCACTCAAGCCCATCCAATTTTACCCAAAACAATTCTGCTGTGAAAAGTTTTTTTTTGTAGTGTTATATTCGTACGCAGTAGGACTTTCTTCCTGTGCGAAATGGGGTAATGCATCAACAAGAAGCAACAGTACCTTTTGTGAGGGTCCCTGAGACCAGTCTCTGCAGGGACTGGATTAGCTTGAGCACACCCTGCCTGCAGCGACTGGTACAGCCAGCCATCCTGGGGTAGAGACAGGGGCAGAAGGGGCAGGTTTCCCCTTATATATCTTAAAAGGAGAGAAATTGTTTGACCCTCTGGGAAGTTGGATGTGATCTTTGCTGCAAGAAGAATCTGCCTCAGTTGCTTTTGCGATGTGACATCATCAGGTCCTTGGAACTGGGTTTTTGTGGAGAGTAACACAAATAAAACGTTTCCGTCAGAGCAAAGACTTTGTTGTACAAAATTAAAAGAAAACATTTTATTCCTCACGCACATTTCACTCTCATTCAAAAATTTTAGAATCATATGAGAAACTTTTAAAACAGCAAAGCTGCATTTCATAAATCAAAATGCAGAGGAGACTAAATATTTAATTTTTTTGTGAAGTAGAATGTGAAGAGCCTTGTCCCCCTGGAAGTTCTGTTTATCCAAGAACCAGTATGTAATCTTCCTCAGTTTTTCTCACCTTCTCTGCCGATTTGTCTGATCGCTCGTTTCTTGTTTCCCTCTTTGTGTTTCTCATGTCTTGGAATCTTTTCTCCTGTGCAGCAGATATTTCTGTGTGAGGATTTCCTTTGAACTGCAGTGGCAGCCCTGCGGCTGTGGTCTGTGGCGGAGCTCTGCTCCGCTGCTTTCAGCAGACCAGTACTGCAGAGAGCGCCAGCAGCCACCACTGTTCCCGCCCTTCTTTCTCTATGCTCCCTCCTCCTATCTTACATTCACGCTTCCTTACTCTCA
Organism: Odontesthes bonariensis; assembly: GCF_027942865.1. Lineage (NCBI taxonomy): Eukaryota > Metazoa > Chordata > Actinopteri > Atheriniformes > Atherinopsidae > Odontesthes > Odontesthes bonariensis. The sequence continues at coordinate 13,894,126 of NC_134521.1, read as the reverse complement.
GTCTGGCTGGTGCTCCTTATTCTATCTTCTTCAAGTGCACACACACACACAGATACATAATCCAGAAACAGTTTGATAGAAATAAGTTTGGTGGGTTACAGGGTTAGACTAAAAGCTCGAAGCCTGAGGAGCATAAAGAGCTGACTACTTCACATCTGTCTTCTCCAAAAAAAAAACATTCCTCTCAATTAAATAGACACACTTAACACAATTTATACAATTAAACATTATTAGCTCACATTATCAAAATAAATCACCTCTCAAGAGGCTCTACCAACTTCATGAATCATCAATAAATATTTTAAATAATTTATTTTAAATTGTTGCTGAAGCAAAACCTTACGAGGTACCAAAGTAACACACAGTACTGCAGAGCCCACAATTTGCTTGTGGAGATTGAGTTTTTTGTTTTTCACTCCAGTGAACTGGGGAAATGCTCGGAGAGAGCATGACGCAGTGCTGCCTCTGTCCATTTCTCTCCCCGTCATCTTGTCTATATTTAATGTTCATAGATTTTATATTTATCTTCTCGCAGCACACACAGTCGCATTTTGAGAGTCTAAATCTAAAATGACTCTGTCCTAAATGTCAGACAGTGAAAAAAAAGGAAAGAAAGAAAGTAAAAAAGAAAACAACAGCAGGAAAGGCGTAGCTTTCTTGACTTAAGGTGGTTGCTTGCAGAATCTTGTTTAGATCCCAGAAGAGGAGTACTTTACTTGAAGAGTGAGGTGGTAAAAATAGAAGCACAATACAAGCCACACTGTTAGATTAGAAGTATGTGCAGACTTTAGTAATTAGAACGATACTTTTTTGATACTTTTCAACATCATCATTCTTACTTATAATACAGTTTGTGTTTCTATTGTGAAGGTCGTAAAATTCAGTTTAAGGGAAAATAAAAAAGACAGATCTTGGACACTGAAACCTGGGCAAACAAGTGCTAAATGTGTAGATGTGCTCATGTCTCTTGTTTGACTGTCTTGAGAAATTTCTTCATCACACCCTCCTGTAGCCAAATGTGGTGTTGTTTGCCCGATAAACACAGATTTTTTCACTAGTTTAACATAATGCTACGAGGCTGTTCTAAATAAAATGATGTCCAGGAACACCAATTAAACCATTTGACCACTGCTGTGTAGCTGTTGTTGGACGGCACATATCTCACCATGTGCTTTTTGGTACTTCTCAACAACTAGAAAACCAGCTGAAATTAAAACCCTCACCCACAGCCATTTACAGTGTGGGAGTATTTTAAACTGAGCCTCAGAAATGTGTTGCTCTGTAAATGCTGTAAATGGGAAGGGTCATATCATACCATTACAACTGCAGCACTACAAGCCCATGAAGTGAAGGCATCCCTGTGGAAGAAAGGCTGCAGCAAAAGCAAAACAACATTTTATGGTGTTTACTTATAGCCACAACCACTCAAAAGTTAATATTTTGGGATATTCTTTATTATTATTCATTATCTGTTTGTACATAACAGACTCCAAGCAGTCCAATCAGTCGATTCTAAACAGGCAAAATGGTAACAGGCACCGCACTGATAAGACTTGACCAAGATCAAACAGGGCTCAGCATGTAGTGCTGAATCTGCAGTAGTGCAACAGCAACTGGAGGTACACTGGAAGCCTGCAAGGTACCAAATGAATGGTCATAGTGAGTTCTCCTGATTAGGAGATAAAAAGCCAGAGAGCAGAAGTTAAACTCATCTCACAGAGCACAGATGATAAAAAATCAACAAGGCCTGGATTAGCAGCCGTGGCAGGAAACAAACAAGCAATCAATAATATAGTTTAAAGTAGTAAACAGTCAAATTTAACTTCATTATGTTGGATACAACAAGACGGTTTATTCAAAACAAGTCAAAGTTGTTATTGTCAACATGGCATGAAGAGGAAATATCGAATGGATTCATTTTACTGTTTCTAGCAGCAGAAAATGGACAACATAACGGCTGCTTTATTGGCAATGGATGGATTATACAGGCTACTTTATGGTCAGGAGCAGGAAGGGAGACCACTGAAGTTACATTAGGTCAGTCAAAAAGTTTGTCTTGGGAACTTAGGAATGCTAAGTTCCTGGAAAAGAATAGCTGTGAAGTCTGCGTCAAGCTTGGGTGTGGGTTTGGCATATAGAAGCGAGTCAAACAACACTGTATATAGACAAAAATTCAAGACAAAAAAAGAAAATGCTAATAACAAACAAAACAAAAAGTGTCAGGGGAGCACAAGCTGTGTGTACATTCAGCCAAAGATGGTTTAAAAGCAGATATATGGATTGAGCCTGACTACAGACAGGCTGCAGCTGGACACTCAGCTCCATCTAAGTGTCTCAACTTCTAAAATAAACTACAAAGAACAATGAGTGAGCAGCACCAGAAAAAGAGGGGGAAGAGGTAGAAGCTGAGTGTATGACATTTGTATTACAGTTTTATCAGAAAACATCACACAGACTTTGTCAGCAACTTACAAAAGATTGTAACAGATTGCACTGAAATGAATGAAAGACTGGTTGACTTTATTAACAAGCTGTTTGTTGCTTGTTTCTCTTTTATACCCCAAAAGCAGGGGCATTAAAGGTGGGGTAGGGGTTCTTTTTCTGGAGCATTTTTTTACATATTGCTTGAAATACTCTTCACACCCCCATTGCAACCAATTAATTAAAAGTTTTGACACAAAAATGAAAAGTTTTAGTGGCCTCTAGAATGTACAATCTAGAAAAAACACTTTCCAATCATTCTGATACGGACCGTTAACAATGATTGGATTCCGATGCCGTCTATCAAACTGCAATCTCCTCCTCCCTCCCCCTCCTTCCCCCTGTGCGCGTAAATTAAACGTACAGTTATCATATACTAAATACTAAATACGTCAACGATCATGCTTGCTGTCAGAACAGCGCTCGTGCACCTTCGTGCCCGTGAACAAGCATTGCACGTTCATTAGAGGCGTGGCTTCGGGCGGAAAGTGAAGAAAAGGGTTGGGACTTTTTACCTGTGTATTTTCAAAATGCAGCTTCGCTGGACTCAAAATCCAGGATCTCCTACCCTACCTTTAAGAGATCACATAAATAAACAAGTGTTTTCCTACTTCTTTTTATGAACTACTTCTTTTTACACTTGTACACATTTCCTGTTAATCGAATACTACCAGGGTGCCCTCTGAAAAGCCCGTCTGTCCTGATTGATCAGTTCTGCAGGCATTAGCAGGTAACACCCAGCCTACGTCAGTTCTGCTGAAATAAAAATATCATGAAAATGTTTCACTAGACTAGATGTAAAACTTGAATGTGCCCCTAGCTGCAGGGTGAGAAATGAACTTTTATCAACCATTCACTATAAATGATACACTGTAAAATACCATCTAGAATAGGGCTTGGCAATATGAATGGACAGGAGTCAGATGAGTGTGAGGTATCATAGTGTCAAACCACTGGTCCTTCGTTTGCTAACTTGAATTTCATGCTGGTACACCAACTAAAAGGGTTGACCTGTTGTTGATCTATTTCTACAGTATTATATTACTGAAGGATGGATATGTGCTGGCAGTTGTAACATGTGTTCAAAGGACTGTCAAGGTTATCAAAAGCATTATCTTTCCCTCTGGCAAGGAATATGTGCTTCAGTCAGTCTGTTTGTTTTTGTATTTGTTAGCGGAATTATTCCAAAAGTTAAAGATAGATATCCAAGAAAGTATTGCAAGAGATGATTTTTGACCCAGTTGAGAAATGATTTACTTTTGATTTGCTGGATACAGGATTTTTTTCATTCAAACTTGTCAGAGGAACGTAGCCTTTGGCTGCTCCTGTTTTAGTGTTTCAACCTAAAGGCAGAATTAAGAAGTCCTACTTAATGAGACAGACAATTTGGATATCATAATTTAGTTGGCATCATTGCTGAAAAAAAACTGCCACTTATGCAACATACGATATGTATAAAAACATGAAAATGTGTAGGTAAGGCATTTGGGTCACATATTCATTTTTTATATATTTCTTATCCATCAAACCGACTGTTTATTTTTTAAATACCAATTCTTCACATCATATAGCTGTCTGCATAATCCTCTCTCTTTTAAACTTATTTTGAGCATAGCGAGATGGTGTGAGCACTGTAAACAGTGAGGAGATTAGCACCATTTGCTCTTTCTCTTTTGTGCTAGCTCATGGCTTAAAGCTAGGATGGCATTGCCCCATAAATTGCTGAGCTGTGATATCAGTTGCAATGGTTTGGTTGTTGTTGGGCCAGAGATTAGTGTAGGTTGCATATAGCACAAACATAACCAGAGAAAAATATTGAACTTGCTTTAATGGAGACCTGATGTCTTTAGATCTAGCATCACAACCCCCCCCCCCCAAAAAAAGTCCTGCTTTCAAACTCCAGCTAAAGTAAAAGCATATATATGTCAGTGAAATGCACTAAAAGTAATCTACCAGAAGCCCAAGTACTCACTGTGCAATTCCTTATGATTGGTAGAATCAACTGTTTGTCTCATCAATGGGAGCACGTTAACACGTCAAGTAAAGCAAACATGAATTAAAACATTTGATTCAAGCTATTGCCAAATGTATCAAATTACTGTAAATTTCAAAATCATGAGAATTTCATTGCAGTTTTCTCTGCTCTGGGTCGCTTGGGATGTGTCTGCTGAGTACTCTAACTGTCAGGATTGTTATCCTTCCCAAAATGTGCTGATGAGTCATCTGTTCATGCAGACAGATAGGATATCCAATTATGTTCAAAGAATGTGCGACCTCTGGCGGTAGTGTAAAAATGGCATCCATGAGGATAATGGTCGAGATGCCAAAATAATGCATTTTAGCCCCTAAACGAGAGCTTTTTCTAATCTCAACCAAATATGTTGCAACCTAAACTCAACATGTTGGTGATTAAAGTGTTTCAATAAAGTGCTGTGGTACTGAGTGAAAGATACATATAATTAAAAAAGGATTTGGTCAGTCATGGTCGGTTGGTCATGACCGAAGGACTTGTTGGTTTCACAGATCTCAGAGCAGCTTAAATGAAACGCACCAATGTGGCAAACAGAGGAGAGTTAATTTAAACCAAACTGCTCTGATGTGAAATCACAAACACCTACAGCAGAAATGAAATGTTTCGGTCACCCTCTACCTCCACATGGTGGATATGTCCTGGTGTGAAGTGCCCGATGCCTCGGTCGATGTGAGCCCAGCAGTGTGAAGGAGTCAGTCCAGCTAGCATAAACTGTAGCACAGCATGCATTAATCCAGGCTGTCTCTGGTAAAAGTTTGTAAAAGGTCAACAATGTGTTGCTGATGATCCTTAACTCCATTACTGTGTCCCTGCCACTGACTGCAGTTTGTCTTCTAACTTCAGTTCTCTGAAATGATGCACTAACCTCTAACCACCATTGTGTGATGTTGGCTTTTAATAAAATTAATCCATTGTGTGTTGTAACTCTAGTAAGTATGTAGACATGCAGTTCCATAACAGCTGCAGGACAAGATCATTAACTTTGCTCTTCAATCTCAATCTCTGAGACCCAACAGAGTTTCTGACAAAACTGCAGTGTTTAGCACTATAAGAAAGGGATGGCATCTTCCAAAAGGTTCACAAGATGCATCTGATTTATCTACATTTGTGTGCAATACAATTTCCACTATAGCTGCAAAGCACCTTGCACCAAAGAGACATTTTCTGGCATTCTGTCTTGCTTCTTGTAATAATGTCTGTCCCTCAGAGGCCATTAACAGCCAGGACAAGGTCAACACAGCAAACCCAGATAATTCACTGGTCTAATTTCTGCATCACTTCTGGGGTTCTCCCTCTGTGGCACTGTCAAGTTATTCATGTAGCTTCTCATCACATGCATGACCCAAAGCTTTTACATATCACATTAAATCCTATCATGGAGAATATTAAACTACAACAAACTAACTGAAAGTAATCACGGATCCAATGTGATATCAAGAAAAACATGGATTTCAGTATGTTCTCAAAAATATGGTTCTTACTGGCATTCGAATGTAACAACACATTGCTACATCCAAGTTTAAAAAAAATCTCTCACCACATTGAACTCGGCAGATTTTTTCTAAACATGCTGGCAGCAAGATTCTACCACATTCATGGTCATCATACAAGAAATGCAAAAAGAAGGTGAAGAGGAGGGAAAAATAGTGTCCATGGTGATATGGAGATTTCACTGTGATAAATAAACTCAGAAAAACAATCCTTAAGCATTTATTTAAGGAAAATATTGTTGCCATAGTGAAGCACTTTCCTCATGAGGAAGGAAAAAAAAAAACTGGGTGATCTTGAAGAGTTCATGCAATAAATTTAACCACACATGTTTAATGGTTTGACAGGGTTCCTTGATTCACTTTTTGGCATTGCCCTCGTGAGTGAAACCTCTCATTTTCTGTTTCCCCCTGGCAGTGCTCTCAGTATAAAAAAGACAAACAACTGCTATTGGGTGAAGGCAGCTAAACAGCTGACCCCTGCAGCAGCACTGAGTTGCCTCCCACACTCAGATATTAAGCCTTCCAAACCCCCACACTGAGCATGCTCAGACAAGCCAGCTTCTGGATATCCAGACAGGAGTTTAGCAGTCATCTTTATATGGAACGATGAGAAGTGACAGCATCAGTGGGAAGCCATGTAGCTGAGATATCTGGCAGGATGAGGTAGAGCCGACAGCTGAACCCACACTCTAAAATACACACAGGGGCACACAGCTCCAATATGCATACATCCTAAAATGCTTTTCTTTTCAATAAACAATCTCAAGTGAGTTTCATATGAAACAGGCATAATCTTATCACATAACAATACATATTTCCCCAGGTATAGGTGTGTTTGTTTGTAATATTTACCAACTTACAATTCTAAGTTATATGAAGTAAAAGTGAGATTTCATAAAATATCACAATCAGTTCAGCTTTTTGTACAATGCCAGAAAACACTATATTTTCCTCTCCCAAAAAGACCAGGAGAAACTCATCCATGCATTCATCTCCAGTAGACTCGATTACTGTAATGCTCTTTTAACTGGACTTCCCAAAAAGAGCATTAAACATCTGCAGCTCATCCAGAACGCTGCTGCTAGAGTTTTAACCCGGACTAAGAGATCTGAACACATCACACCAGTTTTAATATCTTTACACTGGCTTCCAGTCAGTCACAGAATAGATTTTAAAAGCCTGCTGATGGTTTACAAATCCCAGAACGGTTTAGGCCCAAAATACATCTGTGATATGTTCAGAGAATATAAACCCAGCAGAGCTCTTAGATCCAAGGACTCAGGTCAGCTGGTTCAGTCCAGAGTCCAGACTAAACATGGAGAAGCAGCATTTAGCTGTTATGCTGCTAACAAGTGGAACAAACTGCCAGTGGAGATTAAACTTTCAGCAAATGTAGACATTTTTAAATCCAGGTTAAAGACATTTCTGTTCTCATGTGTCTATGCATGAAATATCTTTTAACTTATCTAGACTGTTGCCTGTTTTTAAATTCATTTAAATGATTTTATTTGTTTCTTTTTATATTCTTTTATGTATTTTTAATGCTTCTTGCACTCCCTGCTGCAATGCTTTTATTTTATGTAAAGCACTTTGAACTGTTTGTACATGAAATGTGCTATATAAATAAATTTGATTTGATTTATATTGCCTCTCACTAATCTGGTACTAATGTAGGCTCAATAAAGAATTGCTGAGAAAGCTGAATCCACAATAAGGATTTTATTGCAGCAAAGATGAGAGAATGAACACAAGTTACAGCCTCTCAAATGGAAACACAAAATGAACAAAGATTAGACACAAAGTGTGGCTGCTATTAAAAAAGCAAATGTAGTTAAAGTGCTTTTTTTCGTTCTCTTATGCCTGTTCCGACCAAATTGTGAACATTTGCTAAATTTGTTCCCACTGCAGCCCGCGGAAAAGATTTGTTTAATTGGCAACTGCTGTCCTGTTTAGGTCCACTGGTGACAAATAGGACAATGACTTAACAAACATCATCCTGCACTTGAATCATACATAGAGGAAATCTGGAGGAGTGCTTGCAACGCTGTGGAAAAAAACAAAAAACAAAAAACAAAAAAAAGAAATCTTGCTCTAAATTTTGCTCTTCACCACCAACCTTACATCCCACTCGCAAGTATTTAGGTTTTCACATTCCATTAACAAAATGTAAATTGCATCTAAATAATGTCAGTTGGGTATAAATTATGTGAAGATAACATGAAGAAATTTTATGGATGTAGGAAAAAAAAAACAGATTTCAAGAATCCAAAATAATGGTAACATTTTATGGCTTTATATTTTCTTCTGTCCTTCTATCCTTGAACTAAAGAGCGTCCCTGTGGACTGGAACAGCTCATTCACACTGCGCCATAATTTAATCTGAGGAAAAAAGAGGTTTTCTTTCCAGCTGGTACATTTCTGATGGGTTATGAATGTAATGACCCAAATGGCCTCCTTGTATTCACAGAGATCTTTTCAGCTCTGTCTTTGACTCTCGCCACATTACAAAGTCAATGTGTGTTTTAAGTTGCTCACAAAACGGCGATTCTTATTATCTGAATAATCTTTTTATCTCTTAAACGTCTTGCGCACAGAGAGGGAAAGGGATTTTGAAAACTTCTCGTGATTTCTGTCAATCTCATGGAGAGAAAGCTACTCTATACTACCATCTAGTGGGAGAACATGGTTGTCTCAGATCAGGCCTACTATGGGCCCTCATCACTGGTCAAAGTCTCAGTGTACCACATATAAGACGCCATCCATCCATCCATTGTCTATACCCGCTTAATCCAACTCAGGGTCGCAGGGGGGCTGGAGCCTATCCCTGCTGTCATTGGGCGAGAGGCAGGGTACACCTTGGACAGGTCGCAACTGCATATCTTTATAAGAAATACTCGGTTAATATGCATCTGCTTAAATTCATTAGTCATTTCACAGTTGTCAGGTTAACCCACTTTGACTTTATATTTCACCTGTGTCCAGACCTCAAAATCTTGCACAGGAGGCTGAGCATACACTATCTGCTGTTCTCCTTGTTCTCCTATCTTTTCCTTGTCTCCTCCTCTTGCCCCCTTCATTACTTTATTTCTTTTAACACTGTCTTTTCAGTCCTTTTTTTCAGCCTTAGTTGATCTTCACTGCCTGCTTTATTCTGTCTATTAAAAAAACATTTGACTTTGTTGTAATCTACTTTTTACTGTGTCGCTCTTTACTCTATTCCTCAAAGATCAATGCTTCTCATCTTTGCCATTTTTCACTCTTTACCCTGATGTGGGAGGCTTGGACTCTGGTGCTGCTAGTAGTTAATTGTGGTCATTGGGTAACTGTTTTGGTTTCAGCACTGCTCTTATAAAGCATTAACTTTGTTTTTTTTCTCATATTTTCTATTTTCCTCTGCTCTATTAGAAGATGGCCTTTGTTCTTTGACTGTTCTTTAATTTTTTCCTATAAAGCACTTGTAACTATACTTTACACAGAAAATTGTCATCATTGCTATCCCAGAGCAAACATGGCTGGTCTGATTAATCCATGGTCATTTGATTAAACACGAGTTGCTGACATGTACCTTATCACTTTTGAGGCGTCCCCTGCTGTGAATAACAGATCAACACAAAATAACTACAAGAGATGAATTAACTGCATCCAGTTCTTTGGGAAAAACGGAATTCCTTGCAGCACGACTGGAATTCTTTTGCTTCATCAGTTAGCATACCATTTCTGCAGCTATCTTATTGCTATCAGTGACCTTTCAGCCAGTGAAGACTCATATTGAGGTTGAACTAGAACTCTCTGTAATTACCAAGTTTGCTCATCTTGATTGGTGGAGAAAGTATTTATATCCTTTACTTTGGGAAAAGGTTGTGGATATCAACCAACTAAAACCCCTGTAGTCTCTGTTGCTGGGTTATTTTTCAGGGGAAATGTCTTTATATGTGTCTGTGTGAATCACACACACCAAAACAATGTGTAGCAGGGTTTTTTTTAATCAATCTTTGTGCCATAGAGATGTGACATGATGGATCATATTGTACAAGTAAACAGATAACCACAATGAAAATGAGGGGCTGAACATCTGGGATTACAGGAGCTATCTTTGTATCAGGTATTATATAAACAGTGGGACAAACACAATTTGGATTTGCACACTTCTGAGACTGTAAAATGTTTTCATAAAGCACACGATGACGCACAACAAATGGCACTAATGTGGATGTGTAAGTCTCTGAACTAAGATTAAACATTATTAAAAAGCACATTTTGGTCTCATTGAGGATTTCAACAAGTACTGAGATGTCATGCTTCATTATCTTGGAATTCTGATAGTAAGATCCTTTTTTGTTTCTGCTTTCTTCCTCTTGACCAGGTTATTCAGCCCACGATTTAATATCAAGCATTGACACAAGCACTGAACTTATGCTGATAAAGTTGCATTTGGAATGTATTTAGCCTAACAACGCTTGCCATTATGAATGAATTTGTCACGCCCGTGGGATTTCTCCCCATGTTTTTAGTTTGTGTTTTATGTGTTAATCATGTCTTTGTTTTTAAGTCCATGTTTTGTTTTTAAAGTGATACTCCGGAGTAGATTCAACCTGGGGTCATTTAAACCGTGACATCCAGCCAAGTAGCCCACCCGCAGCTTTTTCGATATTGGCTGAACATCAGCTGAGTTACTGAGTTATCCCGAATAGCTTCGTACAAGGGTTAATGGATCCTGGTCCGTATCTCCAAAATTACCACACTAAAATCACATGCCATGACACCAAACTTCTACAGTAGTACAAATATGGTCTGTACTCACCAAACGATGCATTTGGAAGTTTGAAAATAGTCCAGGAGTTTATTATTATCATCAACACAAGCCTGATAGCTTCTCTGCAGCTAAAGCTGCGTCGACGTCACTTCAGGGAGCTGGGAGCTTCAAAGTAAGATGAGGGTTGATCTACTACTGTAGACAACAAAGCAAGGCTGCTCAATTTCTCCGTTGATAAAATAATTTCACAACTCTACAACATAAAAATTCATAAAAAACATGTAGAATATAGCATATACTTTGTCTACAGTAGTAGATCAACCCTCATCTTACTTTGAAGCTCCCAGCTCCCTGAAGTGACGTCGACGCAGCTTTAGCTGCAGAGAAGCTATCAGGCTTGTGTTGATAATAATAAACTCCTGGACTATTTTCAAACTTCCAAATGCATCGTTTGGTGAGTACAGACCATATTTGTACTACTGTAGAAGTTTGGTGTCATGGCATGTGATTTTAGTGTGGTAATTTTGGAGATACGGACCAGGATCCATTAACCCTTGTACGAAGCTATTCGGGATAACTCAGTAACTCAGCTGATGTTCAGCCAATATCGAAAAAACTGCGGGTGGGCTACTTGGCTGGATATCATGGTTCAAATGACCCCAGGTTGAATCTACTCCGGAGTATCACTTTAAGTCCATGTTTAGTTTTTAGTTTTGCCATGTTTTAGTTTTCCCTCATGCCTTAGATTTCTAGTCCAGGTCCGGTATTTAGTTTAGCCATGTTTTCCCCATAGTTTCTGTTGCTTTGCCATCACCTTCATTCACTTCACCTGTTTTTCCCCTCAGCTGCACTCACTCACCTATCACTCAGTCAGTATTTAGTTTCCAGTGGCCCGTTGCACAAAAGTAGGATTTAGACGTCCAGGATGAGTTACTTAGCCAGGTTCAAGGAATCCAAAACATGGGCGCCCAGGCTTAGTTGGTTGCACAAAGGCCAATCCAGGATGAGCAGACACGGATTAATTAAGCCAGGTGAAAGCGATCCTGGATAAGTGCTGCACACGGCTTTCTTAAATAGACCCCACGATCGATCATAGATTCACTGATTCACCATGGCAATAAGGACGGCGTATTTCTCCCCAGCGGAGCAATAATTATTAATGGAAGCATATGAAGAGGTGACGGAGAAAGTAAAACAAAAAGGAAATACTGCCACAGTTAAAAAAACAAAGGGAGCAAGCGTGGCAAACCATTGCTGACCGCCTGAATGCGTAAGTAGTGCACAAATACACACTCACCTCTCCACTGAAATTATCACAATTAGGCAGTGTTCGAACTACGGGGGACTCGGGGGATCCGAGACCCCCTGAAACTGACACGAGACTCCCCCGAAAACATGATTTGGGAAATGTTGAGGGGTCTCTAAAATATTGGCAAAATGTGATTTCCCCTAATGAGTTATGATTGCAGACGCGATGCGTGTGGAGCCTGTGTGCGTAATTGGCATAAAGCTGTGCTGTCCGCCGCGTTTGATTCTGTATAGCTTCTCATGTGTTTTCGAGATCCGCGCTCTGAGTCAAGCGCAAGCAAGCAACCAAAATGGACATGGCAGCAACTTTTTATTAAGAATGTGCCTGCCCACACATTGCCTGTACTGTTTTAGCAGTGAAAAAAAAAAAACGCAATTAAAGGACTTGCAAGCATCTTCATCTCCTTCCCTGGGCATAGAAGACTCTGTGACATCAAGGAGGAGTTCTATAGGATTGCAGGTAAGAATTTATTTTTTTTTTTTAAATTACAGTTACAATGTTAACATTCAGAGTAAGATACTCATTGCATCGTATTACAGGTTTCCCCAATGTCATTGGTGCAGTGGACTGCACACACATCAAAATAAAATCCCCCTCAGGTGGCCATGAGGGGGATTTTGTGAACAGGAAAAACTTCCACAGCATCAATGTACAGGTGAACATGACTTTTGATAAAGTTAATTAATGAACACTGTACATTGCCTGTGATGTGCATTAATTGGTTTAACATCTTATCATTTCAGATGGTCTGCAATGCTGACTATTTGATCAGTAATGTTGTGGCAAAGTGGCCCGGCTCGGTCCACGACTCCTGAGTGTTTCGGAACTCAGAGATCTATCGGCGCCTATCACAAGGTGAGCCACAGAACCTCTATTGATAACCACTTTTAACATCATGGCTGTGTTAAGACTGTCACTACTTATGAGGTTGTGATGGTAACATTTTGTATTCACAGGTGAATTCCTGGGTGTATTGCTGGGTGACAGAGGGTATGCCTGCCAGCCTTTTCTGCTCACTCCATTTGCAGACCCTCTGGAGGCACAACTGGCATACAACCATGCCCATGCCAGAACAAGGGCCTGGATCGAAATGACATTTGGCCTACTGAAGGCACGCTTTCAGTGTCTGAACCACCTGAGAGTCAGCCCAGACAGGGCATGTGATATCATTGTGGCCTGTGCTGTCCTCCACAATGTGGCCTGCCTGAGAAAGGAGAGGGCCCCCAGAGTGCCAGCTCTCATAGACTGGGACAATCCTGCCATCTTCCCGGATGACGACTGTGGTCAGCTGGTCAGAGACCAATATGTGTTAAATTATTGTAATTAATATACATGTTGCTTTAAGTTGGGCCTGCAATGGCAGAGGAATTTTTGTTAGGTTTTTGTGCTGTATAGGCAAGGCAATTTTATTTGTATAGCCCATTTTTACAAACGGTTTGTCTCAAACTGCATGCTTTGATTCTGTGCTTTTTGTCTTGTAGAGCACTGTGTGACTTCAGTTTTGAAAGGAGCTGATGGTTTACTTGCTTTGCTTCATCCTTGTTCAATAAAGGAACATCATGGTACTCTCTAATGTGTATTTATATTTATATGGTGATGTACTTTATGTGTAGTCTGTGGGAAACTAAATTATCTAGTGGTTCATCTAAAATCATCAGTTATCTAAAATGATTTCAATTAATGATCACAAATGTTTCAATAATGATAGTGGGTATAGTTAAATGTTTTAACAATATGTTCTAGGCAGTGGAATAAATATTGGTTTCCAATTGTGGCGACCGCTGACTGAGATAAGGAATGAGATTAAATTTGTTTTTGTGTGAAATAAAACCCTGTTTATTTCTACATCCTCTGAGTCCGCATCTGTGTCCCACCACCCCTACCTGACAGAATTGATCACAGAACTGTCACACATCTTTAAATTGTCCACACACTATGCAACTTTTTTTGCAACATTAGTAAGTTAGGTAATTTGTTGTATGTAATATTTTTAACCCTTTTTTTTTTTTTTTTATAAAATCGATCTATATTGTTTTTCATTGAAAAAGAATACTTTATTTTTGCCATCGGAGAAACTTGCAGACACAGACAAATGTTGCTTCTCACTGATTTTTAAAGAGGACAGGGATTAATGTGCCTGTTCTGGATGAAGTTATTGAATTTCAAGTGATTTACCTTTCGCTGAAGCTGCAGAGACAGTAAATTAGAGGCACAATGAATTATTTAAAACCTTTACAGGATCATTTGGAAAATATGGTTTTCCATTTTTAACTAGTTCATTTTTTCTTTTCTTCCGTGTGTTGTAAAGAAAAGGGACAATTTCAGGCCTGTAAAATAATTCTTATACATGTTCACCCGTTATATTTTTATTTTCCTTCTTCGAAACATTTTTTTCCCAAAAGTTAAGATGATGACATTTACAAAGAGACAAGAAGTCCGTTTCACGAAGCAGGTTTAGTGAAAACTCTGAGTTGATTAACCCTGAAATGAGGGAAACCCTGAGTTTTCCGTTTCACAAAGGGAGGTAACTCAACCCCGAGAAAGAGGGGTAACTCTAGCCTGTTTCACAAAGAGAGGTACCTTAACCTCTCGGTCAGTTACCGTAGTAACAGACTCTCTGAACCTAACCTGGTCGGGACCAGGTTTTCCTCAAGAAACCTCGAATTTCTCTCCGTCTCCGCCCTCTTTCAGCCACACACGACATTTGATTTCCTCATTCATTCAGCCAGCAGAGCGAGTTCTTCTACTTCTAGTCCAGGGGTGTCAAACTGATCCTTGAAAGGGCCGGTGTGGCTGCAGGTTTTTGTTCCAACCCTGCAGCAGCACAGCTTACTTGTTTCATTCAATCAACTGAACTGTCTGCACTGAAGGTCTTAACCAGTTCAGTTGATTGAATGAAACAAATCAGCTGTGCTGCTGCAGGGTTGAAACAAAAACCTGCAGCCACACCGGCCCTTTCCCGGATCAGTTTGACACCCCTGTTCTAGTCCATTAGGAACAGTAGGAGGCGACTTTTTTCACGAACATGGCATGTCCTTTTGACAACGATCCCGTGGATGAAGGTGCAGCATTATTGTGCGGAGAATTAAATATTCGTCGGAGATGGTCATCAGACCGCGCATAGATTTTTGCATTTACAGACAATTATCTTTTTTAGCGGCACCATCAGAATTTTGTTGGGACAAAAGAAAAAAAAGACATAAAAGACAAATAAATATTTGTATGAATAGGCTTAAAAAAGATATATATAGGCCTATTATATTTTATAAAGACACTTGTCTCTTGGGGTGGATTCCCTAAGCCACTGGCCTTCCGTTAGAGGTGGCAGTGCTGGCCACCACCCGTTTTACGGGCATCTGCCTTCTTTCTGTTGGCTCAGTAGAAGTCTGTGTTAGTTTAAATAGGCATAAGTATTTAACAGAACATGATATAGATGAGAAGACATAGTTTATGTGTGTGAAAACAGCATTGTGTTGGGAATAAAATAACTGCACAGTCAAATAGCCACTTAATATTTATTTTACAGTGTAAAACATGATCAAAATGAGGTACCGCCATGCCGAGGTCTCACCTGTTTGAACAATGTTTTTATATTTCATCTTAAACTGCTGCCAAGTGCGCTTCTCCCCCGCGGGATTGCACCTAAATGAAATAAATGAATGGGCTACCATTCAAGCAGTTTCCCCTGTAATATTATTGTGATTGCAAAGGACTACATTTAAACTTACACTTTTGCTGCTGCAACAGTGGTGCACTTATTTCTAAAAACGTGTTGAAACTCGCCGTATGAGCGCATTAAGATTTCCAATTCGAGGTTGGTGAAAAACGTAGCCCCTCCTCTTCCCCGTTGCCATGGTGACTCGTTGAATCGGGACTCCATTGATGCTGGCTTTTTAAAGTTGTGGCGCACACGCAAAACTCAAGGTGAACCTACTCAGAGTTGATTAAACTCACTCAAATCAGCGTTTCTGGAACCCAAAACTCAGAGTTTTCTATCTCAGAGAAGATCAACTCAGAGATCAGGAATAGACTCAGAGTTGGTTGAACCTGCTTTGTGAAACGGACCCAAGGTCTCAAAGACTGTTTTCGTGTTCCATGTCGAACACAGACCTGACCGAACCTACTTTACCTAATTGCAGGGTGTGCTGTGATGAACCTATGGTAAAAATTGGCTTTGTTCTTAGACATTATGAATGAAATAAGTCTCAGTACTTTTCCATTATGACCTAAAGTGATCCAGGAGTAGAAAGACAAAACAATTGGGAAAGCAAGGGCAGATTCACACACACATACATTGTTTTGGGCTGATCCAGAGAATATGACGAAGCATGTTGAACCTACTCATGTCCAATCATACTCGGTCGAGTGTGAGTCCAACCTATGAGGCTATAAATACAAATGATACCCGGAAATCGAGGCGCAGTCTGACAGACTTCCTGCGGGGATTCTTTCCCACTGAGCCCAGCGCTGATATGCTTTGACGTGTGACTACAAATAAAGACTTAATTTTCACTTGAATTACTCCGGTCCGTTCTTGAGCTTCCAACTAAAAGAACCGAATCTAACACTATGAAGTCAGGAACTAGCGTGGAGAAGTCAGCCTAAGCTAGGTGACCATGATAGTAGAAGCCTGGAGGTAAAGCTACTTGGTGTGTTTTGCCCTCCTTTTGAAGACAAAAGGCTTGACTCGCACTGTTTATGACTGTGATTATGAGGGCCCATTTTGTTTGCACATGGGTTCCAGTCAGCAATAAGCTTCAAATACAACTGCTGTTAACTGCTGGTACGAGTGTTTATCATGGCTGCTTCGCACTTCCTGCGTATGTTTGGTGTTTTGTGCACATCCTCAGAAATTAATGTTACGCATACGAAAGTTGCAATATGTGAGTGACCGTTGGGGGTGTCACGACAAAGTTCCAAAACAAATAAAAAATAAATAAATCAAAGAACTACAGGTGAAAAGCACGAACACATATTACAGCGCTATACAATATTTATTGTTTTAACACAGTTTCACTCAAATCAAAATCAAATCAAATTTATTTGTATTGCACATTTTATGTACAAAACAATTCAAAGTGCTTTACATAAAATAAAAGCATTGCAGCAGGGAGTGGAAGAAGCATTAAAAATACATAAAAGAATATAAAGAGAAACAATTAAAATAATTTAAATGAATTTAAAAACGAGCAACAGTCCAGATAAATTCAAAGATACCGTGCAGATTTCATGCATAGACACATGAGAACAGAATTGTTTTTAACCTGGATTTAAAAATGTCTCCATTTGGTGAAAGTTTAATCTCCACTGGCAGTTTGTTCCACTTGTTTGCAGCATAACAGCTAAATGCTGCTTCTCCATGTTTAGTCTGGACTCTGTACTGGACCAGCTGACCTGAGTCCTTGGATCTAAGAGCTCTGCTGGGTTTATATTCTCTGAACATATCACAGATGTATTTTGGGCCTAAACCGTTCTGGGATTTGTAAACCATCAGCAGGCTTTTAAAATCTATTCTGTGACTGACTGGAAGCCAGTGTAAAGATTTTAAAACTGGTGTGATGTGTTCAGATCTCTTAGTCCGGGTTAAAACTCTAGCAGCAGCGTTCTGGATGAGCTGCAGATGTTTAATGCTCTTTTTGGGAAGTCCAGTTAAAAGAGCATTACAGTAATCGAGTCTACTGGAGATGAGTGCATGGATGAGTTTCTCCTGGTCTTTTTGGGAGAGGAAACCTTTAATTCTGTTGATGTTTCTGAGATGGTAAAAAGCTGCCTTGGTGACAGCTTTGATGTGGCTGCTGAAAGTCAGATCTGAGTCTATCAACACTCCGAGGTTACGAACTTGGTCAGTGATTGTAAGGTCCCGAGTCTCAAGATATTTACCAACGCTGACCCTCTTCTCTTTGCTACTAAACAGGATGATCTCAGTTTTGTCTTCATTTAATTGTAGAAAATTCTCTCTCATCCAGGTGTTTATTTCCTCACAGTACGTCTGCTGGGCTGCAGTTGTCCGGTGACAGAGACACATACAGTTGTGTATCGTCTGCATAACTGTGATAATTGATGTTAAAATTTTGCAATATCTGACCCAAAGGGAGCATATACAAGTTAAACAGAAGAGGTCCAAGAATTGACCCCTGGGGGACTCCACAAGTCATGGCCACTCGCTCAGATTCATAGCTGCCAATTGTAACAAAATAACTCCGGCCTTCTAAGTAGGACCTGAACCAGTTAAGGACCGCTCCAGAAAGTCCAACCCAGTTTTCCAGCCTGTGCAACAGGATTCTGTGACTCGATCACAAACCACATCTTTGTCCATTTTGGCTTCGGTTTTTTCCAAAGCAATACAAAGCTAAAGGACCAGCAACAGCAGCAACACCACGATGAGCAGTCTACAGCTCAGATTGCTCCAAATATTTCTGATACTACCCCTAAGTGACAGCAAAGTGCTACAACAAGAGCGCTTGTTAACCTCCAAAGGAGTGTAGATGCAGAACCACGTTTAGAGCTAAAGCTTTCATGTGTGTTACAGACAGTAAATGTGACCCAATAACAACTGAGCTAAACTAATAACTAAACTAATTATGAGCAGACATGTCTATCAACTGGCAAGTTTATTGTCTGCTCTCTGCACCTTTCTTGTCCTCAAGTTCTGGACTCAAGTATTCAGTCTTGGTATCTGGAGCTGCAGAGTCCATGTGAATAGTCCCTCCCATGGGTCATTTTAGGACCATGATTCTTTGCAAAAAGTTTCAAATGTACAATTTTGAGGAACACAAATGAGATTTTAGGGGATTAATAACTTTTCTTGAGTGACTTTACCAGTTTGCCTCTGTCCATAGTTAGAGTCCTTACAGCTCAGTTAAAGAATCACCAGAGAATTTGGCAAGTTTTGCTTTTGGCAATCTTTGGCTTGTCCTACAGTTGTGGGATTTAATGTCACTGTTTTTTTTTTTTTCGTATTTTCTTCTGATTTACATTTTACAGGGATCTGAATGTGGGGTATGTGTGAAATCAGTATATGTGCAACGTAATCCACATTCAATTATAATATTATGTCTGCAAGAAAGCAGAGAACATTTTGAAAAGTTACAAACTTCCAAGACTGTGGCATGTAATTTTCAAAGACCTACCAAACATTTTTGGATGAGAAAAAATGTTAGTCTGAGACAGGACTGAGATGCTAACTGAGGTTTTCTTATATGAGGCAGAGACAATAAAGATAAGGTTGTAACTTACGCTTCTTTCTCTGCTAAAAAGAAGCATTCTTTTATCTATAAGACAAAAACAAAATTTAACTCCTTTTCTCAACTTCAGCTGCCAGCAACAGCTCCAAGACTGACATGAATCTTCCACCAGCCACATTTATCTTGCCGTGTCAATTTTTAATTGTCAGTGACAGTTCTTTAAAAACCACTCCCATCCACCACTGATTCAAACAACAAAATCTTGTTTAACTTTCAATCAATTTACAGTATGTGAAATATATTTATGACATTCAACATTGAACAAAACAAGAAATTAGTTTAAAAGTTAAATATATCACAGTTTTAGTTTGGAAATACCTTCTGTATAATCTGAAGCGGGGAAAATCTATTAAATAGATTATGTCCTTTAGTTAAAATCTCTCCCTAATAGAGAATGGCAATCAGAATGTTGCACAGGTTTGAAAGGCATATTGCTATGGAAAGAGTTACTGACTAATTACAAGTTAAAAGACTTAGAAAGCACTTAAAAAATTATAATAAATATGTTCCTTTAATACAATACATTTCTACTATGAGAAACATTTTGCTCATTATAACATCCACCACTGTCCTTTATTTCTGTATCTTTTTTTACATTTTGCCACAAGCCTAACTGCTCTCCACATTACCATATACCTCTATGAACAGGATAATTAATCTACTGATGTCACACTTATACATTAGAACAGTGTCAATAACATATAGTACATTACAGGTAATACAATTTGAATGATCATTCCATTGCACTTAAGACTGTCCCTCTAATATTATTTTTACTTTGTATTGTAGTGCATATTCAGTACAAAACCAGAAGATTATCATTACAACCAGTCTTCATCATAAAGTAATGTCAGTCATTACTTTCAAATGTCCTTTTTGAAAGTACGTCTTGTTCAGTTACACTTAATTTGTTAAAATGTCAAGGAATTCCTTTAGGTCATCCAACTTCAGGTCATTCCAACGATAAACATGTTCTGCACATGAAATCAACTTTCTGGTCACTTATTCACTGTCACTGGCAGGGCCGAAAGGAGGGAAAATAAACACTCTGCAAACTTTTAACCACCTTTGTCTCTGTGCATTTTGTTGAAACATTTACGGAGTTATCAATTCATTCCACTCAGCTCCACAACTTTTAACTCTTAACTGTAACAAACACGTTTCAATACTGCAAACTTCAGTTTGATATTTGAAGCAATCAAGGAGATGACGTGCACTTTCATTAAAGCACTAGAACTGTGGATTTTGTATTTTGTTGTATCCAGTACCTTACCAAAACATTCCCGTAACATTCATTGTGTTTTTGCCTTAAACTGTATGACCTTTGGCACTACTCACTGAGAATATAACTTATCTGCTAATCTGGTGCTGCGGGTGGTTTAGCAAGTTTGTCATTACAATATTTGTATCAACAGTCCATCAGTGAAACAGTATCCACAGCATTTTCAGCTTTGCTCATCAGGGATGCCATTCTTATGTAGAGTGAGGTTCTTCTCCTCAATTTCAATTTTAACTTTTTCCATGTGAGACTGTTGGGGGACCCTGAATCCATTAAAGAAGGCCAATCGTTTGTGTAAAGGCACACATGTAACCTGCAGTTTTCTGAATGATGGGGCTCTGCAGCGAAGCAGCTCTCCATAGGCTTGGCGGAAATCCCTGTTGAATGCTGGATACAGAATGGGATTAAGGGTTGAGTTGAAATAGCCAAGCCACAGGACAACTGAATGTAGTATATTAGGGGGGTTTGTCTTTTCCCTTATGCCCTTGCACGTGAAGAAAGTGAAGTAGGGGAACCAACAGATGACAAAAGCCCCCAGCACAGCTGCCAGGGTCACTGTAGCTTTGTGCTCCCGTGCTATGGCTGCAGTTGCTGAGCGGGCAAATGATGGGGTGGTGGCACGAATACGCCGCACCTGAAAAGATTGGTTAGGACAGGGATAGAGAACCAGAGGACACAGGAAATTAGATCTTAGGACTGAGCTCAGTCACTGGGTTGATAGTACTAGCATTAATCTTACAAGACAAATTTGACTTTGGATGAATCATATTAAAATATTCCTTGAAATACTTGTCTTCACTAAAATGCAGATCACTAATATAAGGTCATATGTTCTCTTAATTTCAAGAACAACAAACAAAAAAGAAGGCAAGCCTTAAAAAGAACCCTGACTATATGACTCGTATGGTATACTAAGTGAACATTCAATGGCTATATAAATGTGATCTTTAAAAGACTCAAAGTGGCGTTGTTTTAATATCATTAGAGAAAATCTATTGATGTTTATGTTGCAATGCACTACAGATGGTGACTGGAAAGGCCAAGAGTCCGGTAAAAAATATCTCTTTTTATCTTTTTATTTACCATGGAAAACATCATGGGTTTGAGGATAAGTGGTGGGACAAATTCATAAGGACCTAGGAAAAGTTAACCTTGCTGCATTTACAATTCTGCAGCACTGAAACTACAAGTGTTTAAAGAATATTCAACAAGAAGTGCTTTAGATACTTCATCTATTACATTGTTACCACATTGTTACACGATGGGGTTACCATATATTATAGATGATGTATAATATGACTGTATTATTACGTGTAATATAGTGTTGTAATAGGCTCCTTACGCTCACCCTTCTGTCCTCATATTTATCCACACAAGTTACAACTAGTACGACTGGATGAAAATAATCGAGTGTCAACATGGAAGATGCACCTGCAAGGAATTGTGGGAAAAAATAATCTCCTTTCATAAATAAATATGCTCCAATGTATACTTTGCTGAGGGAGATCTTAAATTAAGCTTTGGATAACTAATTGTGGTCAGATTACCCAACAGCTATATGTGCATGTAAATTAATAATGGAGTGTACTTATTGTGTTTCTAATAAAGTATTTTTGTGTAACTTAGAGCATTCTAAGTCCTACAAGTTTTATCAGTCAGGGTTCCTTTAGAAGTAGTGACCTATGATTTAGATGTTTTACAAAAATCACAACACAAATTACTGACCTGTTCTCGCGCCACTTTGAAAATGCAGAGATACATCCCGCACATAAGCAGTAGAGGCATGTAGAATGAGAAAAAGGCATAAATAAGAACATAGTTGTTATTCCATTCAAACTGGCAGTAGCGTCCCTCCTTGTCTTCATCTCCCATCCTCCAGTCTGAGTGCTGCACGCTGTAATCTGCTGTGTTCCAGCCCAGGTTAATGGGCAAAAAGGCAATGGCAAGTGACAACACCCAGATTGAGACGATGGCCAGTGTAACTCTTTGAGGGGTAACTCTCCGGGAGTGGCTGAGGGGAGATGAAATGGCCAGGTATCGGTTCACACTGATTGCAAGGAGGGTCAGAATAGAGCATGTACAAAGCATGACATCCAGCGAGATGTAGATATTACATAGGATTCCTCCAAAAGGCCATTTTCGACCATGTAGCTCCACAAAGGCAGACAAGGGCAGCACCAGCAGGCCGAGCAGGAGATCTGCCACTGCTAGTGACACCACAAAGCAGTTAGTAATTCTCCATAGTCGTCGACTGAGTCCTACAGCCAAGCACACCATCACATTACCACCGATGGTCAGAATGATAATAGACACGAGGAAAAGCCAACTGACAACTGTGGAAGTCATAATTCCTTCAACCTCTGGGTCACGGCTGATGTTGGTATCTCAGTAGGAAATATTTGAAACTACTCATCCACTTGGCAAAGTATTCTCTGCCACCACCAGTTCAATTTGCCATCAGATAATACTTCTCCTGGCATCCATGTGGAAAGGATATCAGGTTGAGAGGCAGCTCACTGAGGGTAATTTTTTCCACATCGTTTTTCCCCATGAAGTAAACACGCTACTGGAGAAAAAAGAACAACAGTGATTACTTAAAAAAATCACATGTCAGATCATTATTTGATTACTTCAAAAGTAAAGGCATTTAATCCATATGGCATTGGATTAAATGCCATTAGTCTTAATCCCAGTTCTCAGTGAGAATCTTACCGTATTGTTTTATATTCAGCAGCAATGTTTATGCAGTGAAGAAACAGTCGCATAAGTCAGTACAACAAATGATTAATCAAATATTCAACAATAGGATGCAGCTCATATATTAAAAAAAGGCATGGTTATCTAAGAATAAACTCCTATTTCTCAATTAAGATATCAACAACTGCGCTAAATGATTTTCAAGTACTGGGCTGGCATGTAGTCGGTGTCCATCTTTTGTTATGCTCTTTTTTTTCTCGTCACTATGCTACTCTACACAATCCAACCATTCTAAACTGCCCACCGACCAATCATTGTTTTGCTGCAGTTTTAAAACCGGTTTTAGCCAACAGGGGAGGTAAAAATTCAGAACAAATCTACAGTAGTCATAACAAAAGACAACATTGCTTTCATGCTGAGTTTTTGAATAGAAGTCAGATTACTTGCTTAACCAAATATAGGTAAAGTGGCCTTCTATTTAAGCACTTCTATGAAGGTACATTTCGTGGGTTCATACAGTAGTATTTGAATCCTATATCAGTGCGCCACCACTATCAACTATGAGCACATTCTCAAATGTGAAGCACAATTATCACCTTTTTGAAAATAATTACAGAAACTGAGAACATAGAAGTTATATTAAAGTATAATTGAGGCGGAATCGATGCATTGCATTGGATGTTTTTTGTATTCCCAATAAAGTGAGTATAGACCCATGTCAAAATGCACCAGAACACAATCTAACTTGTACAGGTAACATGGGGCACTGAAGGGAGAGAAACACTCAAGAGAATCATACTTAATTCATAATTTGGTAAACGACAGCATCACATATACTGTACAATGTATCCGACTCTCATATGTACATACGCCACTAAACTCCATAAAGTTGCTGTCCATCCACAAGTTATATTAGCATTCTACGGTTATCTGTTGTAATGTTTTCCCTGATCAGCCACCCTGTTGAGTGGCACAACAGAATAGGCCTGTCTTTTCAGTGGTTAAAGTGGTTGTATATTAAGTAAATCTTCCTGAAGATGTTTAGGTATAACAGGTCAAGCAGTAATAAACTTTGATGATCCAAAAGAGAGATATCAAGAGCTAATGAATGTGTCTGCATAAGATATATGCTAAAGTTAGATAGCTGGTCCCTAAAGACAGGTATATTTACTAGGGAGAGAAAGTGTGGGCTGCACTATATTTGTTTATCACACGCAAGGTCAAAAGACAAGTTTTCAAAAGCGATCATGAATACTTCTGTTCAAGGAGTGATCCATAACTCTAACCTTTTTAGAATAATCTGACAAAAGAAAAACATCCCACTGCTAAAAATGCACTTAAGGGGTTTATTTTCTTTTTTCCCCTTTTGGTTGCATCTTGAATGTTAAAGACACCATGTATATGTCAATAAAATGTAATCAGTGTTTCGCCTCTTTAACCATGCAAGAGCTGAATACCAAACACAAAAAATAAAAACTTATAACAAAAATAGACCTGTGTTTTTCCTTTGATGTGCTCTTTCAGAGCCTCAGCTGTCCTGTCTTGCAGTAAGGAAGAGCTAATAGCCTACTGATGAATGGAACTTATGCACAGTGTATCACACATAATAAAAAACAAGCTAAACCAATTTTCCAGGAACAGCTAATTCAATTTGATGAGGTCAACTTGTGTCGCCTCACCATCAATCATGAGAGTGTTCTCTCTTTGAATGCAGAAACAGAAAATAGGGACTTCGTAAGAAACACAGTTAATGTTGTCTTTCAAGCACTGTGGCCAATAAGATTTAATGATTCTGAGAAACAACAAAGTTGATAGTGACTTTGATTGTGTTGTTGCTGTTGTATTTGACACTACATTGTCTAAAAATGATCATGTTAATACCATCCAATGCTCTGACATATCTACTATTTCTATACTGTGGTCTTTTTATGCACTATTTGCACAGGATGTACACACCTGTGGCTTAAAACATATGTTAACACCAGTTTTATTTTGTCAATTCATTTGCTTTATTTCCCCTGAATCAACTTCAAATTTGAAAGAAGCAAAAACATAATTAAATCTGTATTATCTGATATGAACGAAGTAGTGAAATATTAGCTCTATACAGTGCAGAGGCTCAGACCTCCCATTGGCAGAGGAGTATTTGAAGACATAAAGTGGTGACAAACCTGGACTGGGCCTTAACTAACTTATCTGCAACACCATAAAAACACAGCCGCAAAAGCTATATACATTAAGTATGGTGTAAACATAAGTTATGAAAAACTCCAGCTTTATGGCCCATGTTTCACATGACAATCTCACTTGTGTTTATTTTTTAGTGTGTGTACAGTGTGTCCAGTTTTCAGTAGCTGTAAAGCAGGACTATCCAAAGGAAGCAATGGATCACCAAGGATCTACTTTATCTTTAGATTTTTGGCAGGGCTTCCTGTTCCGCTTAGGGAGTAAAATATGGTTCACTTTGTAATAACAAATAAGACAATTAGCATGGAATGACAGCGATGAAGATAAGAACTACGGATACAGAGTGATAATATTTATGTTATTTTTTTTCAGAACACTGGCTCATTGACAGGGTACCATAGATAAATGATTTTTATGGAAAACCTTTGATCCAAGTCATTTAGTTTTTTTTGTGAAGAAATACAAAGATCAGCCGTTTAAGTTACAACTACAAATAGTATTTGCAGCATGTACCCC
The DNA here is from genome assembly GCF_027942865.1 of Odontesthes bonariensis. Lineage (NCBI taxonomy): Eukaryota > Metazoa > Chordata > Actinopteri > Atheriniformes > Atherinopsidae > Odontesthes > Odontesthes bonariensis. The sequence continues at coordinate 13,868,138 of NC_134521.1, read as the reverse complement.
TCAGTATTCAAGATACCTTTTCTGCTCTAAATTGAAGAGGTAGAACAAACTTTTCACCCAGACATTTAATCTCAGGTGATATACAACATGTTACTCAGTCTTCAAAGGGACGGTTCAGTTCAACAATCCCATTTCAGTTTGAAGAACACACTTTTTGGGTGGTGGGGAAACCATAGAGGGCTATGCCCTGTCTTTTGAAGGATATAATGTAGATATAATGAAGGCTTTGGATAAGCACAAAAACCTGCAGGCATTCTCCACACAGCTTAATTCAATTACTATTTATTCCAATTATGACTTTATTCTAGGTTAAAAACTTGCTGTTGTAAGTGCAAACATACATTGCATAATTGTCAATTATGGTCTTTGCCATGTTGCTTCACATGAAATATTTTGCAGCACAAAGAAATTATATTAATTACGTATTTGTATGATACATTTTCTCCCCTGTAAGCTCATCATCTCAAATGAGGATTTGGACTTTTTTCTCCGTTACTACAAGTTAGTTGATGTGAAATTGTAATTGTCCACTCAACCCAAGGTTTTTGAAAATGTTAAAAGCTTTATAAACACTTCTTGTTTCTATAGCGACTCTGTTTGTTCAGCACTGACAGAGTTTGAACCGTGCTGTGTCTCTGTACATTGTCTTTTAATGCCTTAAGAGCAGGATTTACTGGTTCTAAGCCATAAAGAATAAAAAAGAAATAATATAAAACCCTGATAAAGGAAATTATATTTGTCACTACTTTAACTTTGTCCTCTTGCTGACTTTCCACAATGGATTAAGGAACAGATGAAACACGATACTAAAGTATAATGCAGGACCTGAGATCATTTAACAGTTCACTTTATAATTAAATTCCTAGCTCCCCACACTTTGTACCAACCTACAGGAAAATCTCTCATATATATATATATATATATATATATATATGCATATATATCATAATCTTGTGACAATTCAGAGTTTAATTAGAGGAAGAAAACATTAAAGAGCTTAAAAATGATCCTGTAATGTGAAAGGCTGTAGCTATTGTGTAGTGTATTTGTATCTATGTAGTTAAAGTTAAATCATAGCTCTGTCGGCTAAGCGTCTTCATAGGCTAAATGCTTTTATAACACTATTTATTTGACTACTTACTACATGTCACCAAAAACATGTATTACTGTCTCTTTAGGCCATAAACAACACAAGATTATTGTACTGCTTGACTTGCTGAATAAAAGCAACAAAAAACAGTCAGCCATTGATCTGCTTTACTAAACAAAGCCTTCTATCACCTGTAATGAAATGGTATCATGTCTCAGTTTAACAACATATGTGCACACAATGGTAAAAGAACCTGAGTTTGAAAATACCCTCCATTATTAAGTAGGTATGTGAGGTAAGGAGAGATAGTTATGTGGAACACATCCAGACCATAAACAGCAGAAGGCAGGCAAACATTACAAATGAATAATTTAACACGTTAAGAGTTCAAAAAGGAGCAGCACCGAATGTGACATGGAAGAAAGAATTATATGAAAATGGTCCAGAAGATTAGTGTTTTGCCTCAGTTAGTTAAAGTGATGTTGATTTCACAAAAAAACATCTGGCCACTTTTAGAGATTAGAACTTTAATGCTGGTTCTGATGAGTGGACCAACCCTTTTAAGGTATTTGGCATTTTGAATTACCCTGCTGCTATGTTTATTATAAAAAACACTATCAATGTAAAAGAAGAGCAATAAATATTAGGTTTAAATACTGATGAAACATTTGAGTCAGAATAAAAGAATTCTGAGGACGTACAAAAAAGAAAAAGTAATTACCTTCAAACAGAAATGATCATATTTGTCATCATGTAACATTAGTCTTAAATCTTAAATAAAACTGATAACAAATAATACATTTCAAAATGTTAAAGCAAACAAAGTAGACGGTTTATGACCTATATGTTGCTATTGCTTAACCAAGACTAAGACACCCACCAATGTACAGGCGGTGAATGAGTAACCAAAGAAAGAGACATGACTCAAGCAACACATGTATCCATTTATACATTGCTTGTCTGTACATGTCTTCGCAAAAGCACCAAATTTAATTTTTTGAAAGAAGCTTCTTCTTTGACAGTGTGAGTTTTAGTGTGATGCAGTAAGTGTTTATTTACAACAGTCTTATTTATCCACATAGGATTTTAGTCAAAGGTTGCCATAGGAAAAGAGTTTGTAGACTCACCTCACATGGTTCTCCTCATGTAGCCATCAGATCCTGTCCTTCCTTCCAGACCGGCAGTGTTCTCTGATTCCCTGATTCTGCATATGAACAAACTTATTTCTCACTCCCCCTCCCTGTGTCTCCTCCCCTGCTCTCCCGCTGCCTCTGTTCTCAGAGACATAAAGGACATGTGTCATGAGCATATCCACTTAACAGATAAAATGCTGATGGCAATGTGATTTAATATAATCAAGAGCAGCTGCGAGCAGTGTGAATTACACACTCATGCTAATATACTGACAATGCAACGTTAACATGTTGTAGTTCAGCAGCTATGTTTACAATGTGTACTATTTTAGTTTAGCTTATTAGCAGATTTATATTTGCTTAATATAACAAGACACAAAGTCCAATTAACTGATAAGCGTGTCAATGTGTTTATTCAATCATGAACACAATGTACCAGACCAAGTCAAAGCCCAGAATCAAGTGCCCTCAGATTCATACCACCAATATTGCAGAAAGAGACAAAAATAAGCGTGACAAGATTGAGAAGAGTTAAATATCCACAGAGACAAAAATGTGAGATATAGACTTTGACATTGAATGAGCGCAGAGGCTAAACGTTTAAAACTGAGGGATGAAATGACTTCTAATTGATGTAGATTAGATGTGAATAGATGTGATTCATCAAAATTTTAAACAAAACAAAAACAAAAACAGGATGATGAAAGAAAACACAGACAAAAAACAACTAAACTACCAAGATGAGAGGCAAAACAACAAGGAAGTGCAAAGTGACTGAAAAGAAATACAAAATTGATTCAAAGAGATCAGAAATAACCAAAGTAAGAAAAACAACATGACCAAACTCAAACATAAAATGTCGATGAAAATGAAAAGGATTTAAAGACACACGTAAACCATACATCATGGCTGCTTGGTTTTGTACGTACTTTGTCTCTGTGAGTCTTGGTTCTCAGTGGGATCCTCAACACCTCAACTGTTACACCTTCTACATGTACATGACAACTTCAAAATTCACAGTTTGCTCACAATACTATAAAAATTAGTGGCTCTTCCAAATTAGGAAGTCACATGACAATGCTTTCTTTGAGATAAGGCATGGCTACTCTTAACCCAAGTACCCCCTATTATAGATAACAATTAAAGTTAGTCTCAAGAATCTTGCCAGCGAAAGAGATTAAACAATAAATAATACAAGTTACTTAAAAACTGGATCACACAGCTGGACCAGAGTGTGCTGCTGTGGCAGTTTTCATTCTTCAAAATCTCCCTCTCAGGAAGTCCAGTTAGGAACATCTGGCACTGTAGTTACATACATAGTTGTAGATGTGTAAACAGATTTTATGCTTTTTACTTGAGTGCCTGATGATATAAAAGTTAAAAGAAGGTTTACAAAAATGAAAACTTCTTTGGTGAGAATGTTAACTTCATCAATCCAAGAGGGAACCATAAAGTATATACACAAGACAGCATGAGATAAATATAAACAAGGGTAATAGGGACAAATATATCATATACAGAACATCGTAAAAATGTCAAACCAAAGGAAAGGGGGTTTATTATTACTCTGAAAAATGAGAGCTAAATCTGTGTAGTTTAAAATGCATTTGACCTAGAAACTGACCCTCAGTAACCCAAAAAGGATGTTATCCAAGTCCATTTATGTTTTTAAAAAAGTGTTATTATTAGTTATTATGGTTGAATACAACATACCATGTTTTTCTAACTCTGTAATGTCAAAATCAGCTGACTGTGAAATGGAATGACTGGCAGCAATTCAGAAAAATAAACTAATGACATGGCAGAGAGGTTTCTCTGTTTAGCTGCAGCAAAAGGTTTTAACAGTTCCTTCCTCCCACCTGCTGGACATCAGTTGGTACTGATGTGGGGACTGAAATACTCAATGGTCAAAGACAGGTGGAGATAGAAATACCAAATACAGCAGCTTTATGGTTTGCACCTACTCAGTCATGTGGTTAATGTTGCATTGTTTGTTATCATGTCAACTGTTCTTTGTTAATATTCTTTGTGAAAACATTAAAATGTAAACGTGAGTGAGCTGACTTTCATACAAAACACTGGCCAAGATTCAGCCGTTCCTGCCCTGTAAAGGTGTGTTCAATGTTTTTATGTGTGTATGCTTCACATACTGCTGATTATGTAGTGTTTAAAAAGGTCCTCCAGCTGTCATCATCATTTTCTGGAAAGCTAACGAGATGTGAGTGAGCCTGAAGAGATGTTTCAGACTAACAAGTTTTTTCTTACTATTAAAAGGCATGACCTGTTATTGTGTTGAGGCACATCCAAATTTGAACTTTCTTTTTTCATCAATGAAAGTAAATAATAATAAGTAAATAATGCTCTGACATTCCACTGATTCCTGACATACCGTTAGTCCATCCATCCATTTTCTATACCCGTATAGTCAAATTTAGTGTTGCGGGTGGGGCAGGAGCCTATCCCAGCTGTCATCGGGTGAGAATCAGGGTACCCCCCTGGACGGGTCCCCAGTCCATCGCGGGGTCACACAGAGACAAAAAACTATGCACATTCACAGGAACAATTTAGAGTCACTAATCAAGCTAACATCCAAGATTTTGGACGGTGGGATGAAGCTGGAGAACACGCACGTACAGGGGTCAAACATGCAAACTCTAGACAGAAAAATCGCATAAAGTTTGAACCGGGACCTTCTTGCTGTGAGGCGACAGCTTTAACCACCACACCACCATGTAGCCCTTGTGTAAAGTTTCAGTAGTATGAAAATAGAATTATTTTTTGTGTAGATGGTAATAAACAGTTTCATGAGGATGGAAATAGTGGTAACAGCTTTACTGTTGCGCTGCCTGCTATTATCAACATCAACCCATTACCTTGGTCTGACCTGGTTACTGCATTTTAAATATTAAAACGATCCCTAAAGTATAGCTGAGAATCACAGAGATATACTACATTTGTAGGCACAGCCCAAAATGAATGCATTAGACAAACTATCATTTTGGACATGATGATAAGTTAGGAGATCATTACAGTTATTAGAGTACTAAAGAAGACTATATTTCATGGGAGTCAATCCAGTAGCTGTTAAACATTCAGCCTGAAAGTAAAAATGCCAAGCTGCTGGGGAAGCTAGAGGGGTCATCAATCAATAGAATTCTTCATCAAAGGATACACAATATAACATACCTTTAAGAAAGGGGACTGGAGTGTGTGTTTCAACCACAGGAGGATCACACTACTCAGCCTCCCTGGGAAAGTTTACTCCAGGGTGATGGAGAGGAGGCTCCGACCGTTTGTCAAATCTCAGATTCAGTAGGACCAGTGTGGCCAGTTGTAGAATATTGGACCAGATATCTTTATCTTTATCTTTATCTTTGCAGAGTTACTGAGGGCATCATGGGAATTTGACCATCCAGTCCACATGTGTTTTGTAGATTTGGAAAAGGCTTACGACCGCGTTCCCCGAGGGATTCTGTGGGGGGTGCTATGAGGTACCGGAGCCGCTTTTACGAGCCATCCGGTCCTTGTATCACCAAAGCAAGAGCTATGTCTGCATTCTTGGTATAAGTCAAACTTGTTTAAAGTGCGTGTTGGAGTCCGGCAGGGCTGCCCCTTGTCACTGATCCCGTTTGTGATTTTCATGGACAGAATCTCAAGACATGGTCATGGAGAGGAGGGTGTCTGGTTTGGTAACCTCAGGATCGCATCTCTGCTTTTTGCAGATGATGTGGTTCTGTTGGCCAGGACCTTTGGTGCGCACTGGAGTGGATTTCTATTGAGTGTGAAGCGGCCAGGATGAAGGTCAGCTCTTCCAAATCTGAGGCCATGGTTCTTAACCGAAAAAAGGTGGAATGCTCTCTCTGGGTTGCGGATGAGTTCTTGCCTCAGGCTGAGGAGATTAGGTATTTGGGGTATCTTGTTCATGAGTGATGGCAGGTTAGAGCAAAAGATGGACAGGCGGATTGGGACTTTGTCAGCTGTAATGAGGGCGTTGCTCCAGTAAGTCGTGGTGACAAGGGAGCTGAGCAAGAAGGCAAAGCTTTTAATTTACTGGTCCATTTTCATTCCAACCCTCACCTATGGTTACAAGATCTGGGTAGTGAGCAAAAGAACGAAATCGCAGATACAAGCGGCTGAAATGGTTTTCCTTTGTAGGGTGGCTGGGCTCAGCCTTAGAGATAGGGTGAGGACCTCGGCCATCCGGAAGGGAACTCCCAGTTGAGCAGCTGCTCCCCAACCTCGAAAGTCAGCTGAGTTGTTTCAGGCATCTGTTTAGGATGTAAGCATCTGGTTAGTATCTGATTAGTAGAACGTACTACTGGAAGGAGGCCCCTGGGCAGACCCAGGACTCGCTGGAGGGACTTTATGTCTCTTCTGGCCTGGAAACGCCTCGGGATCCCCCAGGAGAGGCTGGAGAGTGTCGCTGGGGAAAGGGATGTCTGGGTTTCTCTCCTGGACCTGTTCCCTCCGCTACCAGACCTCGGATAAGCGGTTGAAAATGAATGGATGGATGGATGGAATATGATTTACCTGTTAAATACGACCCATTCATTATTGTGAAATATTTTACTTAATAAGTGAAGTTTCCAACTGATGTTGAGCTTGATGAAAACCGAATGTCTGTGCAAAATTACTTTTGTCTGGACCAAGATGCTGACAGATAGAACTACACACCAATTTACCACCCATGGAGGTTTACAATAATTGCTGCTGTTATTAACAGTTGAAGTGACATATTTTCTGCGTTCTTGGAGGACTGAGGAAATGGGATAATGCTGGTAGTGTTGGAACATGTAGTTGATGTTGTCCAGAAGTATAGCAAACATCTCCACTGCAACTGCTATCATGATTTGTATTATGTTTTAAAATGTATTAGTTGGTTTTCAATGTGTTATTTTGTCCGTGTGTATGAATCATTTGCTTTTTTTGCATTTTCTGTCTTAGTGTGTGTGTATTACTTTCTGATCTTTATCGGCCAGATTAATAGTCCTCTTGGGAAAAGGATATCACTGAGGTTTTAAAGAAATATCACATTTTTTGAAGAGACCATGCATGCCTTCTTTGACAATGTTCTTTGTCACTTAAGTAAAATCTGCTTGTCTTTGCTGAATACATAATTCACACTACAAATTTTGTGGCTTCATTTATCATTTATTCTTGCTAACTTCTCTTCATTAATGAAGTTGATGGAGTGAAAGAAGAAAGACTGACGAATGTGAAAGCTGCCTTGTTTGCAATGCAGGGCTTTTAAAGCTGATTATATCATGTTGAAGGGCATGAACAAACCCCTGGCATTTGCCTGGTCTCCTGTTAGCGGCTCTCTCCTTCCTCTGCCATTGTGCTGTCGTATTACATTTCTGTCCCAGGGGAAAGCAATCTCTCACACTCTCAATGGATTTCTGCTCCTCTAAAGCCCCTCTGAACGTGCTTAACTCTGAGAGGAGGAGTAAGAGTAAACCACAATCTGCCCCTTTCAGACCCTTCCAACTCCTCGTTGTCCCCAAGGAATACTGCCACAGAGTCTTCATGTCAAATTGAGTCATTAGCTATGTCTGTGAATCAAACCGGCAGCAATGTTTCCATATATAGAGAAGAAACAGGGGAGAGTCAGGGATGTTAATGTTGGTGGATATAGAAGAAAATAGACTGAATATCAATCAAATAAGCTGATGTAAACAGACACGTAAATAATGATGAACAACAAACTCCTGCATGCTCTTAAAACTTGTCATAGCTACACAGACATTCTTGGCACCAATCAGCTGTTTATCCACTTATCTAATGACTCTTCAGTCCACATTAGCATGCTGTCCTCTACATTCTCTCGAGCCAGTGAGCCTCCTCCTGTTCATCACAATCTTCAGTGTTGAGAGGCTTGTCTCAATGATAACTTGAGTCATTGAACTATTGATGAAACAACTTTATTCCATTCTTTGTATACACAATCTCATTCACGTTGACTTAACTCAATAACCGTGACCATTGGGCTCTTGCTTACCTGTCTGAACAACGCTTTTTGTCCCAGATTTCTCAATTTGGCTGGACAGCCATATCTTAGAAGTATATGTCAGTGGTTCTTCAAACTTCTCTTTTTTGAGAATCCTGCTGTGCTTTTTGGCAAAGATTTTACTCCATCATTCCCCAGATTTGTGCCTTGACGTCATCTCTCGTGGACAGCTCTCTCAACCGCAGCTTTATTTTCACATGCAGACATCAGCTGTGAGCTCAGAGAAGTGTTGCCTTTCTTTAACTACGTTAGGTTAATTCACTAAAACGTAGATGAACAATTGACATGCTGAAGAATTTTTGAAGGGCTGCTGAAAGTTTGTATGAAAGTAACTTTTTAAGATGAGTTTGAAAAATAATAAAGTGTGTAAAACTCGTGTGTCACAAAGCTTTCGGTACTGTAGATTCATTAACTTCTTAAACCTGCTTGTAAATCCGAGGTAGGGACTTTTGGATTGCCTTAAGCTCAATATTCTTTACCAGACTCTCATTTAATGCATCCCTCTGTCTTTTTTGGATGCACAGGTACTGCAGTGTACACTACAGCTTGCTTGAGCCAGGGAGCTGGAAACTGCCAATGGCTTTTTTATGCTGGGACTCCTGGAAGCCTCTGGACCTCAACCCGACAGACGAGTGAACCAAAATAATGAACTGAGAGTGGCTGACGGATGTAGAGAGCTGCAGACATAGGTTATACTTTTCAGCTGTGTGGGATGCACTAGTATTAATGTAACCTAACTGCGCATGGAATCATTTGAGTTTTGGAAATCAATAACATCTTTACAGGAGTCCTTCAGCTGACAGATTTATTTACATACATACATTTATTTATATGTTCAAATAAAAGCTTTAGCACTTCATTTGTACCTCAGATTTATTCATTGTTTTTTTTTATTTTTTTATATATTATATATTTATTAACATTTATTTTGTGCAAATGTGTGTGACATTCAGAGAGAGTGCAAACAATGAAGCTAACAACACAAGTATTGGAGATCATAAAATGTCCAAAGATATAGTTTCTTCTATGAAAACCTTTTATTTAAATAAAATTTATTCATAGACATTGAATGGAATGTAAATGCAAAAATGGATGATAGAATCAAATCAAATCAAATCAAATTTATTTGTATAGCACATTTCATGTACAAACAGTTCAAAGTGCTTTACATAAAATAAAAGCATTGCAGCAGGGAGTGCAAGAAGCATTAAAAATACATAAAATAATATAAAGAGAAACAAATAAAATAATTTAAATGAATTTAAAATCAGGCAACAGTCTAGATAAGAACAGGACTTCTCTCCAACCCTTAAAAGTCCCACAATTCCTTTGGGCTTTTCTTCTTCTTCAGATGTTGATTTCTTATTTTCCTGATCAGTCTTTGGACTTTATTCCTTATCTAACCCCCATTTCAGTATCCTAGCCCAATTTTGAAGACTTCTTGCCTTTTCCAGTGGTGATCCTTATTTATTTTGTCATCTGTTGCTTGTTGAGTTGAACCCTTTAGGGGAATACAAACATCCACTGATGTTTTGTATGGTGGAGTTGAAAAACATTCACCCTAATGTCAACACTCTCTGACTCACAGGAGTCCAGTCTGTGTTCATAAAGGCATCTTTCCATCTCCCCTCAGTCTCCCATTTTTACATTTCACGCTTGTCCACCTGCAATTCACTTGTGGAGGAGAAAAACAGACATTTGTGGTCACTGAAGTCAATTTAGGACAGTGCAAAGGGGAGCTTCAGACTTCTGAGGTCATATATGGCCAAAAATGGCTACAGAATGATTTATCAAAGGGTTTTCCAAAAATCTGCTTCATATCTGGATGGGAGTTTTTCAAATTTTAATTGGCAGAATGTCAAAAAGTTTTTTTTTTTAGACGAGACCCAGGTGATCATATCTTAAGTTGTAACAAGTCTACAGTTTCTGCAGAGCTACTTATTTTCTTGTGGATGCGTTTTATGAAGCTAAACAAAGCCATTAATTCTCAAAGCCATAAATGTTGATGTGTAGATGCCATTTTGTGTTCCCCGCTTGCTATGAGGGCCTTTTGTATGCATGGACCCTGCATTCTAACTTCAGGATGGGTTTCTATGCTCAAACTGTGGGATCAGCCTGTAAAATCAAATTTGTAGTTAATTTTGGAAAATGACTTGTCAAACTATTTAATCATCAAACACTTTCCCTCTGAAAGATATTCTCCATATGCAAGGTATAAAAGTGTAAACTGTAGTCTGGTCTGTTTTTGCTTTGCTTTATGGACTCGTTTGTCTTCGGTCCTGGGGCTAGGAACTGGCTGTTACTGCAGTAGAATTTAGAATCAACACTTTTCAGTATTACCTGATCCTTTTAGCTGATAACTGTAGAGCTATGAAGCTGGAGCCTATCCCAGCTGTCATTGAGCGAGAGGCAAGGTTGAATATAAATATATTGAACATTTTATCGTATGAACTTAATGAGTCATCTTTCCTGTTTCATTTTCTTTTCTTTTTGCTTTTGTTGAATTTTGTTTGACATAAAACATTGTGGCCTTCAGCGGCACACATTTGTATTATCAGATGCGCTGTATTGAAATAGAGGCTCTGCTCTTTGTTTTTCTTGTTGTTGGTAATGACATTGTTCCACGGGGTTCTTCACTGGCACCCCATACACATCAATATTATCAGTAAACATCTCTCATAAACAATTGATTTTAACTGTTATGCTGATGACACCCAGCTTCAGGTTCAGCTACTGAAATTATTGTCTTGTTTTAGAGACACAAAGGCCTGGATGGTTGGGAAGTTTCGTTTAAATATCTGCAAAATCAAGGTCATTTTCTATTTAATCTATTTTGGTCTATGGCACTAATAGTCCTCCATAAATTTAATGATTTATTGCAACAAGGCTCCTTGTTAAATGAACAACGAGGCTTGAAATCCATGAAAAAAAGATCACTTACATCAGTTTAATGTACCTTGGTAGCAGAGATGTAATATTCTGCTATAATAGACTTTAAAAACTCTAATAAGCCCATATTTCCCTCTTGTGCCATTGGTTCAGGTTCATTTTCACTTGGTAATATTTCTTCTTGAAGGTATTTTAATTAAAGGGTAAGCAGCTTATTACAAACTCGAAATCACAACCTTTGCTTAGCTTGCTAGCTCAGATCAACTGTGCACATGTATGCGTTTCTTACTTATAAGCTTTCATTCAAAATACTCAATAATTCATTTCCGTGCATTGATGATTGATGAAAATTTCAGTGAAACTGTCCACAGGGGCTATTTTCATCTTGCTGTTCTTTCCTTTTTATGACAGAGTTCATGGGTGAGTGTATGTGCACATGACCATTCTGGCTGTGACTCATGCTTCAGTGCAGCCTTTTGTCATGTCATTGTTTTACTAAGAAACCTCTTATGAGGTACAGATTGTTTGGGGATTTGGAGACCATCAGCACAATTGGCAAAGGCACAATGGATATTTCTCCATTTTCTGCACTCATATGGCCAGATAGCAGTTGTGAAAAGGTTTGGATGCTGAGTGTTTTAGAAATTAGAATTGCACAGTACTGAGGACAAATAACAAGCAACCAACAGCCAACAAATGAAAAGGTGTTGTGTACTGAACATTTATTTTTAGTGGAGGCAGGTTATAGGACAGATGAAGAGGAAATATAAATCAACTGCATTAATCATAACAGTGCAATGAAAACAAAACCATATCTGTAAAAATTGGATAAAGTCTTATGTGGTTACCCATACAGTGAAAGCAGGCATGTTGAGAACAAAATAGCATTTAAAAGTTAATCAAAGACGTCCTTAAACATACATGATGCTAGCTTAAAATGACAAAGATCAGGGACAAATTTTTGTACAAAATCCCACATAAGCTTTAACAGTGTGCAGGAGAGTGAAATCCTACTGGATAAGAAGCCTATTTGGAACATTCTATGGGAATAATAAGAATCTATTGCAAAGGACTCTTGTTGTAGCATTGGCTTATAGTTACAGCACACAGGTGTCATTAGGAGATCTACACTTGCTGAATTTTCCTCGGAAGCCACTTGAGCAGGGTCTTGCCAAACTTTTTGCTTTTCAGTTTTGTCTTTGTTAAGTTCTTAATCATGACATTTCTGAGCAGGCTGAAGTTTAACGGCCGGGCCAGATGTGTAGAGAAACTGTTGTTGCCACCTGCTGAGCGATTCAGAACATCCAAAAAGCGTCTTTCCTGTTGTCTGAAGTCATACTCAACACTGAATAGACAAGACATGCAGCCAACAATGACGAAATGTCCCCGAAACACAGTTGTAAAACATGAAATCTATCAACTTTAGCTCTCTCCAAAGTTGCAAACGAAAGCTTAAAGTGTCAGTTCTACATTTCCAGCTCCTTTCTTTCTCAAGTGCAAAAAAATGTTCATGCCACAGATCATTGTAACCTGTGCTGTAACAGTACACTTTGCTTTGTGTGGTACTCCTCATGTGGGAAGCTCTGTGCTGTCAGACTTCAAAGTGACTGATTGGTTTGGGCAGGAAAACACAACAGGGAATGCTTTTTTTTCCCCCTATTTCTCCTTTTCTTTAGGCACTCATGTCTTATTTGAATACCCTTATCTTCCACTTGGTCTATCAGGACCAGATGTCACACGCAGCTTTCAGAACATGAACCTGTGTAAGGTCTTTTTGACATACAAAAGCACTTTTAAAACTAACTAGATCAAAGGGAATGTTTTGATTTTTTTATGACAGGCAGTTTTAGGTTTTGCTTTGTACATTATGAAGCTTTTTAAAAAAATAATTTTTCGAAAATATGATGAGAATACTTTTAGATTTCTCAGCTTTACTTAACCTCTTTTCCTCTCACGATATTTCTGGGACAATTTTAGGGTTTTTGCTTTGTTTTTTTTTTCTATTGCCTTCACCTGATGCAACTTTTCAGCAACTGAATGCAAACCAAGACAGGGACGTTTTTTTGGAAACCAAGCAGTATTACATGATAAGTCCCAGAACAATGGGCCTCATGCAAGAACATTTTCGTATTTTTATTCAAAATTTCTCTTACTTTTTTTCGTACGAAGGCGTCGTACGAACACGCCACGTCAGATTCAACAAACGCTTTTAAAGGGATAGTTCGCCTCTTTTGACATGAAGCTGTATGACATCCCATATTAGCAATATCATTTATGAACATTGACTTACCCCCCGCTGCGTCCTGTGAGCCGAGTTCCAGCTGAGTTTTGGCGTCCACGAAGGTAATCCGGCTAGTTGGCTGGGGCTAGAAAAATAAAGCGTCTTGCTTCTCAAAACAATATGCGTTCAAAAGAGTAATACATTTGCATCACAAAATCGTTCTCCAGGAAAAAGTCAGACCTCACATCGCTTGGCGCTATTTTTGCCTCCCTTGATATCAATGCGTCAAGCCACCTAGCGATAGCTGCACCTGTTATGGTGTTTGCTGCTCGGATGCAGGGGACTGCTCGGTCTGCACAGTTTACATTGGACGCATTGATATCAAGGGAGGCAAAAATAGTGCCAAGCGATGTGAGGTCTGACTTTTTCATCGAGAACGATTTTGTGATGCAAATGTATTACTCTTTTGAACGCATATTGTTTTGAGAAGCAAGACGCTTTATTTTTCTAGCCCTAGCCAACTAGCCGGACTAGCTTCATGGACGCCAAAACTCAGCTGGGACTCCGCTCACAGGACGCAGCAGGGGGTAAGAAAATGTTCATAAATTATATTGCTAATATGGGATGTCATACAGCTTCATGTCAAAAGAGGCGAACTATCCCTTTAACTTCGGAAAAAAGTGTGTAAACGACCTGCGTAAATGATGAATCCCACTCGTGCGTATTTACTATCCACGTGCACGAGGATAGTAGATTTGCATACTCCACGCCCTAAATTATACCATATCAGGCTGTGCTTCCTCTCTCCTGTGTTGAGTAATGAGAATGGCATCAAGGCGCAAAAAGAACAACTTTACGGGCTCTGAGATTGAAGTTCTGCTTTCAGAGATCCAAAAAAGGAAAATCTGTCATTTTTAGCAGTGTCAGCAGTGGAATTACGGGACCTACTAAAGCGAAGAAATGGGAAGCAATTAGGAGTGCTGGTAATTTCGTAATATGAAAATAGCTCTTAAAAAAAACGTCTCGCCATGGGCAGGCGCTCGATGACTGCAACTAAAGCCGTGCAATCAGTTGTTGCCTCATCATGATGGCTCTTTGATGGGGTGGTCCATGAGGGGGGTCTTCTAGCACCACACCTTTTGGTCGGCCTGGTTCAGGTTGTAGGAGACCCTCGTTCATGGCAATATTGTGCAAATCTGGTGTGCCTTCTCTGGGCTATAGTGCAGTTTGGCCCCCGCTGTATCAAGACACACCCACCTGGCCTTCAGCTCAGTGCGCTCCACGACAGCACGGGTGCTTTGATGCGTATATGTGTCTCGTGCTCCAATTATGATTGGCTGTCCAGCCACGGGATGAAAGTCCCTCATTTGTACTTGTTGGACAGCGGTGTATGGGAATTTGATGTACCATAGGTGATAAACTGATGAGAGCTTTGAAGACCAAGGGGAGCGCACGACTCACAGAGGAACAGAGGACTGGGACACACACGATCTGTCTCCAATCTCCCTCTGAAAGGTTCCAGTGGCCAAAAATCCAAGGGTGGTGAGGACGTGGACGTGTGGTAGAATTGGGTTTGATCGGCGTGTTTCTCTCTGGAGTTGTGGCTCGAGCAAGTTTTATATTTGCAGCAGCACAGTCCTTGGCAGTCTTAATCGCGATGTCAGCCATTCGTCTGTCTCCACATGGATATCTACACGGTCTCTTCAAGAGCCTGACGCGCTAAGGCATCCAAAAGTAGCAAGTCAGCCGCTGGTTCGTGTTATATACAGAGTCAGCTTAACCTTCAATTAATGCATAATTTAAATCAAACAGAATAATGTCAGCATAATTATGGGGTATAATGTATATATTTATTTATGTTTGCTTCAAAGTAATTAAATATACAATCCATTAGTCAAGCAAACTTGATTGGAATAACAGCGGACAATTTTACGAATTTCCTACAACAGGTCTGGATCACTCGTAAATTCTGTTCGTACCTGAAAGAAAACGTAAAATACGAAAAGATTGGTGAATGCGCAAATTCTCTTAAATCACTCGTACGCACGACTTAAGAACAAATCTGTGCGTACGAACGGTTCTTGCATGAGGCCCAATGAGTATGAGTCTTAGAAGCTGAGAAGCTTTCTTTAATTACATGAAACTTAGTTGTCCCTTTATTAAGATGTGCAACACAAGTTTAACTATCATCAAATTTGACTTGTTGAAGGGGAAGAATTTAACTTATATCCAATGATTTGCAGCAGAGCATGTAAAATGTCAAAATAAGACATGTCTCAATTGTAAGATTACAGGTGAAAATGCTTTCCTCTTGCACCACGCCTCATCTGCCAGAGGATTCTGTTTTCAGAAAATGAAATTCCATCATTAGGAAGTGTTTTGTAATGCTTTGAAGGTCTTTGTTCAGTTGACACTATTAAAAGATTAATCAACAAATCAAAAATAGGTTTGAAACTTTCATTCTTAAACTTTTTGATAACTTCACAAATGTAGATGTATTGTGTTTGGATTGTTGCCTCAGAGCCAAAAGCAGACTTGTATTATGTAGCACATCTAACTTCTCAATTATTTCTTAGCTAACATATGATAGAGTTAATAGCATCATACAAAAATAGGAAATCACAATAATAAATATTTTTTTTAAAATAATATTGTTATTAATGAAGTAAAATAACAATGGATGATAAAAGTTTCAAACCAAATTTTGATTTAATTTATTACAATTATGTTAAGTGAACAAAGGACTGCAAAATCTTACATTGATCTGAAGTGACTTAAGCAGCGATTGTTTTAAGTCATTCTTAAAGGTTACTTGGGCCGAACTTCTTGTCTTCTTCTTTTCTTTCTGAATTTCCAGAGAAGAAAATGCTTGTGTACTCTGAGCAAGAGCCAAATGAGCCGGACAGAGTACAGTTTCATTTGGTAAGATGCCTTTACTGCAAGCCAATTTATTTTCAGTGGAGGGAGATGACCTGGCAGGCAGAGAACTGGCAACTGAAATGGCCAATGAACTGAATCATAATTTGAAATGTCTGCCAGATTCTGTAAATGAAATCCATACGTTGAAGACATATGCTCACTATTCTGCAGGCATGCAATATAATTTCTTCTCTCTCTTAATTTTCTTTCGTTTGACTTTAGCAAATCAAGGCTTTCCATAATCCACACAAAAGAGTAACACAAAGCAATGTTACTTTTAATACTTCTTATGTTTGATATTACGGAAAAGCTGCCTATTACTTGTCAGTGCAACTCATAATACAGCCAGTTTCATCATTATCTCACCTGTACACAATACAGGCAGTCTTCTGGAAGGTTGAGCAGTTTTTCCGATCCTGTCCAGTTTTGCAGCACTGTCGCCTACAATAAACAAAACAAATATTAGAAAATACCTTCCAAAACTCTCATCCTCCTAGATTTACGGTTTAATTATATTTCCACTCATCCTCTCTGTCTGACATTCATTCAGAGCCTTGTTGGTAGTAATAAGCTGTCTAGCATGCATTATAGACCTGCTTATTAGGAGTCGGTTTTACTGAAAATGACCTCAGAGGCAGTCACAACTTATTAACACACAGCAGCAGATGAGAATGATTGACAAAGACACATTGCCAGGAGGCTGTCTTAATTCTTGTTATTTGTCCCAGAAGAGTTACGTGGCTAAATAAATTTATCTGAGACGAGCCCCCCTAAATTGCAGAAGTAGGTTTCTGTCACACTCAGACGCACGATCACAAACCTGTCTGCAAGCTTGTAACAGCGTTCCAGCCTTAAATCATCGTGCCAAGAACCTTTTATTCCTGAGCATTTGTAACTTAATTGTCTGGTTACCTGAAAACTAATTTTTGTGGAACTTGTTACATCCGAAGGTGCATAATGACTTTCACAAATCAAATATTGTTTAGCTTACTAAATTTATAGTAATCATTTGTGGAAACGAGTTCAATATAATAAGAAAGTCAAAGTTTACAGCTGAGACTTCGCAGCAACCAAGGTCTAGTTCCCACATGGGCGAAGTATGGTATTAGAAATGATCATGATTATATTATTTTCATAAAATCTTTATGAAATACAATAATAAAGATTTCATGAAATCTTTATTATTGTACATTTGTTATTATAAGATATAAGTCAGCTCTACTGGTCTGTCTGGGTAGCCTACACATCTATGGTAAATTATTTAATAACCAACTTTAGTGTGGAAACGTTTTTTTCATTTAATAAATGGTGATTTATAAATTCATAAAATTGTGGAAATAATCATCCGCATTGCCACATTCATTGGACAATAATGCTGTAATTATTTAGAAGCCCATTAGATTCGCGCGGCTTGTGAGAATTAAAATAGTGATTTATAAGATAAGCATGCATTGTCATCGAAAGGGTGACTGATCTGAAACACCACATTCGTTGGACAATAATTATTAATACCTAATAATTTGTTATTCAGAAGCCAGTTTGATTCGTGGTTTGTGAGAATATTTTTGGAATCCTGATCACATAATTTCCGCAGTAGCTGGGGCGTGTACAATTGCTTCCCTGGTTTATCTATTTTTTAGAGCGAGTGCGCGAAAATGTACAGATGGCTAGTTGGCATGTGTGTCATTGATCTGCGCGGATAGTAATCGCTCTGCATACAGAGCTGCAAGTGGCTTTGATGGGTTAACATTCCATACCCTCACCTCGTTCACAGCTGGCACATTTAGTTGGTCTACGCCAGCACTAATCGCCCGGCATACCAACACCTACCTCTAGTCAGGTGAGAGTGGTTTCGATGGCTTGGATGGCTAGACTATATATGAACACATGTTCACTAAATATTGGCCATGTTTATTTTGCAGTTATTCATAGGATATAAACATTAAACATTAAAACACACACAAGCGCACAAAAGACGCTTAAGAGAACTGCGAGTTGCTTGGAAATTGGAAGAGGAGATGCAAAACTGCCAACAAACGTTGTGTGAAAATAAACCACATGCACACATTTGTTGGACAATAATGCTGTAGCGGTAGCCTAATCATTTAGAAGCCCGTTTGGCGGTTTGTGAGAATTAAAATAGTGATTTAGGCTATAAGATAAGCATCCGCATTGCCATCAAAAGGGTGACTGATCTGAAACCACCACATTCGTTAGACAATAGGCCTAATTATTAATAATAATTCGTTATTTAGAAGCCCGTTTGCGAGATGGGACGTGGTTGATACACGTGAACACAAATTCACTAAATATGTGTTTATTTTACAGTTATTCGTAGGCCTATATATTCTGCTTAAATTGTATTTTATTTGAAATATTACTGTCATACAATTATGTTTGGACGAATAGTAAATTGTTGTTTAGGTTGAGTACAAGGGCAATTGCCCTAAGATGGGACGTGGCCTTTGGTTTTTTTTATGCCCCTACCTGCTCTGCATCCAACAGGCTAATTCGATAAAGTGAATATAAAAGGAATATGAAAGGAAAACAGCACCATATCAATCAAAATCAACACTTTATTTATCCCAAGTAAGGAAAGAAAAGGCACAAAGTGTAGGGAGCCCTAGGCTGTACAGGCACACACACACAAACACACACACACACACACACACACACGGCTACTCCACCTCTACGTTGCTTTACATTTAGGCCCAACTATAGCCTTGAAAGACGGTCAATTTTGTATTGCATTTGGTAGGCCTATTGCATGATATATGCCTACACCAAGAAAATAATCCCTACAGTAAGTAGGCCTATTCATTATAGCGATCAGGAGATTCAGTAGGCAACAGCCAACGGTGAAGATACAGTTGCGACGAGAATGTGAGGGGGGAAATGCATTAATGCCATGTCAGATAAGCAACTTATAGCTTAAAAAAAAATAAAAAATCTATTATTTCCTTCATAGCTGCAAAATGTAGGTGAAGGCAATTCCATATTTGTGTCAGGTGTGTTAGGATGCAAATGGTTTCACACCTTCTAAGCCATCCCCCCACCCTCCGCCCCCGCCCCTATGACAATGGCTTTAAAAGCACCCTTGGTCAAAGAATTACTTCATTCATTCGACAATGGTTTCCTGCGTAGTGTGCGACTCTGCAGTAACGAGAAGACAACAGACACTGGTGTGTCACCTGTGCTCTGGGTGGCAACACAGGCTGTGTAATACCGATAAGTGTTTCATTCTGTTGTTCTGCTGTGGTGGGATCAGGGTTGTAAATTAACATCACATGAAGTGTTGGCTTAAAGTCAAAGCATGTATGCACTGTATTAATTGTTTTTATTTTCTTCACGCTAAAGGTGTATCGCAAGACCTCTACAGACAGATGCAGAGATCAAACGTACAGTGGACCTGCGCCCCATGCCGTGACATGAACGCCACAGACCGATCCTCTGTCATCGAAGACCAACCCCCCGCATCCATGCCTTCGCCAGTCCCATCCCGGACAGGGAACAACGAGTCCATAGAGGACTCCCTACAAGAAACGGTTGTGGAAGACACAGTGTTGGACGACCATCCAGTGGCGCCAACTTACGAAGTTGTCGAGTGTGGGACAAAGAGAGGACGTCCGCAGCTGATAGACAACTTCGGCTACCATTTTGGTGTTCACCATACTAGATCCAGCTCCGTAACCTGGAGATGTACTGCCCGTCCAAACGGCGCAGCATGCAGAGCCAAAGTGTTGCAGCGTGATGGTGTGTTTGAAGCAGGCCAATACCTGCACAACCATGGACCCAATCCCGGTGCTGCCACAGCGGCCAAAGTCGCAGACCGCGTGAAGGCGGAGGCGACGAGAGACTTGTTCAAGTCGGCAGCGGTCATCGTTCAAGAGGTGTTGCTCAATGAAGTCCAGGAGGGTGTGCATTCTCCTGCACTCTCCAAGCCGCTGCACTTGGCAAGGGCAGCGAATCGCCGTCAGCAGAGGACGAGACTGTCTGTATTTTGCACTGGAAACATTTCTTAACTTAAAGGCGATGTAAACAATTTGTACTTTGGCACTCTTGCTGGAATAGCCTACAACCACTTTTTACCTTTGCTGATGACTGTTCACACGCTATTTTATTGCCTGTACAGCCTATGGCTCCCTACACTTTGTGCCTTTTCTTTCCTTACTTGGGATAAATAAAGTGTTGATTTTGATTGATATGGTGCTGTTTTCCTTTCATATTCCTTTTATATTCACTTTATCGAATTAGCCTGTTGGTTGCAGAGCAGGTAGGGGCATAAAAAAAACCAAAGGCCACGTCCCATCTTAGGGCAATTGCCCTTGTACTCAACCTAAACAACAATTTACTATTCGTCCAAACATAATTGTATGACAGTAATATTTCAAATAAAATACAATTTAAGCAGAATATATAGGCCTACGAATAACTGTAAAATAAACACATATTTAGTGAATTTGTGTTCACGTGTATCAACCACGTCCCATCTCGCAAACGGGCTTCTAAATAACGAATTATTATTAATAATTAGGCCTATTGTCTAACGAATGTGGTGGTTTCAGATCAGTCACCCTTTTGATGGCAATGCGGATGCTTATCTTATAGCCTAAATCACTATTTTAATTCTCACAAACCGCCAAACGGGCTTCTAAATGATTAGGCTACCGCTACAGCATTATTGTCCAACAAATGTGTGCATGTGGTTTATTTTCACACAACGTTTGTTGGCAGTTTTGCATCTCCTCTTCCAATTTCCAAGCAACTCGCAGTTCTCTTAAGCGTCTTTCGTGCGCTTGTGTGTGTTTTAATGTTTAATGTTTATATCCTATGAATAACTGCAAAATAAACATGGCCAATATTTAGTGAACATGTGTTCATATATAGTCTAGCCATCCAAGCCATCGAAACCACTCTCACCTGACTAGAGGTAGGTGTTGGTATGCCGGGCGATTAGTGCTGGCGTAGACCAACTAAATGTGCCAGCTGTGAACGAGGCGAGGGTATGGAATGTTAACCCATCAAAGCCACTTGCAGCTCTGTATGCAGAGCGATTACTATCCGCGCAGATCAATGACACACATGCCAACCAGCCATCTGTACATTTTCGCGCGCTCTCTCTAAAAATAGATAAACCAGGGAAGCAATTGTACACGCCCCAGCTACTGCGGAAATTATGTGATCAGGATTCCAAAAATATTCTCACAAACCACGAATCAAACTGGCTTCTGAATAACAAATTATTAGGTATTAATAATTATTGTCCAACGAATGTGGTGTTTCAGATCAGTCACCCTTTCGATGACAATGCATGCTTATCTTATAAATCACTATTTTAATTCTCACAAGCCGCGCGAATCTAACGGGCTTCTAAATAATTACAGCATTATTGTCCAATGAATGTGGCAATGCGGATGATTATTTCCACAATTTTATGAATTTATAAATCACCATTTATTAAATAAAAAAAACGTTTCCACACTAAAGTTGGTTATTAAATAATTTACCATAGATATGTAGGCTACCCAGACAGACCAATAGAGCTGACTTATATCTTATAATAACAAATGTACAATAATAAAGATTTCAGCTGCTCAGGTAGCCTGGCCTAAACGACTGCTCCCTGTGGCCTAAACGACTCCTCTGTCGGCCTAAACGACTGCGGCCTAAACGCCAATGGCCTAAACGACCTGTATCCTTAATAAGTATGTCACACAACCCCACTTCCAAAAACCCAAACTATCCTTTTAAAAACAATAAATGCATTCAGGTGCAAAACGGAAACAGATGGGAATGCTTAACATTGGATCTCTGATGTAAATTATTCACAACCAACACAGTAACCTATAGTTTCTTCACTAAACTATAGAGTCATTCATTCATGTACTAAATTGAACAAATACACACACAAAAGAAAGTTTTTTGAAAAATGATGCAGTTCACCAGGGATTTTCAAAGCTACCAAGTGGTTTCAATAAATGTTAGAAATTACTCACTGCACCCACAAATCATCATTGCAGGATTTCTCTTTATGTGATGTACCACATTCTAACATCTGTTTTTGTATTTTACTTGATATAATATATCCAGTGTTGGGAGTAACGGCGTTTAAGTATAACGGCGTTACTAACGGCGTTATTTTTCCAGTAACGGAGTAATCTAATTAATTACTTTCCCCATCGTTACAACGCCGTTATCGTTACTGAGAATATAAAGTGGCGTGTTACTACAATTTGGTTGTAGGCTTTAGGCTACACATCAGCTGCATGCTGCCTGGAGAGAGCAGGGGTGGGGATGATGACACCGTTGCAAATGCGATGATGATTGGCTGTGTGGGCGGATCATGCCCTGCTCACGCTGTCTCACTGCACGCGCTGACGACTACTAAACACACAGGAGACAGCGACAATGGCGACGAGCAAAAAAAAAAGTAAATAAAAAATGGCGACGAGCCAGGGAAGTTCAAAGGTAATGCTTTCTAACTGGAAGTACCGGCACTACTTCTCACCTGTGGAGATAAAAGGCAAGAATGTGTATGTAACATGCACGCTATGCCCAGGGAAAAAAACTTTATCCACGTCTGCCTCAAGTAACTCAAATCTAATGAAGCACCTTACATCAACCCATGCGAATATGAAGCACTTGTTGCTTCTGCAGCTGCTAACCCAACCCCAAGCCCAAATGCTGCTAGCGTGAGCCCCAGCGAAGGAGACGGAGCCACTCGAAAATAAACAACACTCCATTTTTCGGCTCAGAATTTATTTATTCATTTATTTCTATGCATCATATGGCAGGCTGCAATCTATTGAGTTTAAATAAATACCGAATGTTCTAAATGACTGTATTTAGTGTTTTTATATCTTCTATATAGGGAGTATAGGGAAATATTCACTGAGTCTGGTCCATTTTTTTTTTTTCCTTTAGCACAAGTTTCTTGTGTTTACCTTGAATGAATTAAATCAGTTAATATAAACATATTTGATGTTAAAGATGTTATAGAACGTAACAGCGTTATAGAACACAAAAAATAATGCCAAAGTTACTTTGCAGAGTAACCAATTACTTTTACAATGTGGTAACTGAGTTACTAACTCAATTACTTTTTGGGAGCAGTACCTAGTAACTATAACTAATTACTTTTTAAAAGTAACTTGACCAACACTGAATATATCTATAGTTAAAAGTCATATTTCACAATGAAAGTTTGATATGTGTAAATCAATGTTTAACTCTCAGTTAAATTATACGTTATGCGTTTAACATGCATCATGGGATAGTTCTGCTGCAGTACCTAGTAACACAAGTCGATTCTGCAATATTTTATTTGACCAAAACAAACTAAAATGAGCTGCTACACACACACACACACACATATACGATTACCTGCCGGTGGGAGTGCAGCACGTCTCTAGGTCATGGATAATGTCAAGTAGAGTGGTGATCCGGCCCTTGTTGGCTGCCAGGCTGGCCTCCACCGCCTCAAGCCTCTGCTGCAGGGCTGATTTGCAGTACTGTGTGGAAGGCGGCAGGAACAAGGCTGCATCCACTGGGTGGGAGTGAGCCAGACTCGTGTCCTCTGGGCACAACTGAGTGGGAGCAGGGTTAAACTTTGAAACCGGTTCGCTGATTGCCTCCTCCTTACTGGACTGGAGGCAGGGACTGGATGCCAAGCGCAAAGTTGACGATGGCATTATGGAATTATGTTCAGGACCCATTTGGGCACAGAGCTCCCCTTCACTGTTGAATGGTGCTGGCATAGTGACAGATTGTTCTGGACTTGTGTGTGCTTGTGTTAGTAATGTAGTATCAAAACCAGAGTTTTGGCAGGCTGACGATTGGGTGATGGCTTTTACCTTTGTGTCTTTTGGTGAGATAATGGCTTTACAGTTAGTTTGTGGGGTGACTAAGGATGATGAGTAATTGGGATGTGCCTGTTTATTTGTATTGGATGTATTGGATTTAAACTTACTATTAGCATCCCTGGCTGAGTCACCTAAGGAAAACTGTTGTGTGTTTGAATCTTTGTGCTGGGATGGTTTTACTGTTAGGCTTGTTGCACAGTGTCCCTCATGGTCTGTTCCTGTGCATCCTTGATAATGGGCAAGCTTTTGTTGTTCTGTGTTCAGACAACCCTGCAGAGAAGAGCTATTTGACTTAATTAGGTACATGTAACTCTGAGGTCTAGTGACCTGTAAGAGATTAGTATTTTCCTGGTGTTTGGACTCATGCAAGACTAACTCACTGAGTAGATTACCACTGAATTTGTTTATATCAGAATACAATTTCTCATAGGGATTAATGGTTTGTTTATGGTTACGGCTGCTAGCATCAATGCCTCTGTCATGACTTTCTGATACGTTTTGTGGCCCAGACAACATGAGCAGAGTAGTTGATTTGCTTTCCTGACTAGGAATGGCACCCCAAACATCAGGCTCATTACTTTCTTGAGTGCTGATGTCTGTTGCTTGTGTGTGATGAGCTTCGCTTGTGTTAGTGGCTTCATTACAGCTAAGTTCTTTTGACTGAAGCAAAGTTGGGCTTGATTCCAAGACATTACTTTGTTTTTCTGTGCGTGGAGATGGTAATAAGTCAGCGGAGGCTTTAGGTTTTCTAAAATCAAATGCGATGGTCCTGCGTGTTATATTTTTGCATGAAGTGCCATTACATTGTGTATTTGTGGAGCAGAGAACTTCTCTTGTAGGAAACTTTGCTCTTGAGTCGATGGGTTTAAATGCGCTAGATGTTGTGCATAGAGATGATGCAGAAACATGAAGTGCAGGTTCAGAGTTCGATGGGTTAGTTTGAGTTAAGTTGATTCGTGCATCCACAGACTTAAGTTTAGTGCTCACTGACATCATTTGATCTGAAATAGCTTTATGATTTAAAGTGCTGACAAGTGAATATGGTGAAGTGTTGTGTGGTGGATTAGCAAAAGTAGGTGAGCTTACCACAGTGTCAGTAATTTTACTTGGTGATGTGCTGACATGGCTTGACGTGGGCTCCTCTTGGGATTTATGAGGATAAAGTGATGGGCTTGCAGATGTAAGATGTACAGATGGTTCTGATTTGTCAGTGTGGTCAATTATGTCTGTTGACAGTGATAATACTGGGTATTTAGGGTGCACTTTGGGGCTGTTAGTTGCTTTTGTTCCTTTGCTTATCTGAGCTTTTTGTATTGAGTTCAAGGTTTTTAGTTGCGCGTTAACATTAGCAGCATTGCTGTTAATGGACCCGGCTTTCGGTTTTAAAGTGGTCTTTGATTTGTGTACGTCTGTAGTGGATGTGTTTCCAGCTCCCATGGCCACAGTATACATATAAGAAGATGGACTCAGGGTATTCTCAGGTGTAGCATGCACAGAAACGCATACATTTTGAGATACACCATCTTGGTTTAAGTTGTGGTGAGTTGTCTCAAAGAGCTGAGGGTAAATTTGTGAAAGTGAGTTGTTTGATTTGGTAGCTGCGGTCATTTCAGGAATCAAACTGAGACTTGTTGGGAAGTTCATCTTAGTGTTCTGTGGAAATTTAGCGAAACATTTAACATCCTGTCTGCTTTCAGTCATGGCTTTTGTGACAGTGATGGTCTTGTGCAGGATGGTTGTAGGTTGGATGGATGTTGCATCACTGGCAGCCTGTCCATTTGACAAATTTGCCAGATTGCATCCGGAATGCATTGGGCCTGCAGGGTGTGCTGTTTGTCCATTTCTTAGCTCATTAAGATGTAATATTTGTGGATTAAGTGTAACTTGTGTCCTTTTGTCAGTGTTTAAGATGCTCTGAGAAGCTTGCTGGTTTGATTTGAGATCTTTTTCAATGTGGGGCACCTGGAGATGGCTATTAGTAGAGACTGCGGTGAATGGTTGCTGTAATGGTTTCTCTGCAAGGTATGAATAAGGAGTAGGACTGTTCTCCTTGGCAGCTCTGGAAATTATAGACTGCCTCCCACCGCAATGCTTGCATATTTTCCATGATATAGCAAAAGGTCGGGCAGTGGATAATGGCAGCATCTTCCCAGGCTGATCTGCATAATGATTGTGTAGGTCACTTCCATGAGAGACAACTCCCTTTACAGGCTCTGTCTCATCGTTAACTACACTAATTCCGCCGATCGCCTCTGAATCAACCACACTGCCATTGGTGTAACGAGGACCAGATTTCAATTTAGGCCTGCCACTGGTTACAGTCCCAGCAATGAGTGAATTGCTTTTGATTGCCCTGGCATAGCAATAAGTCCCACCACTGTTCCTCTGACAGCAGGCCACATCCTTCGAGGCATCACCTCCACATGCTTTGAAAGTCACTTCCTTTTTGATCTTGGATTTCCCAGTTTTCTGCTTTAAAATAGCCTTTTTCTCGTTGTCACTCCTTGTTAGCGGTAGTATTTCCTTTGCTTTCTTGGTAATATATCCATTGGATGTTTGAGTAATGTTGTCTGAGAGGGTGTCAGGTAGCTCAGTAGGTGGTCTGCTAATCCCCGGGGACGTCTGAACGCCAACGCTGCACTGAAGTCCCCACGTCTGTAACAGAGCTCCTCCGCTTCTGTCTCCTCCTGTTGTCTTCCAAGCATGCACCCCAACCAAGGCAGGGATGCCTAAAACTGGAACCGGAGTGGTCAGGTCAGCCGCTCGTCTCCCCATGCCTTGCCTGACCAACTCAGAGGTCAGATAATTCAAGAGATTGGCAGTGTTTCCACACCATTACATCAGTCAAGAAGCAAGAGAGGAAGAGGTTTACAGAAAGAGGCGTTTGGAATGGTGCTGTGAAGGAAATCCATAAGTAAGCAAGATTAGCGAAAACAATGCAAACTGTTCGAACTGAAACAAGAAACTGCTTTAGTACTGCAGTGATTATGGATAGCTAGCTATCAGAAATCAGTTGCAAATTTGAGATAAGACAAAAAATCCTGCTCGAACTTTCCAACTTTCCTAACACAGAGACTCGATGGGAAATATGAATGACAGTCCGTTAAGGCTGATAAAGAAAAGGCTGGAGCTGTGAAAGCAATTGTTTTACATCATATTAGCATTGCACGCATTCTGAAAATAACTGCTAGTTGTTAACAGGACACAGAATACTTTATTTGTGGACTAAAATTTTTATTTCTTGAAGTGGATTCTCTCCTTCACACTCAGATCACATTAAAAACAGCCCTAATATCTAATGATGCTACTGTAAGGACTTTATCACTTTTATCATTAATTGTGCATTTAAGTGGAACACCCTTCAACAAAAGGGTCAGATTCCATGTTGGTGTGTGGTTGTGTGTGTGTCCATTACATCCTTGAATTCCCACGGGCCAGTTTTCCCATTTGTGCAGGAGGTCATTTTAATGATTTACGCAACAACAGTTCATCAGTCAACAACATGGAAGTACATAGTGGATTTTGGCATTCAGGCCTGCATTTCAGCGCTATACAGTAAAACACCCAGCCAGAATGAATGTGTGCATCCTCTAACGAGCACCAATTTAAGACAAATAATACAAACAAATTCTGACAAGCCTCCCTTTCTTCCTCTTCTTCTTTCTTAACAGTTTCTATTCAAGGATGTCAGAATTGCGTTTAGTCATCTATACCTGAAGGGAACAATTATTCTGGTTGTTGTGCCATCTGATGTTAATTTAGCTAAGTGACCTATGTCAGTTGTCGCTATCTAACAATAAGTGACAACTGTCTGCCCTGTTACTATACCATTAAAGTTTCCTTATGGAGTATAACAAAATATGATCTTGAGTCTTGATAAGCCACACACTTCTTTTTCTTTGATTATTACATTTAAAAGAAAAAAATGTCTCTATCTTTTTAAATTATATTTTGTTTATCAGGCATACCTGAGTGTTTTTATATTCCGGCAGCAAGATACCCCAAATGTCAAAAGACCAAAAGTCCTCAGGGTCTGGAGTGACTTTGTCCTCTTTGTTCAATTCCTGGGTTGCAGATTCCAAACTCAGAAAAGTCTGCAAGCAGTCAGCCCTGAAAAGCAATGTTGCATCGTAAACCCTCCTATTCACTGCTCAAAGTCTAAAGTGATCTACCTTATATTGATCAGGCTGTATCCTCAATGCATCCACTTCTCCTCCTGTTTTGGTCCTGCATGCTCATTCCATTATCAGAAAACAGCAGTTTGCTGTAGTGCGGTGCCCTCCAAAACACTCTGTCCTACTCTGTGTGGTCTTTTCTACCTCTTCCTTTCCTCACTCTCCGTTTCTCTAACCTCTCCTGTTTTCCACTGTCCTCCGTCCCAACATGCATGCGTCCTGATCTACTGCTGGGTGGAGAGAGAACAAGGGAGAGAAAAAAAGAGGTAGGGGAGAGGAAGTGACTTGCATCAGTGGGGTAGGGACTGTCTGTAAATTACCATGCAAGTTAAAAATGCAGAATTGGCACCAATGAAATAAATGGAAATCGAGACACAGTTGATGCAATTTGACAAAAAAAAGAAAAAGAACAAAAATAAATCATTTGAATGAATCTCAAAATCCTGATTTTGTGTGCTGTACTTTTAAACATGAATACAAAAAGTTTCTCATAGTTCTCACTGCTATTAAGAAATACACATTTCACACAGTTAAGTCAACGTTGGTCCTGCTGATATGAAATCTATGTTATGACTGTTACAATACTTCTGAAGTTAGTTTACTATGTTCAGTCAGGAATAGCAACAGACTTACTGCATTTTATACATTTGATAAGTGCTACATTTCTCGGACTAACTTTCAATAGTCCATCACACATCAAATTTTACGGGGTTGCTCGTAGCATCGTCCTTGAGCAAGCAAATTGTGATGTCAGCAGAGCGCCACACATTTTTACCAAAACTTAAGGCAAGCTTAATCCACCAACACAATCTCACGAATTATTGTGTTTTATCAGGAGAAAGGAGGTGTTGCTGGGTGGTGTTAAACTTCTGATCTTCAAGCAAGAGATTGTTGGTTGAAATCATGTCCTGCTCAGTTTTTTCCTTTACTTTTCTTCTTTTACCGAATCTTCCTCTTCACTCCCTTTTGGCTAGCATTAGGAACAAAACTATATGGATAAGAATTATTGAATTAGAATCCAAATTAATGTACACAATTAGGGTTTAGATGTCAGAAATACAAGCCAGTGATTAGGAAACAACAGGGTGTCCCAAGACTGCTTAGTAATACTCACTGGTTTTGGTTCCATGTACTAAAACAATGCAACTCGACACAAAACGACTGCCTTCAAAGCACTGTCACAATTTTTCAGCCTGGATTGTGAAAGTACAATGATTTAGACGTGTGGGCAAATCTCTTTATTTCACAGTTTCTACTGAGACTGGGCTGGGTTTGCTGCAGTCTTCATCCTAAACAGAATAGCTCACTAATCTAAAAAAAAAAATGACACTGCTACACTTCAGGAAAAATACAAGAGGGATTTGTACAGGAGGTACCTGACTATTACACAAAACTGTCTACACCTTTCTGATGTTTTCTTCTAACATATAATAATCCAGAGTTATGATGGGTTATACAAATGTCTGTAGAGGTAAGCTGTTTGCAACACTCCAAAAGTAGCACCTGGTGACAGACATATTGTGACAAAATCTTTAGAAAGGTCAGGAATGAATAAAAAATTAGCTTTAAAATCCATATGAGAATATATTCCAGAATAATATATATAATATATATGTTCCAGAAAGGTGTATATAAAAGTCATCTTTCACAACTGCAACATTGCATTAATGTAAATAGACAATGAAATAGTCACAGACCCCAAAAAAAATAAATGAGAGTTATTTTAGAAAAGGCCACTGCGTAAAAGGAATTCCTTTCGGTTTTTTTTTTATTTCAATTTGATGCTGATATTTCACAATTACTATATTGCTTTCCAGCTACTTTCTCCAGCTTTTAGAATAAACATGCTTCCAAGTTGAGCCCAGCAACACACAGCCCCACTGCCAAAAGAGGGGAAGAAGAGAGATAATAGTAAAAAAAACAGTACCTCAGGATTACTTGACAGAAAACCTGGTGTTATAATTTAATCTTATGTGGTGAGAAAGTACAAATGCTATACCTAACATTTCCAGAATCCACTCAAAAAGCAGAAAGTTTACAAAACTGCACAGTACAGAAATGATCAGTCATCAAACTTACTGTTGCTGCTATTAAATCTGTGGGTTGACTGATTTTGCTGCGTTCACTAGATTGCTCTCAGGTACCATCACTGCACCCCAGGGGAACATGAGGCTGACTTCTTGAATAAAGAGACCCCATAGCTGCTTGGTGATTACAAAACGTTATATCAGTGTAAGGCCTACAGTGAATGCTTTTACTGTTACTGTAAGAGGTTTTTTTTCTCATTTATTACTATCGATCATAACATTTTACTCATGTTTGGACATTGATTTAATATTCTGTATTTCATTATTAACTGTCAGTTCATTTTCCTTAATGTTAACTTATTCAGCCTTTTGTCTTCCACGAAGACTGATCTATTATAGCTGAAGTTACCATGGTAACAGTAGACTGATAACATATGAGTGGTCCATCTGGAGCCGAGATCAGATAACAGTTTGATGATGGAACACAGGTAGATGCAGACCAGGTCACACCTGCATACCCACAACTGTAAGCGTGTTCACAGACCACCAGCTTTACGTTTTGCAAATGTACCATAATGTAAGAATAGTAAAACCAAGTTTTTTTTCCCAATCCTGCATGTTTTACATGAACATTTGTGAAAAGTAGGGCATCTGCACGAGCTATGCAGGCAAACCAGAGTCATTCATTTTTTGATTTCATGCATCTTTTTTGTTAAAACCTGGTACATCCTTTTCCCCTTCAGGGCAACTCAACTTCATGCAGTTTGGTCGTACTTTCTTGAATGTTATGATAATGTTGCCTCAAGCTGTGATGTGCTTTATGATCCCTTCCAGAGTCACAGAAGGCTTTAAACACCTGTTTTCATAGAGACAGACTTTGATGTGGAAAAAAACCCTCAGCTTTAGCTGTAAGTGAAATTGGCATCAAATAAGTTGAAAAGTAATATTTTCTTTCTTTCTGCAGAGGCAAGACGACGCGCTCCAGTCACTAAACTTCTATGTTTAATCACTAAATATTTGATAGGTTCCTCGAGAAAAGTTTCACCATATAGTTGATTTGGGTTGCAATATCTAATGCATTATGCTTTGTAAGGAATGCAGGCTCACACACTCATCCAGCACTTTGAATGACAGTTTAGGATCGCCTTCTCTCAACGAGAGAAGAATGCACATATTGTTTTTTATTGTAAATACAATGTTAGATAAATGACCTTCTTACATTTCAAGCCTTCTGTCATATCACACCAGCCTTCGCACACCAGATTTCTTAAATGTTTTCCGACGATGCACTCGGAGCTGCGTAAAACTGCTCTCTCCTTCTATGCTTGTTATGTATGGAATGAGCTTCAACCATGTTGAAGGAAACTTGTTGCTATTTTATATAGTTTTAAAACCAGAAGAAATATATACTTGTTGTATAGACCTGTTTTTTTTTAATTATTCTTATTTTTATTTTACTACCTTGATCAAATTTATTGTATGTTCAAAATTGTCTTACATGAAATTTTAAAGTTGAAATTTTGTTTTTGGCCAGGAGTCCTTTGAGAAAGAGATCATCTTTTCCAACAGGAAAATAAATAAATAAACAAATAAATAAATAGATAGCACTGAAGTACTGAACTTACAGAGTGGGTAAATAGATTTACTGAAAAGTTGTGCGAAACACTTTTGCATAATAGAAAATATTTTCATGGTTTCACATTTAGTCTAACTTCAGTTGCAATTTGTAGTCAGATTGATTGAGGTCAGCATTTGATAAAACTGTAAGATGAAATACAAGAGCTGAATATTTGAGTAGGATTTCATTTATGTATACACAGCTGCAATATGAAAAGTAGCCACTAAGGGGCAGATGAGCATCAGCAGTGTCTCTGTCCTTCATGCTGACAGTAAATTTCACCAGTAATAACTGCTAATCTGCTAAGATTTTTTGTGCCAGTGTATTTGGGATAAATTGTCCTAGAATCAAAACATATGAAAGTTGAAATTTGTGAAATATTGTCGTTAAGGATGTAGCAAGTAAGACTGATAACATCTTTTACTATATGTGACAACTTACCTTGTGTGTGTTTGCCTTAAAGGGATATGCCACCCCAGGCCAAATTAAGTGTATTCCCGCATTCCCGAGACATAAATAAGTGTGTGGGAGCGTACGTTTTCCTGGCGACTCAGGCATTGTCCGAATCTCACAGCACTGACCACTGCTTGGTTGGGCGTAATACATACATGCTAGCGTCGCCAGCCTCGCCACTCGAAATATTTCGCCCAACGTGAATTAATTTACTTGATTTATCTTCTAATTACTGTGTGAGTGGTGTACTTTCACATCGAGTGCAAATGACTGTGTAAATCTACACAGAAGGTTTGCTTTGCTCATGTCGGTATGGGAACTAGTTTCCAGTGCGGAAAACACAGCCGAAGCACACTCCCCGCTACGTCATTGGGAACCCCCACCCCAGCTTTCTTCAAACAAACCAGCGTGAAGCAGCCGGGGGGGGGGTTCCCAATGATGTAGTGGGGAGTGTGCTTCGTGTGCTTCGGCTGTGTTTTCCGCACTGGAAACTAGTTCCCAAACCGACATGAGCAAAGCAAACCTTCTGTGTAGATTTACGCAGTCATTTGCACTCGATGTGAAAGTACACCACTCACACAGTAATTAGAAGGTAAATCAAGTAAATTAATTCATGTTGGGCGAAATATTTCGAGTGGTGACGCTGGCGACGCTAGCATGTATGTATTACGCGCAACCAAGCAGTGGTCAGTGCTGTGAGATTCGGACAATGCCTGGGTCGCCAGGACAACGCTTCCACACACTTATTTATGTATCGGGAATGCGGGGATACACTTAATTTGGCCTGGGGGTGGCATATCCCTTTAAGGCACACAAGGAGAAAGTATTGAATATGAAGAATATGGGACAGTTAGCAGTTTGTGTTTTCATCAGTAGGTCTCAGCACTGCAGGAAATATGACCGACACTGTTGGAAGGGAGGCGTTTGTTAAACATTACTCCATTCTACAGACAGATGGAGCCCGTGCTACAGATATCAACAGACAGCATTAGAAACAGAAATGTCTTTGTTCAAACAGAGGAGTTCTCATGTTACTCTGTATCAAGCCTTCTGTTACTGTCTTAAGTCTCTACGCAGCTGTTGCTGATCTATGCCTTTGTGGTCAAAATGCAATTCTAACCAGATTGATGTGCAGGAAACTGCTTTTACTTGGACAAAAGTCAAATAAATTACTGGAAGTGCTCTTTTAATGATCACACTTTTGCATTCAGATTTTAAGCTTATGTGAAGACAACAATAATGCAGTGGACTATATGTGGAATACAAAATGACCTCTCCCTTCACAGGAATAATGACCAAACTTCTGCAAACCCCGGTTTTCATGGTTTCTGTAAAAAAGAGAGACAAACTGGATTTTTCTTTTTCCATCACATGGACCGCTGCCAAGCAAAGAGCTTCCATTTGCCAAAAGACAAAAACAAACTGTTGCAACACACTGTTCAGTGTTTATGACTTGGATGTGTTCAACTATGGTGCTTAGGGCAAAAAGCAGAATCTTTCAGATCATTGGTGGTTACTGCCTGGATTTGTTTGACATTTTAATCCTTTCCCATACCCACTTCTAAAAAAGCATGCATGAACTCGTACAATGTTGTTGCAATTTTGGTGAGAAAAATTATCAGTTTAGTCATCAGTTTAGTAATCATTTTCAGGGCAGTGTATGTTAACCTCTTTCTCTCTGTACTGGATGTTGTTGTACTGGATTCTTTATTAGAAGACAACAAAGTGCATTTTTCAAAGGTTTGCAGGAATGACACATTCACTAAAGAGGCTCCTCAAGTTCTACGCAGACTAAAGCAAATGTAGCGTTTGTTATTCTTCATCACTGATGAAGCTAATTATGTAGATCTGCAGATCAGATTTTTTGAAGCAGTGTCAACTCTTTGTCATGAAACTCCTACTTACATTATATGACATGTTATAAATCTCACACTGCCTGTTATCTATAACATGATTAATTGTGTTTTAGAATACTACAGCACATCTTATCCACAGAGCAAAATGTTGTTCAGTTTGCTGGAAGGTTTCTAAGAAACTCTACGACTTAAAGGGTGAAATAATGCCATAAAGGCTTATCAAGGCTCCCTCCATCTTTCATCTTGTTCTTTAGAAATCCTTCCAGCAGCTTCTTTACCATTTTGTAAACATGTTAATTTGCTGCCACAATCATGCCATGTGATCTACTGATTAAAATGTCAACGTATCCCTTTGCTGATCCGTTACCAACTATGCCTTTGTGCTCAAAATGCAATTCTAACCAGATGATGTGCAGGAAACTGCTTTTACTTGGACAAAAGTCAAATAAATTACTGGAAGTGCTCTTTTAATGATCACACTTTTGCATTCAGATTTTAAGCTTATGTGAAGACAACAATATAACAGTGGACTATATGTGGAATACAAAATGACCTCTCCCTTCACAGGAATAATGACCAAACTTCTGCAAACCCCGGTTTTCATGGTTTCTGTAAAAAAAAGAGACAAACTGGATTTTTCTTTTTCCATCACATGGACCGCTGCCAAGCAAAGAGCTTCCATTTGCCAAAAGACAAAAACAGACTGTTGCAACACACTGTTCAGTGTTTATGACTTGGATGTTTTCAACTATGGTGCTTAGGGCAAAAAGCAGAATCTTTCAGATCATTGGTGGTTACTGCCTGGATTTGTTTGACATTTTAATCCTTTCCCATACCCACTTCTAAAAAAGCATGCATGAACTCGTACAATGTTGTTGCAATTTTGGTGAGAAAAATGATCAGTTTAGTAATCATTTTCAGGGCAGTGTATGTTAACCTCTTTCTCTCTGTACTGGATGTTGTTGTACTGGATTCTTAATTAGAAGACAACAAAGTGCATTTTTCAAAGGTTTGCAGGAATGACACATTCACTAAAGAGGCTCCTCAAGTTCTACGCAGACTAAAGCAAATGTAGTGTTTGTTATTCTTCATCACTGATGAAGCTAATTATGTAGATCTGCAGATCAGATTTTTTGAAGCAGCGTCAACTCTTTGTCATGAAACTCCTACTTACATTATATGACATGTTATAAATCTCACACTGCCTGTTATCTATAACATGATTAATTGTGTTTTAGAATACTACAGCACATCTTATCCACAGAGCAAAATGTTGTTCAGTTTGCTTGAAGGTTTCTAAGAAACTATACGACTTAAAGGGTGAAATAATGCCACAAAGGCTTATCCAGGCTCCCTCCATCTTTCATCTTGTTCTTTAGAAATCCTTCCAGCAGCTTCTTTACCATTTTGTAAACATGTTAATTTGCTGCCACAATCATGCCATGTGATCTACTGATTAAAGCGTCAACGTATCCCTTTGCCGATCCGTTACCAACTGGGTAAACCTTAATGGCAAAAATACACAGGAAACTGGCACATCTGTAGAATAAGCTCTAGGCTGTGTGGAAAAAAAAAAAGAAAAACATAATAGGCCATCCAAAACAAGTGTCATTTTCAAGTGTGCGGTCCTCATGGCTTCAGGCAGCTGGGTCCATCGTGTCTTGAGCTGGAAAGTTTAGTGTAACAAGAAGAAGTTGGAAGAACAACAGTCAAAACACAATTTAAGATATATAAGAAAAAAAACTTTATTCGTGACTTCTTAATAAAACACATTACCAGATGAATGAAATCATATGAATCACTATTCACACCTTGACAATGATAAGCAGGTGTACAAAAAAGTTATGAACAGATCTGCACAGCCAAAGCTGACTGGTATGCGCCACTCACTGCAGCCACACCCAGCGACTGAGGAACATTCATTATACACAAGCAGAGAATACATCAATTTTTTTTTTTACACCTTTTTTTAATTTTATATATATATTTTTTTTCTTCTTTTTCTGTCTTTTTTTCTACTGAGCAACAAACAGATATGGAGGGTGGGTAAAGGATGCCATGTCACAACAGTGTTTGTTTGAAGTTCAACACAAGTTTAAGAATCAAGTTTCTCATCTATGAAAATCATATGGGTAAAAACAGAAAAAAAGGCATTTCATAGCATAACACAATAGCATTATGTATATCTAGAAGGTTTAAGTCATTGTCAACAGGATAAAAAAATGTGATTATTTTAGGTTTTTCCACAATTTACTGTTCAGAATAGTGCATCTGAATGTACTGTAGGTATGTGTTAATTTATGGAGGAATGCAGGTCTTTCAGTGTGTGTGTATCTTCACGGGAATGTGTATCAGAGGTATATGTAGTCTAATACGCATTTCCCAGGGGAAAAACATATCTATGTATATATACATATATATTATCTATATAGAATCTGGTTCCTTTGCTTATAACATGCAAACAGCCCCTTGGTGATCTGACAGCACAGAAGTACACCTGCAGAAAGGGGCAGGGGGAGGGAATTGTGTACACAGGACGGATGGAGCTCGATGTCAGAACCTATATACCCCCAATTGTAATTTCAAATACAATGGTCTCAAAAAAGGAACACTGAGGTGAATTCTTCTGACACTTTTAATCATGTTGTAGCTGTTCCAGTATATACTGCTTGCAATACTTGTGTTTCGTAATGTCAGGCCTACTACACTTCACAGGTGGACGGCGGGTCAATTTGAATGTTTGACGGCAGCCTTGTTTCAAACATTTATGTGCTGCTATGAAGCAAAGGATTTAAAATGTTAATGTCTGCTTTAAGGTTTGATTGATGACCTTTGAGTGTTGTGACCTCTAACTATTGCATCATTAAAAAATTGACTTTACTTTACCATTTACATGTAAGAGGTTTCCCCTCTCTTTGAATTCATGTCTTTCCCCTGCGGCCAAACTGCACTTCACTCATTTTCAGGCGGCTTTCGTCAACAAGTTTTCAATAATGGCAGACACAGACAAAAAAAATCCTGCAATGCCTCTGCTTGTGCAAAAGAGGACTGACTTGTCCAGTAGTCTTGTTCTTCTGTACTGGACCAACATAATACACCAATATGGATGCTGCTTTCTAACTTCTTTGTGCCACTGTGACTTATCAAATCATATCCCGTAGAACATCTGAGTTTCTGCTAACCTGTCAGGCCTCCTCAAAATGCCAAACATACAACCCATGTGATCACACAGCTGTCAACAATGAGCAATTAGGGGAACAACGCTGGCAGAAGCATCTATGGTCATTTTAAGTTGAAGTTGAGTCTTGCAAAAGATGTATATGTGACAGTGGTTCATGTAGCGTATTCCTGTGTCACTACATGTGCATTCTGTGAGTAAGTATGAATATGCACAAATGTTACTGCATTATGACCGTACAGTTCACAGAAAAATAGTGACTTTAAAGATGTCCTCCAACAATGTTGCTTTGAGGAAAGAGTAGAAGCAGGAAGCAAGCAGCGGACAGCAAATCCTACAAGCACTGAAGCAATCGAAGCAGTGGTGCAGGGCTTGAAGAACAAGTACTTGACATTCAAAGACAGAAGTAGAGGGATCAGGCTTAAACAGAAATGAAGCAAAAAGCAACGTTCCTGCTTCTCAGCCGTATAATACACTCCCTTATCAAGGATGGTGCTAGCTTTCAGTTTTGGGGTTTCTGGATAGGGGTGAACAATGTTTTTCGGTTGTTTTCATTTGTACTGTATGTTGAAAAAGAGGAAGAGACTGTGTGTGTGTGTGTTTGCTTATTTCAACGTGTTTAAGAGTCAGACAGTCAATGTTTGTTCACGGTAAGGTGTGCCTCAGACTAGGTGTGCTGATACACAGTGGAATTACGACCATATTTCAAGAAGCATGATCGGGTTACGGTTGCATCAGCTGCACGTTAGGTTCCCTAGTTATATCTGTCGTAGCCACTAATCCCAATTCACACTAAATTACAAGCCATACCACCACAAAAATCCATTGTAATGTAATCCTAGGCAACAACTAAATAATTAAGCAAGCAAGCAATAAAGCAGGTGCAAATTATACAAAGTCACACAACTGCACTCACTAACAGTTAAGCAGGATTTTTTTCTTTTCCCTTTTTTTTTTTGCACACAGCATGTGTTATTTATTTTGTAATTCCAAGCCATTTTGCAACTCTAAGGGCTGTAGCGGGGATTTTTCATGTTTCCATCCATTTTCTACATATTACGTAACATTGCCAAGCACTTATGTCTTTACACAAAGTATCATGTCGGTGTTTAATTTGGATAAGCATTACACGGCATCTGTGTTGTTATGTGATGAACATATATCTAAAACGGCACTTAAACCAGATATGTTCACTTTCATGACTTTTGAGATCCAGTTTATTTACTCATTTTTGGTATAGTCATCAAAACAGATGCCTACAAGGTAGAGAAAAACAAAAAAGAATTCAATAAAGACAGTGATTTGTTTTTATAAATGATTGGCAATAAATCAGCTGTAGAGAGTGGACTAAAACATGTAAAAATAAGTGTTATCCTGTTGGAGGCAAATATAAATTGCATTTACCAATCATATATCTTACACCTATCTATTCACTTACAAACCCATGTATTCTCCACCCATCAGCAACAGATTGTTGATAAGCTACTAATTTTAGCTACTTGTCTTCATAGAAACATCTTTTAAACTCACCCTTTATTATCCATTGTGAAATCAAATTTAGGAAATGTCTAATTACAAATTAACTAGCAGTTATAAAGTCACTCCTTTATAAGCTAACCTGGGAACAAACTTGCGCATAGTTGGTGCAACCCAGTGCAGGTCCTTAGCTTCTGCGATGTGCTATGTTACACTGAAACAGAGCTCTTTATTTGAGTGTGGTCCAGCTCTTCTCAGTCACCTCATTCTCTTAAAGGTGCTTATCTTATGGTACACATATCATATCTGTTGTTATTTTTTGTTTTCTTTCTTTTTAAATCTTTTTATACAAAAGACCACATTATCTGAATTCCTACCAGCCCTATATAATACTGAAGACAAAAGCCCATGTTTCATGTTTAGTTTTGTTTCTGTTTGTTGAGTTTGGCTTTCACTTCACTTTGACTTGGCAAAAAATACAGGCTGCCAGAAATGTCAACACCAGCAGCCACAGCTGACAATGGTCAGATACAAATAGAGCACCTTTTTGGGTATTTTTTGTTGTTATTGTACAAACTTGGGGGAAGGGGTTTGGATATTGGACAGATCACAGAAAGGCTCATCTAAGCGAATAAATTTGTTTCTGTTTTAATTTGGTCCAGCCTTTAGATAAAGAACATTTGTAGTTCACATGATGTGAGAGCCAGGCCTGATTAAATAAGAATTTGGCCACTGTACAATGTCTATGCAAATGTGGTGCAAGGAGGCTCCCTTGGCTGTACAATATGCATTTGGCTTATTTTTTTCAGGCTGTGGAATAGGATGGTAGTTTATTGGTTGCCCTGTCTTCTAGCCACCCCTTTCTCCTTTAGTCATCACCACCATCTTCCTTTCCTTTATCCTTCTTGTCTTTCTTGTCTTTCTTCTTCTTCTTCTTCTTCTTGGCCTCGTCCTTCTTGCCGAAGCTTATGAAGTCACCTTTGTCATCAACAGGGCCTTGGTCATGGCGGATAGAAATAATGGCTGGAGATCCAGGGATGATGAAGGCTTCAGGGGGAATCTCCCCAGGCTTCAGAGGCTGAGGGGGCCCGTAGCCTTGTGCAGCTCCGTATCTAAAGTGCCAGCTGTTGCTGTTGACTCCAGCACCCACTGGGGGGGAAAGTTCTCCACCACCTTCTCCATCTACAGAAGCATTAGGGAAAAATGAAAGATCTTGTCAAATCTGGAAACCGAAAAGTTAAATCCTCTTGTATCACTGAAAATGTCAGTATCTTGACATCTGAAATCACTGTTAACCAGTGGAAACAAAGCTCTGGATGAAGCTGGGTGCACGTTCAGTTGTGTCTGGGACTGAAAACTTTTGCTCCCAGTCACACCGCTTTGAAGATGCTTTGCCACAATATTACAAAAATCTAAAAAAATGATTAAATTTGTAGTGAACCGGATACTACTGCATACTTGCATACTTACCATACATCTCAGGAGAGATTTTATACAAACACAAATGATATCATGTGGACTTTAATTATCAACTGGTACTATTTTAATTGCTGGCAAGCAGTAAAGGCAGCACAGCTTACTGTGGTCTCTGACCCTAATGCGTTAATCCCACTTCTGCAATTAGCTTTCAATAACTGTTAAATTTTTCAAGCATTTTATTTATTTAGACTTTGTAACTTGGTCAATGGCTTTACAATAGCATGGTAACCACAAAATGGAACACTGGAGGCAATATCCTTAAAACCACAGGGATGTTTAACTTGGCAGTGTGATTAGTTTTTTGTATTTGGATAATGGCGACAGCATAATCCTGCTCACACAGAAGGCTAGAGACAGGGATTCAACCTCTGGTGCAAAAGGGTGGAAGTGAAAGACAATCTGGGCTCTTGTCCAGATGGCAAGTCAGAAAAAAAATAGAAAAAAAGAAGGCACAGAACAAAAAAGAAACACAGAAAATAACTATAATGAAAAGGGAATGTGAGATTTAACTGTTAGGATCCAAAGGTTAATAATCTCTGAATGAAGAGGAAAGAGGGTGTTGGATGAGACTGAGAGAGTGAGAGCATGAGGGCGAAGCAGTGGGGGTGGGCGGGTTTTGCAGACACAGTGCTCTCAGGCCCACACCGGTTCCCTCTGCACTGACCTACTTTCAGTCTGGATTTTATTTAGATCAAATACAGACCGCTGCAAAAAGATTCTGTTTGAGTTTTCTTTGTGGGCTATTTATGACTTTGCTGGAGTGCTCAAATAGTTTCAACCTCTGTCCCACTGGGAGGAACACTAGTTTGATTTTTTTGCGATATCCACATGTATTTTGTCTCACTGAATCCCCACAATGAGATCATCCAGCAGGAGAATAAATAACATGTGCAGACTGTAGAAAGATGAAATAGACAATACTGCACTTCTCAAGAGATAGCTGTATTACAGCTCAGATTAACCACCAATGTGAGGAGCAGAGCACATCACAGAAAGAACTATGACATGTTATTGAGTCAAGACTCACCGCAATTGATTTAGTTAACTCATGAAAGGACTATGCAGGAAGGGATTAAAGATCAGGCTTCTTTGTGTAAAGAGAAAGAATCAAATATCCTGTTCGGGGGCTGATGTAGCAGTATACTAATGCGATTATATCACAAGAAAAACCAGAGACAGCGAAAAGTATTTATTTTCAACAACACCAGGTGATTAGCATGTGAAATATTAGTATATATTTGAAAAAAAAGACGTAACTTTTTTAAAGGTTTTTAAAATTTTGACTTATTATTACTATTGCAATTGAGCCTGTTTAATAATTTGTCAAATCTTATCTTATTTCCTCATTAAAGGAGTCACGGCGGTAATGCCATAATGATAGTCTGTTTCGGAGGATTATTACATTTAAGAGTGTCAGTATTTAATCTGAGTATTAAGCACAGGATGACATGGCGCTTTTTTAACGTCCGAATAAAATGGCATCAGCAGTAAGGAAGTAAGGCTGCCTCTTGTGTAGAGGAGGACAATCAGAAAAAAAAACATACTACGGACGAGTTGAGATGCATGCACAAAAAACTGTATGTGCATGAGTCTACTGCTCTTGATAGTTGTACCAATCTGTAGCATAACATGCTGGTTAGGCAGCTGCAGATCAGCTCCTTGTGAACTGAAAAAAAAATGCCAAAGAGGTACCAAGGCCAAATGATCAAGTGTAAGCATGTCACAAGCTGGGAGTGAGGATGGCAGTCTTTGAAATGTTGAAAAAAACCAAAGCAAGTGTCACACACTTTATCTCCATATACATTCCACTTTAAATGATCAATGATCCAGCCCTTAGGCCTTGCTCAAGATCAGTGTTCTTAAAACAAAAACTCCTGTATATAGACCATACTTTTATTTCTGATGACTGTATTCTATCATCTCTTATTTTGAGATGAACTAACTCTGGCTACCATATATGATATGTTCATATCATATAAGATATGTTAAAAGCTTAATTTCTTCACACCAAAAGGACAATATGATTATGTGATAATATGATAACTAGGATGTGGCCAATGTAATACACCTGTGACTTATAACTCATCACAATCCTTGGTGTGCCGAAATTTTCTACTGCATATAGTTTTTTTTAAATGTTCCAAGCCTTGTTCACTGTTTTAGTAACACATATTTTCTATAGATGTAAACAGTGTGATTCTATGCCTGTTAGGAGTGTATTTTATTTTGTGTGTCATTTTGGAGATGAAAGGTCAAGTAGACAAGGCTGAGAGGGGTCATTCTCTGAGAAGCACTGAATTCTAACAAATAATTCAGGTGTTGGAATCACTGAATAGAAAAGTCGCTGATTATTATTTCATTTTTTATTTTAAATTCTTTATCTACAGCTAAAACGATGAACATTATATCTGGATTTGAAATAGTGCTCTCAGTTAAATTACAGTTACTCTGTCCCAGCAGTACATATACCTATGTCTGACCAGCTGAACTACAACGACAGCTTACTGTTTGGCCCTTATCAAGTGTTGTTACAATGTCTAAGGAGATCCCAGGGCTTCCTGAACTGCATTGACAAATCTAAACTCAAGACATTGTTTATTAAAACACTGATATAAATCAGAGGTATTCCACTCTGTGTGTGAAAATCTAATTCATAACCAGCAGGCTGTGTACAGATTGGTACAACTATGAAGAGTTTTCTATCGAGTGCATATGTTTCGACAACATGCTCTCTAAATTAGTCAGTATCTCTAAATGAGTGTCTGAAATGGATTATTGTGTGACTGCTGGTAAGCAGGTCAGTATGGCTCCTTGTGAGAAGCTGCCATGACACCTGCTGAGGATCTGTGGGTGTTTGAAGCCTCATTTTGTGTAACCTGATGTCCTATATTTAAAATAGGCTATTCTATTTTCTCTCTTGATACAGTTCCATTTAAAATTAATCTATCTGGAGGTTTGTAACCCATCTTCTAATAGAATAGTTGTGTAGTGCTGTGTGATATGTTGCATGCATTCTGCACGAGACAAAGCTAAATAAATCCTACTTTCTTACATTTAGTCCTCTCAGTTGCTCTCTCTTTCTCCCTAATACCTACCCTTGCCAGTTTCTTTCTTTATTCTGCTTCCTACTTCGGTCTCTAAAAATTCCATTTAGAGATATGAACGGTTTCTATGGAAACTGCCTTCGCCCACTCCCTGCTGATGGAGGGTGCGGCTGCTGCAGCAATATCTCAGTTAGACAGTGTTGCCAGGCAACAAGTCACATGGGTTTCCTAGCAACAACACCACTGCAGGAACCTGACAATCCTCTTAACCTTTCTCTCCCTCCATCCCCCCACACCTCACATTTTCCTCCATCCCCCTGTACGTCTGCTCTGTTCTTCCTCTCAAAAATTGCTTTTAATGTTACTGGATCTCTCATTTTCTTCGTGGCACTCTTGCATTACTGATAATAGCTGGTCTCCCCTCTGGCATTAGACAAATGTCTCCTCATCTGCGCCATGGGTCACTTACATAAACACAGTTTTGAGGGTGCTGCATTTAGATGCACCACAGCATGTCGTACAACTTCATTATGATAAAAAATTCACAGCAGACATGACAATGTGTAACAAAAAAGGCTGCAGCTCTTGATGCATTGCAAAGAGGGTCAAACTGTAATCTATTGTATGTTTTTGCTTCAGCACTGTGCCATGCAGCAAATCATTTCCATGCCCAACAAAGCACCCTTAAATGAACTGCAGTATGCTTTTCATTGTGCCTACGGACAATATTTGAATCTTTACATGATCGTAGTGGCAGCTTCTCATCTACTCTTAGAAAGCTAGCAGAGATATGTGCAGGAAACTGAATAATCTGAGTCAAATACACGAGCTTGTCTACAGACAGGGTTTATTCAAACATGTTTACTGACAGAAAACTGATAAAAAAAATCTGTCATGCCACCCTTCACCCGGTCCTCCAGTCATTTCTGTCAGTCTCTACACCCCATAATACTTCCTACTTTGTTTTGCTT
The DNA here is from genome assembly GCF_027942865.1 of Odontesthes bonariensis. NCBI lineage: Eukaryota > Metazoa > Chordata > Actinopteri > Atheriniformes > Atherinopsidae > Odontesthes > Odontesthes bonariensis. The sequence goes on along the minus strand of NC_134521.1, from coordinate 13,823,740 downwards.
CTCAAAACAATATGCGTTCAAAAGAGTAATACATTCGCATCACAAAATCGTCCGTCCAGAAAAAGTCAGACCTCACAATCGCTTGGCGCTATTTTTGCCTCCCTTCATATCAATGCGTTCAGCCACCTGCCGATAGCCGCACCTGTTACGGTGTTTGCTGCTCGGAAGCAGGGGACTGCTCGGTCTGCACTTCGGTCTGCACAGTTTACACAGCAGGCAGTGATACGAAGGTAGAGAGAAATAGCGCCAAGCGATTGTGAGGTCTGATTTTTTCTGGACGGACGATTTTGTGATGCGAATGTATTACTCTTTTGAACGCATATTGTTTTGAGAAGCAAAACGTTTTATTTTTGGGACCCTAGCCAACTAGCCGGACTACCTTCGTCAACGCCAAAACAAGGCCGGAACTCGGCTCAAAGGATGCAGCAGGGGATAAGAAAATGTTCATAAATGATATTGCTAATATGGGATGTCATACAGCTTCACGTCAAAAGAGGTGAACTATCCCTTTAAGGTAGGATGCAGTTGTTCATTTTTCACTCTGCATAAGGGCCCCAGACTTCTGGAGTTTCATTTAAGCTCTGCATCAACAAATCACTGGAATTCAAGACAATGTGGATATTCAACTAATAATTCTGTTGAATCCCCAGAAACCAGTGTACAACCAATAATCATTATATGCACTATATTAGGGAGAATTTGCTTTAAGGTGTGTTGTCATCCAACGACTGAATCAAACCATCTCCATGAATGATACAACATGGCAATGCTTGTAGCTCGCCATGAAGTTCTGTCCCACCAGTTCTCCTAATGAATTTTTAAAGATAAAGACTGACATTTTGGGGAACTGACTTCACTTACTGGCTGAAAATTAGATCAACAGATACCACTTTTTTGTCTGTGTGCTTAATATAGTGTTTGAGCTTATAGTTAAGCTAGCCTAAAGAGTGGACACAGCTCTAAGTAGGCTAAATGTGAAATTAAACAAACAAACGATAAAAAGAACATTGTAGTTAAAGGGTTTTGTTATTTTTTTGCCTTTTTTTTCTCAAATATATTTCAAATATATATATATTTTATAATATATATTTCTTACAGACAAAAAAACAAGATAAAACATCTTTCTTGGTGAGCTTAAGAGTGCTTGGCAGGCTAATTTAGCATGTTCAAACACCCCCAATAGTTTTTAAATACCAAGCTAACTACCTAATGAATGCAACACTATATTATTTAGGCTGATGTGAGAATGATATCGACATTCTCATATAAAACTATAAATCACTTAAAATATATCAAAACCCATAACTAGCTGAATGATGAAAGCGTTAACAGTGAAAAAAAGAAACGTACATGAAAAAAGTGTCAATTTTTCACAAAGATTCAATCAGACAAATGTTTAAAAAAAACAGAAAGAGTATTTGGTCAAGGAACCACACGGCCTCACAGGCCAATGGCACATGTATATATACACATATATATATATATATATATATATATATATATATATATATATATATACATATATATTATTCATAGATACAAACATCCATGTTCTTATTGTTATATCTCATTGCAATGTAGAGTCCTGAATAAGTTGTTTAGATAATCCACATTATGGCATACTACATGGTAAGTGTAAGTGTAAAAAAGTGTAATTTTTCACATAAAGTTGTAACTTTTTTCTAATTTTCCACTTTAAACTTCTATTCTTATATCCATGTAGATATATGACTTTTTTTTTTTAATTAATTTTGTTTTGTTTACCTACAATTCACCAATACTCCAGTGTCAAATTTAGCCATTTTTAACATCATCATATCTGTGTTGAGCCATAACAAATAAAAATGATCAAATCTCACAAAAGAAGCTGTCACACACAGACACAGAGCTTTTTCACCTATGCCCTAAGTAATACAGTGGACTCCTGCTCACCTGCAGCACTCGATACAGTGGGCCAGTTTTGCACCAACATCCCCTGAGCTCCCTGCATCACCGAGGCCTCCTCCATGTGGACAGAACTGGAAGGCAAAATACATTCCGCAAAATCAGTAAGACATTTTTAAACATTATTTGAAGGGACCAATCCTGACTTTACAGACAATTTTCTATTAGCATATGCTGTTAGGATAAGTTAGCACGAGCTAAGTGTAGAAGCCAGCAGAAGCAAGGAGAAGCTACTTGGTGGGTTTTGATCTCTCTCATTGTGAACATTAAGTACCTGAAACGATCTGTTTCTCAATCATTTACCTGGGCAACGCTGTGAGTACAAGCAGGCATGTCCCCTACAAAGGGGACATTTTTTAATTTCTTTTTTCATGTGTGTTTTCTCTCTGCCCTGCTCTTGTTCACAATCCCTGCACACATTTCATTGCACGGCACACCACTACCGAACCATCCAACCTAGCAAGGACCCTGCTGCCCTCGTATCACTGAAAATAAACCGGGAAGAAGCCAGTTGTCATGTGAAAAGTCTTGTGCTCGATGCAATTGGATTTTGGTAACCTTAGCATCGGGTAACCATCTGATGTATGTGTTAAGCCAAAGACTTGCATTATCAGTTTTTGTTACTTTGGTAATATCATTGTCATCAATGCTAAGTGAATATTTCCATTCTGATACTTTCACTTGTGACCTTGTGTAATTAGCTCTTTCTCATGTTTCCTAGGAATTGCACTTTGGTTCAGATGTGTACTGATGAATTAACCAATTCTAGAATTGGACATTATGTAGAGTAGCAGAGTTACTGGTGCAGAGTTGGAGTGGACACAGCAGGTAGTGTCATCTGCTGGTGATCAGAGATGTGGGCAGGTCCTCAATAGCCTAATTTATTGATCCCATTGAATGAAATATGAGGCGTGGAGTTTCACCCAAACCATTGTAAAGTCAAGCTTTTTCTGCCTTGCTGCTGTTACGTGGAAATGTAATTTGTAGCATACAGTGTAATAACATGGCATAGTGCAGGAAAAGTTCATATCCTCTGGATTTGACCATTAGTGTTGTACTCAAGGAAACTGACACATTGTTAAAAATGAAACTTAAAAATTTGATTTATTTAAGTCTAATTTGAAAAATGACATTAAAATGTAATTTAATAGAAATAATAGAAAATGATAAAATTGAACAATATCAGTCACTTTGTAGAGTTTTGTCCTAATCACACAACTAACTTGCTACTAGAAGAAACAGTGTAAAGTCATAGATCACAACTAGGGGTGCGCGATCTGACGATATAAAATCGTGACTGGCGAGGAAGAGTGGAGAATCGCAGGCGATCTACCAAATTAGAGATCCGTATAGATCGCCTTTGCCAATCAGCGCAATGATTTATTTTTTTTATTTTTTAATGCTGGTTCCCGCCGATGCGGCAGACGTAGGGCGTCCTTAACCCAACCGACCAATAATAGCGAACTGTGCGTCGTGACACTTTCTTACACGCCTCCATGTTGTGTTTGTAAAAACTTAGAAAACGCATGTACAGCCATGGCTGAAAGCCAAGCCGACGAGCTGGTGAAGAAGAGGAAATCCACCTCTGTAATTTGGAATTGGTTCGGGTTTTCTTCTACCATAACCCACTGCTGCTGGTCCACATCAGGAATGGGAACAGCAGCAGCGGCACCATCCACAGCACATCCATAGCGGCGCACGGGAGAAACTCACGGCCAGCAGCAGCACTCTCGGGTCGGATGAGGAAACCGCTAGCTCGTAAGCTAACTACGGTGCAAGAGAAAAGGGATGCACCGCGACCGTGACAAACATTACACAGTTGAAAAGTATTCCTTTAGGGCGCTCTGGTGATGGCAGTGCGTGACTGTGGCTACAGTAAATGAACATGCAGCGTTGCTCATCTGTTGCTAAATGGCATCATGAGGTGGAGTCAAGTCGTCATCAGTGGTTCGTTTTTCTATTTCCGGTTGCTTCACTCACTGTGTCAGATGTCATCAATTAGATCATTATTTTTCATCTTGAATTGGGTTACAGTTGAATTACAATGTGTTGATTGCCAAATTCTTTCTTTTACTCCTTAGCTCTTCTGTGGTTCAGCATGTCGACTTAACTCTACTGTAATTGGTCTTTTTGTTTTTTTTGGATGGAAGATCGTGATAAAAAATCGAAATCGTGATTTTATGCAAAAAAATAATGATACAACATTTTTTTCATATCGCCCACCCCTAATCACAACTAAGAAAAAAACTCACCTTGACATATTGTTTTTTATGTATTAAAAGAGATAAAACATGTGTCTTTAAGATTTGGATGTTCTGGTTCGAAAACTCGATTTCTATTAGTGCCAGGTAATAGCTTATGCCTCCTTTTAGCCTTTAAGCTAAACGAAGGCTGTATGTATATGTAGCTTCATATTCATCATACATGAATTATGGTCTTAATGATTTATTGATGATTAATTCAAACTATTCACTTAATAAAGTCAGACTTAAGTGTTTGTAACACTTTGTAAACTGAACTGAAACACATGTCAAGGAAAGGATTCCATTCATTCATGGCAAAAATACTATTTACTGCACACAGTATAAAACCTACATGTGGCCTCTGCAATGCAGCATATCAGCTCCGTCTCCAACTACAACACATATTATGTTGTGTAGATATATTCTGAGCAAGTTATGAAAATATGACACAGATAGGACTGGTGTATTCTACAGTGTCTGACTACACCAGGAATATAGGTCAGTGCTGTTGCTGCTACATGCTATGTGATATAGTCTATCACGCCTGTGTTGGGGTTAAGGGTTAATGTGAGCCGTGTCTGTGTCTGTGTACATTACAAGCACTGTCATTTTAAAGATGGCAGTGGCAAAAAGCAGTGGTGATTTGTGTTAATCCATGGCGTGTTACAGTGACTTGATTATGATTCTCTGCACACCACAGAAATTAACACTAATATCCAATTAAGTCAAACTTAAACGGAACAGATGACTGCACAACTGAGCTGTAAGCATTGTTAGCATGAAATTATGAAAATTTTGATTTAGCATGGGCATGTGCAGGGGAAACTCATTAGTTCATGACGTTCCAGCTGTCCACATAGCATATTAGAAAAGCACTCCATTTCACTTTTGTTTGAGTTGATTATTTCAAAATGTGACAGATGTGTTTTTTGTCTAATTGTTGATGTTGTATATGATCATCTTAATTTCATTATTTACCCATATTTGTTTGTTTATGCATATATCTCTCTTTGTACCAACACCTATGGTATCCTTCTTATCCAAATCTTGCAAATCATGTTATTGGGAGATGACTTTGCTGGACGATACACATGTGTAGAGCTGAAAAGTGGACCAATGCCTCAGAAAGCATGGGATAGCCCTGTTTTAGTAAGCCCTGTCTATAAATTGGATCTGATGTAGTAATAAAGCCTTATGATCCCTCAGTTTAAGAAAGAGTTCATGTAAGTTGAAACTGTCCCATGAGAAATGCACACACATGTGCTTGCAGGGCAGTTGTAAAGGCAGACACTGTTGCTTGTGTGTATCTCACTATCTGGGAAAGGTCATCGTCAGCCTATTTGTCCTTCATGGTTCCTGCTTGAGGACTGTAAGAGGGGGAAGCAACGCTCTGAATGTAGATGACCTATATAGTATTACACTGCAGAGGAGGAGTGCTACCGCAGCCATTAATGGAGCTGCTCATGAATTTTCCCAAAGGAAGAATACAGAGCTGAGGTTCAAGCAAACGCTGAGGGACTAGCAGCAGTCATATCCAAAAACTCAAGATATTGAACTGCAGTATGATGCTGCAGTGCCTTCTTTTCAAATCCACTTTTTATGGACGCCATTTTAAGGTGTAGCTATGAGTGGGATTAAGATGCCAATAAAAGTTGTACTTGTATCCTTTTTACACCAAAATTTCATGCAGGTTTTTTTTTAAAAGCAGAAATATCCACTAAAACAATTTACTTTTTTTTCCCAGGAATATCCTATAGATTACTAAAACAAGAAACATGAGTATCAAGTTTCTATAAGGCTGTGGTTTATTGATTAAGTGATTTTTGTGTAAAAAGTTTAAAGAAACTTAAAGATTAAAACTAGTTTTACACATTGCTACTAGATCCCATGCAGACTAGTAACGTTAATTTATTGCATGTCCTTTAAACAACAGTTAAAGTAAATGTAAAAGAGTTGTTTTAAAAACTTAATGGGACTGCAGTTAATCTTGCAGCCCTGTTCGCAGCACTCCAAGGTGTCATGTTTCCATCTGAGATTTTTTCTTTTGGCCATCTGTTGCTTCTGTAAAAACTGATCTTAGTTCTCTACATGGGTTTTTAATGGGTTTGATTCTAGGTCAGGATTTATTGCAGGCTAATTCAACACAGGTAATCTTTTACTTTTTAAATGATACTTTTGAGCATTTGCATGATCGCTTTGGTATGTTTGTTGTTTTTATTTCCCTGAATTACCTTTTATTCTAGGTAAATAACGTTACATTTTTGTGTGTCTGAAGGTTATATCTCATTGTAGACATGGTAAGCAAGACAAAAAGGTGTAACTTTTTTTGACAGGATCAAAAGTTGCTAAAGAGTCAAAGATGGAAAATGCTTACCTCTGCATCCCTGCCCTCAAAGATGCAGAATATCGCCAGTCAGCATTCGGTGCTTTTGGCTGAGTGAGCAAGAGGAAGAGAAGAGAGAAGATGAGAGAAAAGAGAAGAGAGATAGATGAGGAGACACAGAAAAAGGGGAAGGGGGGGAGTGAGTTCAATTTGATCTCATACTGTGCAAAGGGCCATGGTCGCATCAATTAATCATGATGCACATCCCAGTTCAGGATGTGATAGGAACACTGCAGTTGTGTCCCCCTTTGCAGAAGCACACTCGCACACATACATATTGATATCCACACAAATATTTGTGGACAGGACAGTCACTGAAAGCCATATTGACAGTCATTTGAAAGGTTTTTTATTTCGATTTCTAACAAAATATGAGAGCTGTGAGAGTTATGCTCTGTCCCCAAACTGCTGCTGTGTTTGAACAGACTGAGGTTGAGTGCGCTGAGTGCTAGAAATTCCCAGCAGACCTTCTCGTAAATCACTGCCTTTAAAATCCAATAAGCAACAGCTATCAATGCCAGGGCAAACACCTCTAATATCTCTAGCATTTATCAGGCCAGTGTGAAAAAGAAACATCATTTCATTCATGTGTATTTTGGTGTAAGAGAGGTCATCGATAAGATTTAATCATAGCTGTATTGTCTTTTATGTACTGACTTCATCTCTCCTCACCATACTTGCGTTTGACATGTAATTGATTCTGAAGACTGTCCATCTCACCTTAAACATATTCATCTATTTTGGTATTACACTTTGTGTTAGCCCTCGAAGCCTGGAAAACACTGTGATATCTGAATTTTTCTTAGAACATTGATTTATTTTTTTAATTCTGGTGTAAATGCTTTTAAATAACCTTGCAATAGTTGTCCTGAGTTATAGTTATTAGACAATTGGTGATACTGACCAGGTTGCCTGGGCTTTGATTCATTTGTCTATGATGAAGCTAAATTTAGCTCATTATCATGCTTTTAACTCCAAAGAACCGCATAAATCCCATAGGGGCAGAAGCAGTACTTTTAATGAGCTACCCTTTCATGGACATTAAATATCACTGACTCTTTCGTAATCATTTTCCTCATGAGCTGGTACCCATGCAAACCATGAAATGACGGTGAACACCGTCTTACAGCTAATGCTAAAATCTGTCGGCACTATGTGGATTCCAGTTGTGGACCTGCGAAATTCTGACCTGCAGCAGCAAGTGTCCCATATATGGATGGCACGTAATGCTCCGCTTATTAAATCAGAGGGGAGTATTTTCTGCTGGTAGACCCAGCCTCTTTTAATAAATCTAATCTGCAGGGCTGAGAAACAGAGTCTGGAGGTTAATCTAATTTGTGCTGCCACACTGCAACACTTGTATTGGTTGGAACTAGTGTGCTACTGACTTGACTTCTGATAATTACGATGATGCATGCAACTAACCTCCAAGACCTTTGCTTTGATAACCTGATATTAGAAAACATATTTTGCAAGTATTGTAATCATCAGCCTCTCTAGCCTTTTTGTTGTGAAAGCAGAGAATGCTGATCATTCATTTTTTGTTAGAACCCAGACTCTGTAAGACGAGCAGACAAATTCAAGATTAAAAGCAACACAGATGATCGCTGCATATTTTGCAAGCAGCTTGAACACTTAATTTTAATAGCAGCAGTTTTTGTGCGTTATATTCTAAAATAAGTTAAATCATTAGCAATGTAAGTAGATTATATGATTGGTTGTTTAACTCACCTGGAATTCTAACAGGGTAAGGAAATTGTAGCACTCTAATGCAATCATAGTGCAGTCCTCTAAGACCACACACACCAAAATATACACCGAGCACAACTCTCAGACTGTGCTAGATGTAAAAATAGCCAGTCTAAGATCAGGTCTAAGTGTTACTATTTAGATGTAACTAACTGCTACGTTTTACTCATTCACACACATCCACAGACAAAAAACAAACAAATCTGAGACACTAGTGGAGACAATGCATGACGTGTTTGTGTTGCAGATGTGATGACACCTTCAAACTAAAGCACAAATTTTTGAATCATCAGCAATAACACAAGTTGAAAAGCATCCCAGCTGACACTAATTCAGAGTGAGTGCTGAACTTGGCAGGACTGCATGAATGCACCGTACAAGTGGGAAGCGAACAAAGAGAATGAAGGCTGCAAAGATACTTTTCGCTGCAAGAAGGGATCAAACATGACATATAGAAAATGTCATCTCCAAGCAGCAAGACAAATAACACGAGTGAAATGTATACAGGTTTGCTATGAGTGTTAAATGCTGCTTGCAGCTGAATGAAATTTCAGTACATAGGTGCTGCTATCTAAACAGGATGATTCATGACCCTTGGTTATGCGTGCAAAGGTAGACATAAAAAATGAATGACACACCTCTGGGCAGATTTGCAGTGAGGCATCAGGCATACTCAGTCTCCGTACAAATCCACTTCCACTGGTGAAGAAACGGTCAGCTCCGCTACCCCAGGTGCCACTGATGGGCCGTCCTGTATTGTAGAACATGAAAGTGTCGCTGCCAGAGGTGGCCGTCAGGCAGGTCTTGTAGCAGTACGTCTTTGTTAAGGAGCCATTCCCACGCACTTCGATGTAGTGCGGCTCCACTTTAAGGTCTCTCCGAAGCATCACATTGTTATTAGGCTGTCCAGGGGCTCCACCACCACCTGGCCCACCAGCACTTACACTGCTGCTCCCACCATCTGGAGGCGGTTTCTGTGACACACAGCAAGGGGAGCAGGAACCAGGCTGGGTGCAATAGGCGTGACAGCGTACGATGGCCAGTACCACCACAGTTACAAGAAAAACAAAGGTTGTGGCGCTCAAAGCCACAATCAAATAGAGGGTCACGTTGGAGAAAAGCAATGTGCTGTGAGGTCGCATGGTCTTCTTGGGGTCAGGAGCCACTTTTGGTGGTGCCTCCATGACAGCCACATTGATGGTGGCAGTGGAGGAGAGAGCAGGCTGGCCGTGGTCTTTCACAAGAACAGTTAGAGCAAATGATGTGGAGTTGTCTTCCAAGATCCTCCTGGTGGTCCTGATCTCTCCAGTGTGTTCATGCACTTTGAACAAGTCCAAGTCTGTAGCTGTTTCCAGCCCATAGACCAGCCAAGCATTTGGACCAGCATCTGCATCATATGCCACCACTTTGGTCACCAAGACACCAGGCTCAGCGTTCTTTTGTACTGTCTCCAAGGAGCGTGTCCCATTGCCACGAGGGCTGACTATCAATGGAGCATGGTCATTCTGATCCATTATGTAGATGTAGACTGTGGCAACTCGGCTGAGCGGAGGAATGCCCCCATCCTGGGCTTTGACCTGGAAATGAAACTCTCTCAGTGATTCATAGTCAAAGGCTCGCAGCGCATATGCCTCGCCTGTATCAGCCTTCACAGACACATACGAGGTGACAGGAATGCCATGGTTGTTGTCATTGAGCACTGTGTAGGTGATGCGTGCATTCTCTTTGATGTCTGCATCTTGAGCTTTCACAGTACACAAAGAGGCCCCAGGGCCATTGTTCTCAGCCACATAGACTGTATATGAAGTTTGTTCAAAGCGTGGTGGGTTGTCATTAACATCAGCCACATCCACCTGTATGGTCTTCTGGGAAGATAGGGGAGGATTTCCTCCATCTGTGGCACTCAGAGTTACATTGTAGGCATCAGTGGTCTCACGGTCCAGGAAGGCTGAGGTAACCAGAGTGTAGTAGTTTCTGAATGACTTGATCTTGAATGGAAGGCCTGCTGGGATCTCTAAGCTCACCTGCTTGTTGGCCCCCGAGTCTCGATCAGTAACACTAATGAGGGCTACAACTGTGTCTGCACGGGCGTCCTCTCTCACAGGGCTAGACAGAGATGACAGCACTATCTGAGGGACGTTGTCATTCACATCCACTACCTCCACAACCACCTTACAGTGTGCTGCCACAGCTCCAGGGCCCTTATCCATCGCTTGGATGTACATCTCATAGGAGTTGGTCTCTTCATAGTCAACATTGCTTCTCACTCGTATTTCTCCTGTATTAGTGTCCATGCTAAACATCTGCCTGACTCTCTCGGGAGTGTAGCTGCTGAATGAGTAGTACACCTCTCCGTTTGTGCCCTCGTCCAGGTCAGTTGCATTCAGTTTAATCACCAGGGTGTCTTTGGGCGAGTTTTCCAACAATTTCACCTTGTACACCGAGCTGTCAAACATAGGAACATTGTCATTTGAGTCCAGGACCCGCACGTTGACTATGGCCGTTCCTGTTTTATCTGGTGTTCCACCATCGACAGCACTTAGAATTAATTGATGGTAAGGCGTCTGCTCACGATCAAGAGGCTTTTTGAGCACAAGCTCGATGTGCTTTGTGTTGAGTGAGGGCTTATTAGATACCAGCGCGAAATGGTCATTTGTGCTAAGCTGATACATACGGACTGAATTGGACCCAATGTCTGGATCTTGAGCGTTTTCAATGGGGTAACGAGACCCCGGCAAAGCAGATTCTGTGATTTCCAATTGATACTCGTCTCGGGGAAACTGCGGCGCATTGTCATTAGCATCCAAGATCTCCACCTCGACATGATGCACCTCAGTGGGGTTTTCGACCATCACCTCCAGATTAATAAAGCAGGTGCTGGATAAATCACACAGTGACTCTCTGTCGATCCTTTCATTGACGAGTAATTTCCCATTTTTGGGATTGACAATCACGTAGCGTTTACCGCTGTTGGAGCTTGCCTTAATTTTTCGGGTGGCGAGCTTTCGAATATCCAGCCCCAGATCGTGCGCCAGATCACCGACCAGTGCCCCATTTTCTAGTTCTTCTGTAATAGAATATCTCAACTGTCCAAACGAAAGGCCACAAAATAAGGTAAATAGCACAAAATAAAAAGGCACATTACTCCCTATCCAGTTGCATATCCCCGCCACAGCCATTGCAAGCTCACAAGATCCGCAGACGGATTAAACGCAGCCTTCCGCCTTTTTAGCTTGCAGTATCTTGAATCCCAGCACCTCATTAAGGTGGGCTAATTGATCTCCTGGTGAGTGGAACAGAAGCGGCTCATCCATTGTTTTCCCCGGCTGAGGTGAATCCTCTCCAGCGCACCCATGTTCCTTTTGTCCGTGATACGCTTTTTTGTCTCCAATGCGCGCCGCTGACGGGTGTGTTTCCCTGCCGCTGGAGCTGTGAGATAGTAAAGACGCCATGAATCTACACTTACAAAAAACGGAAACAAGGTGAACATTTCAAAATAAAATGCATGGTTTTCTGAACATGCGTGTTTCTAATAAAGGAGAAGGAAAAAAAAACACGTTGAGGTGTTCTCTTAGTTGTATGATAGGGTAGTTGAAATGAAAGGCTAAGAGTCATGGCTTTAGTGTATCCTTGATTTCTAACTCACTGAACTCATATTTTTTAATCTGATTTGTGGACAAACCCTTATTTGATAATAAGAACATTAGATTGTGTTTGATAAACGTCATGGTATATGTAGCTAAAATATTATTAAATAAAGTGCCTCATTAGAATTTTATAGGAGCACAGTCTGTGTTCTGTAATAGCAGCCTTATTATTAGTACGCGACCGGAAGTTATGTAATTGAATATAGCAAACTTGATGTTGGAAGGACGGTATCCCACCCTGGCGCGCGCTCAGACTTCAGCTCTCTCCTCCGCGGTGGCGCAGCTCCCCTCCTCCCTCCAAACCCACTCTCTCCTTCCATCCCTCCATTCCGATGTTGGTGTAGGGTCTGATAGCTACCAGACGACTAACACCTCCAGAAAAAACGAAAAAAAAACACAATGGCGACTGCAGATAACGCCCACACAGACATATGTGCACCCAGTGACACCAATTTGCTTGTTCCCCACATAAAATCCAACTGATGTATACAGATTTGCAGTACGTGACTGTAACATTAATTATTGAGGTTTAACCTAAATATTTGACAAGATATTTGTAGTAAATATATAATTTACTACATTCATTGCTCGTGCACTGTTGCTCGTGCGGATAAGGTCTCGTACTCTTTACAAATATGTGACATCAAAGCGGGGAAAACATGGTCACAGACACAGACACATGTTTTGGGGACTAGCTTATGTTTGTCGTCCTTAGTCTGTGCTCCTGTCGCAAGGATTGTTAATATGCCGGTAGCTATTCTGAGGCGTAGCCTACCGCATGGCGAGCATTTGGGAAAGGCGCAGTGCACTGACAATTGCAACCTTCCCTCCACATGGATCACTGACAGTGGCAGACCTCAGCCTGTCAGGTCGCATAACCGTTTTGAAGATTACCCACGGTGGACCCCATAAAGCCAGAGCGGAAACCTAATTTCGTCCCATATACCCCGAAGAGAAACCTGATAGGCTACACTATTATTTGGATACCGACACAAGGAGGCTGAAAAAATATGAAAAAGGATCACAGAGACACGAGCACATATTTAATGTAAGCATTATCTTTTCTTTTTCGATCAAGGAAGGCACTGCTCAGTGTTCTTAATGTCCTTTTTTGACCTAGTAATTATCCATATAATCTTACTTCCAGTGACCAAAACAAAAGAAAACTAAAATAGCAAATGATGAACACTCATGCTGTTCCAGATTTTGCACACTAGGACCATGACTGACTCTCATTATATAAATTCCAGCCCACGTTAACTGGGCTGATGTACTATTGGAGAACTATAAATGGAGAATATGAATTACATCTATGATTATTCAATCTCAAGTCTAAAAGGATGGGTATTTAAAGCTCTAATATAAACTTTAGGAGTCATCACTTCAAAGAGAAGAATCCTTTGGTTAGGAGTTTGGAGTGAGGATCAACCAGTAAAGCCTAAACTGAAGACCACAGAGACTTGTTCTTGTAAGGTTGCGGTAGATCTCTATTGAAGGCAGGTGCATGACATCGGTCTGATATCACCTGATGATGCAAGCTGCATTGGTGACCACTTGTAAAAGACTGCGATAAAACAGTCTAAACAGTATGGAATATTCTTTTCATTTATTACCTTGATATCAAGTGTAAAATATAAGAGGAAATAAAAATAAATGCTCTGTACAAACCTGCAGAAGAGCTGCGTTGTACTACATCCTTTTGCAATTAAATTTCTTTCAAATTCTCTGAGTGACCATATTTTTTACATGTCAAGTGTTTGTTAATAGTAACACAAACCAGGACCGTGTAGCATGATAAATGATTTAGGATCTATCAACGTAAAACCATAATGAGCTTATTTCTGCAATCCATATAAAATGCACAAAAGTGCTTCTAAGTTGGATGAATGTGTGCATTTTAAGTTAACTATGAAAACCCAGGGTGATGTGGATAATTTTTTTGTTTGAGAAAGAATGCGTGACCTTTTGTTGTAAAGACATTTTTGTGTGTTGTTGTGGATGTAATGAATAGAACACTAGTTCTTACTGTATGAATAGTACTTTAACAGCCTTACCCAAATCTGACAATGCGTGCTTTCTTTGAGTTAGATTCTGCCACTGGTGCACTGACGTATTCCCGAGGCAGAGATGGTGTTTCTCAGGCTCTTTTTTTTGTTACAAAATGAAAATATTAACCATGGCCAGATTGAATGATTCAGAGAAACATCCATGCATGATTTAAGTCTGTCTCTGGAATGGTCAAGAAGTATACTAAAACGGCAAGCGAATCATAACAAATGGGCACAAACAGATATTGTGCGGTCAATAACCATGGCTCTTCTCTCAGAGTGAAGCTTTTAGTGGAGTAACACGTGGTAGCAGCTGTAAACTCTGCTGTGAACAGCTAACCACTTAAATAAAGGAATAATTATTAACATGTAACTGTGAGAGCCGGGCAAGTCATTTTAGAGTGAGGCCAAAGTTTGTAAAATCCATCCAAAACAAACAAGCAATGTCAGTCAGAACATCTGGCAGGGCAAGAGTGTCCTGATAGCCTTAAGCGGAATAGATTAAAGGACGAATGCATCTAATGGGGGAAGCTGCAACACTTCATGTGAATGGACACAGTTAGCCAGGTGCCTGGTGGTGTTTTAATATTTAACATTGATTGTTATTAACAATAAATTACACTTGAAAGTGAAAATATCAACTTTTAGGAATCAACGATGAAAAAAAAGGGGGAAATATATGTGAAAACTAGTCAAATATTTTTTTATTGAAAATATTACTTTAGTATCTACAGTATCTACAGATGTAAAGGAAAAAAAACTCAAAGAAAAAGAACATGAACGATGGGAAGCAGGTCTTCATGTCTCGTTAGACATAAAAAATGACACTTCATACACTTTAATGATCTGAATTAAAAGAAGAGACATTTCCATTCAAATATGCTGCCAATTGTTCACCCGCCTGCTTGTGGGAACTGCTTTAAATTTGTTGCAAAAGACTCATGTTTCCGTAGCAACAGCAACTTGAAGAAATGTGAGAGCTGTGATCAAAATTCTGAATCGGATGTATTGTGTCCACACAAAAGTACGCTATTTTTTCAATATGCAAGCAAACAAACAAAAGCTTAGCTCACTGATTGATTAAATACTGAGATAATCTTCTCCAGTTAACCTTCTTTATCCAGAGATAAGATATGTTTCTGTCTGTCTTAAGTGATTCAACAGCAGGATGGGACTGAATCAGTGTCTGTTCATTAATTTGTGGATTAAATGTCAAACTGCCACTGCAGCATTACAGTACAGAAGATTGGAAGGACATATATTTCTGTATTTCTACGCAGACAACATCACTTTTCCAAACAACTCAGTTTGAATTACAATTTAGGTTACATGCAGTGATCTAAAACAGCCAGCACAGAATGGTTTACGCAAAGTAGTGCAGCAGCGACCCCTTGGCAAGGGCAGCCATGCACTTAAATAACCTGCCGCAGGCGTCACTCAAGAAGAGGTCTAAATCTCACTGCACTTAACTCCATCACAGCACTCCATCAGACCAGCCTTCAGATCATCATTCACTGTCTGAGTCACTGGATTCCCTGTGAGTGTGAAGCTGTATATCATTCATGGTTACACATCAATAGTCAGAACAATGATTTTATCTATATACGGTATCATTTGTCTCACCAAATGTAAATTGAGGTAACATAAAGAGAAAAAGACAGACATTGTCTGTGGAGATCTAAAGCTTTTTATGGTAGATTTTACAGATTTTGCAGTAACAGATTTGTTGTCCTGTCTTGTCCATTGTGCGTCTCTAAATCAGAGTGACACTCTGTTCATATCAATTTCTGCAGCAATGCAATGACTGTTTCATCTTTTCACACAGCTCCATCTCTGAATCAGATGAATGATGCATCGATTTTCCCTCTGACTGCTGTTGGAGTCACACATCACTAGATACTTGCAGGAGACGTCCTTAGCTTTTCCTTTCAACTGTTATGCAAAGCAAAGCCCTAGGTGATAAGACTCATGACCCCATTGTGCATGGGCTCCGGCCAGAGTATGGCACAAGTGGGTCAAGCTCTCACAGCATGTCTGACACTTTGACTCATGATGTTTCAGTTCTAAAAGCAAAGCAGATTTGAAAATAATGCAATACTAGTGAACTGGTCTTGCAGATATCCCTGCTCTGACATGACCTAATTAGAAGATTGACAATAATCACATGAAAATGAAATGGAAAAGCTGTGGTTTGTAATGATTGTAAAAGTCAGATACCAAGGTCCCTTCCACTCACAGAATGAAACACTTTTAACCTGTTAAAATCCTCAAATTTCAGGTCAAAAAAGCAAACACAAAGGGTTGAGATTTTTTTTTTTTTTCATCAGCTGCAGGTGAATTGAACTGGCCCTGTTGTGCTCTACTGCAGCATAGTTTTAGGTTTAAGGTTACAAGTTTTAAATAAGAATACTGCCACAATAGAAATACCGAAACATTTTAAAATGATTTAAAATCATAAAAATCTAGACCATCTTGAGAAAATCCATGTAATCTGGTTGAAATATTTGTAAAAAGCTTAGCCCTCTGAATATATCCACTTTGAGCAACATACTCAAGTGTCCAGTCTTAAAAACACACAGTAGTCTGCAGTGAAAACACTTCCTGGATCAATACACTGTAGACTACTAGTCTAGCTTGATGCAAACAAAAGCAGTTTTTCACTGCTAGGGAGACAGATTGTATAATCATTTATGATGATGCCCAAAGACTAAATATGAAAGCAATGCAGCACAGCATAAAGATGGTATATAATGGGCTGCTTACTGTAACCTCCTCCAGATACCATTCTCTCATTTCAGAGAATGTTTTTTTACTGCTGCTGCTTATCCTTTTTTTGTGTGGTCTATCGTCTGTGAACTCCAAAAACATATTCCCCTCTAATATACTGTACATGCATGGACAATATCAACATCATGCACAGTCTGTTCAGGGTCATTTGGTGACAAAGCCAAACACTCTGGGCAGGGCAACGGTCCATCACAGTTCAACACATGTGTTTAGGTTGTGAGGGAACAGCTAAGCTTGATTGTTAGACTGAAGTGCCGTTTAATTTCATGGCATTCATACCATTCAAATTCCTAGAGCTGTTAGTTGCGAGACAATACTGTATACTACCAATTCATGACTCTATTTGGGCAATGACAAAAAAGAAAACAAAGTCATTAAGAACAGTGTCAGTTTGGCCATTGGTTACTCCATACTTTTTATAAAGTGATATGAGACTTGGGTAGGTTTTCAACGTCAGCATTTTTTTACACCACTTTGGAGATAACAACACCATTACATTACTGAGTGATTTTATACCCTCCTGCTGTAGCTCATCAACTGGAACAGCCCATTGAAGTGGTACTGGACTACCAGAGAATCACAAAATATTTACATACAACCAACAACACCCTACAAAATAGAAAATGAAAAATGTACAAAAATGTACACATTCCAGTAAATAATTCAATTACACATACTTTGCAATATTATTAAAATCAAATAATACATTCTTCTTCTGTACTACCCCCCCCCCCCCCCCATTAACAAGGATTGCTATTGAAGACATTACATTCAATAAAACTACAGAACAAAGTGGAGAATACTAAAACGTTTTAGTTAAAATCTGTGAATATTAATTTAAGTTATCTCTTTTACACAGGCAGGGTGGTCAGTCCCCCTCTGCAAATACCATGACATTTGGCATTATACACACATTTCAACAAAGAGACAGAAATCAACATATTTGTGGAGTCATTTAGTGAAACTCATCCACATCAATCCGCACATCTGTACCAACAGGTTCACAATGTAGGTGATAGAACCGCAGGTATCCATTACAAACAGCATCCTGCAAAGTCAATTGTTATAATAAAGAGAAAAACACAATTCCACCTTCACGCAATCGAAAGCACAGATTTGCACTTCCTGGTAATCCTCGTTTAATTTATCTGGGTTGTGCAACACTTTCAGCACCATGGACAGCACCCGCTCCGAAAGCGTAGCCCACCAGGGAGAAGAATTGATGGCAGTAATGCTCAGCACACATGAATGTAGCCACAGGTGCACTGCTTTTTTCTGCTGACCTACTTCAGATTCTCTTAAAGCACAAGTAATTTGAGGGCCTCAAGGCCATTAGTGTAACATTTCCTGTTTTGCAAAAACTTTTAGTACTGCAGAGCATGGTTTCCAAGCTAGCATACTTGATAGATACTTTACCATGTCACAGTTTTTCACTGGCATTATGACAGAATATTGTCTTGAAATTTGTATAAAACAACTGATGTTAACATGTTGGCACTGTAAGACTTGCCCTATATATACAAATATGGTAGATGTTGCCACATACTGTTTCCATTATCCTGCTTGACAGCATGGGTACACCTGCTGAAGATTACTATTAATCATAATGGAAAAAGCTTGTTATATGAATGTCTTAACATTTAGACTCGTGTAGGACTACAGACTGAAAGCACTGTGTGGTCACAGCAAAGAGGAGACTACTGCAATTTGGCCCAACGTTTTCACAAATCCTGACAACAATCCTTCTGCAGTTTAAACTGCAGGTCCATCTCCTTGATTTGGTTTTCAATTTCTAAGAATTAGTACAGTGAGTTATAAAGAGAAACTGGGACACAGTATGTGTGTCTGTGTGTGTGCGGAAGGGACCTTTAGGGACGGGGACAGTGCGTTTATGTGTGTGTCATGTCACATTCAAGAAGTGGCTTTTGATAACTTCTATTTCATTCTTCATCATACACACCAAAGAGACGGATTAAAAAGCTTTATTCAAACTAGCATGATCAGGCAGTACATTTAAGCCAAATTAGCAACATCAAAATCTGTCAATTAACAAGACTTGAAAATAAAACAAGAACATTCTCACCCATACTGTGTTTGATCTGCTCAGTGGGATGGAATTGGAGAACATCTGATGCAACTCTCGAAGCATACTGTACAGTTTGACTGGAAAGCTAGCCGCGGAAAAGAAACTTAGCTGTGTACACAAATGAGAAATAACTAACTTTCACAACACTGAACACAAGCACCTCTTGTGCCATTCGATCACAGTGAATACAGAAGATATCAAAAAGGTTGACTGTATAAAAAACACAAAGTATAAAGCAATTCAATTTACAATAGATATACGTCTACATCTGTTCTGAATCCAAAAGCTGTCCCTATCCAGCAAGCAGTTTAAGATATTATATCATGGGAGGAACTGTCATTTATTATACTATAGGAAATGTTGATATTTCAGTCGTCAACAGTCATCTTTTACAATACAGAAGGCACGCAAGGAGCTCATCATATGTGCAATTAAAAAACTCTATAACACTGTTGGAATCAATCAGTTCTGGCAATGATTGCACATACAGTATTACATGTACAGGACAGCAAGACACCCCTCATCGCGTGACATCTGCAGTCTGACAAACACCCAGCCAGATTCTTTTAAAGTTGGGCAGTTTGATACAGTCAGAGAGGAGAAAAAGGAGGTCAGATTTCACTGACTCAGAGTATGAAGCTGGATACTTTAAAAAATATTCTATCTACCCAGTATTACAGAAGGGTTGCTGTGGTCACCTTTAGATTCAGTGCACATCCCAAAGTCAAAGTGCTGTCATCTGCTTAATACATTTCATGCATGAGTCAGCACTGAACACTGCAGTTTTTCTTCTCATAATCAAATCCTCTTACCTCATGCCATTACATTTGATCATTTAGCACCCTAATGAGTGGTCTTAATAAGCTCCTTGTTTCTGAGAAATTAAAAGTCCTGGCTTTGACAGTAGTGCAAAAAAACACTGCCTTTGAGGTCAAGAAAAGTGTTCTTTTTCCTTTTTTTTTCTTTTTTTAATTAAGCACTCTACCAAAACAACATCATATGCACTACACTACAAATATGCAACACAAAATATCCTTAAAGAAGCCCACAAAAGCAGCAGTAAGAGATAATACGTAAAATGTGTAGAAAAACATGAATATTAATAAAAACAACATCTCACCTGTACCTTGTTTCCTCTAGTACCCTGATGAAGATAAATACATTTTGATATTCTTACTTTTGTTATTAAACACAACTTTTAACATTATAAAATTCTTCTTTCAAATTTTTACTTGAATAATATTCATTATCATGTTTTTTTTTTTTAATCTGAACTTTATGTAACGATTGAAAAGAATTCTTCTGGGATTGCCAGCATTGAGGGAAAGAACATTTCTTTTAAATTAAAATTACTTACAGAAAGAGTTTAACTGGCATTTAACCCTATTTTGAAAAACACGTTTCATTATGTTTGGTTGTGTTAAATATTTCCCAGACTGGTGTAACTTTGTGATGGCCAAGAACAAACCTCCACCTCTACCTGACAGGACACAAGCTGGGTGTATACAAATCTATACTACACTTTGATTTGATTCAGAAAATTCAATAATCATATCATGTCTTCTAAATAGAATAAGGAATGTTTTTTTGTTCTTTTGACCTCATTACAATTTCTTTAGAACTACATATACACTGTCTACAATCAAATATAAATAGAAACAATGTGTCTCTCTAAGCTTTTTTGTTTGTTTTTACAATTTTACAGTTTTCTTTCATTCTTTTTTTGTAATTTTCAGACATTCAGATCTCGTTGAGCACAACAACGTTGTTAAAAGTTACTGATTAACACTTTGAGCCTCACTATACTGAAAGACTGTTATACCAAAAAAGAAAAAAAACAAGAAAAACACCAAGTGCCAGGCCTGAATTAATGACATAACCAGCTATAGTTATGAATTGAATAAATCCATGGAAGAAGCATATTCCCCCTGATTCATAGGCGTGTTTGAAGCTCCTGCATAAAAAAATTTAGCATGACAGCAGCTTAAGTATAGTGTGAACTACTGATGGCTTCTAGAACTACAGCACACAGCGTAATCCCTGTAGAGAAGACAAATTTGTCCATTGAGAAGTTTCAAAGAGTTATGGAAAGAATGATTACATATGAGGCCTGTAGTAATGACCAAACATCCTGCCGTAAAGAATTTGTTGTCCAAATACTTGTGGAATCATGCAGTATATCATGCTTGAAAGAATAATGATGATAGAAAGTTGAGGCAATCAGTGGTCGATGTCTGTGAGTGGGATTGACAGAACCAGAGAGAACAAGAGCTGTGGTGGAGGGACTGAGGGAGGATGACGGTTTTACATCTTCTTTGTGAGTCATAGGAGAGTTTCAGCCAGAGATTCATGAAGAGATTGATTATATCACCGCAGCTCTCTCCTGGGCTCCTGCTGAGGGACAGAGCATATAATCAGCCACAACAGCACCTCAATATAAACTTATAGAAAGTCTTCACTCATGCAACAGTGGATTGTGACTGGTTACTGCCACCGTCAGGGACATTCAGAGTCAACGGAAAATCAAGAGCTTTCTTGTACGTTTGAGTGATTTTCTGTTCTTTAAAATCTGTGTTTTTCACAGAAAAAATGAATAGAAATAAGACTTAAATACACAGCCTTCATAAAATGGAAACAGAGAATGTGATAAAAGCATGCACAAGCAGATATTACTATGTGCTATGTACTATTTTGGTCAGCCAATCTTACAAGAAGATTGACAAAAGAAATCTAACAAAATTCTGTTCTGCGTTGGAAAAATAAGCTCTATGCCACATATCCCACTTGTTTAAACATGGGTTTTGTGTGTGGAGATGTAAAGATGGGTAGTTTATACATTTCCTGTTCTCAGGTAAATTATATGCTGAGAATCTATTTGGGACAAGTCGTTACTAATCGTTTTTTTTTTTTGTCCTGAATCTCCACAAACAAGCCACACAGGCACAGCACGAATCTGACCAAGAGCCAATTTTATTCTAATCCAGGCTGTCAATATAAACTGACAGGTTTTCTCACTTGAGAGGTCAGCTAGTTCCAAATTTAATACTCACAGTAACATTTGATTGGGGCAGATTGTTGAATTTGTGAGGGAAATTCTGACCAATCACAAATGGTTTTTCAGTCTGTTATATTTGATTGGTAAAACATGTTAACCAAAAGGATAACACCAAAGATTTGCTCTGAAGACTGACCACTCATCTAATCAAAATTTTGAGTCGAACTGAACATGTCGACCAAATAGAAAATTATTGAAAATATCTAAACAATCATAGTGGCTCTACAAAATGTAGTGAGCAACCAGCATACCTCCAGTTGAAGAATGGACTTCCTTTCATTTTGAGTACTTCAGAACAGAAAGGAGAAACAAGTTCAGAGGTATGTGTGACACTCAAACTCACAATAAAATATACATCATACACAACTGTGTGTGTCTTCTCCTCCATGAGCATGTGTGCATGCATATTCATACTGTTTAATCTTTCAGTGGATCACTTGGTTAAATATACTCCCTATGTCCAGCTGTACAAAAAACAAATAACATCTGGATTGTTTTCCTCACTGACACAGTGATGACCATCTTCTGCGCACCAGAGAGCTGCTTGGGATTCAGAAAATATCTCATTTAGTAACGCGATAGCACTTGTCCTTGAAGAAAACCTCCATATCTGGGCTTTTTCGTGGTGCTCCCCCTCTTACGCCTACAATTTGTGCTATGATTGTGTCTTATGTACTGTATCTGCAATACATGACCCACATACTACATAAGACATCAAACACTGGCAGATTTGGCAGGCGAAGGATAATGATGGGGTTCGTTTCTGACTTAATTATGCAATAAAAGTGCAGAAAGTTTGCTCTAGAAATACCCAGTTCATGAAAATCAGTAGGACTCTGTCCCCTTAGTTGTATCTAACTATATCTAAACATCACTTAAGTAATTTTATGTAAGATAATGATAAATAATCAAGTTGCAGAAATAACTGTTAAGCAGCACAATGGTCAAATTCTTTTATCTTATTTGTATCATGTTTTTACCAAAACAACTAAGGAAAGGAGTTTAACTTCCCCCAGAGTGATGTCAGTTGGTGAATCTTCCATGCTTAAAATCTCAGACTGACACAAACTAAACAATAAAAACCTCTGTTCTTTGCTTCAGTAAAACTACAAAGATGATGATTTAAAACATGCCAAGTTACATTTGTGGTCTTATCCAATTCGAAAGAAGAACAGACAAATGTTATTCTCAAAATTTACTTTAAGTAGCATTGCATTGTTATGTAGAAATTTTTTGTGTTCTTTTTAGGGGTGGTGCCAGCATTAACTACATGGAATCACACGCATCAGAAAGGTAATAGTGTAGAGGCATAAATTGCTCAAAATAATCAAGTTAATTTAATATATTTACTGTACGAACAATATATGAAAGTTAAAAAAGCCAACTACAATTAAATATAAATGCACGGCTCAACACAATTTTAAAAACTAATCTTGTTCTTACCAGGTTGTAGAAATAAGTAACTTAAAGGGATAGTTCGCCTCTTTTGACATGAAGCTGTATGACATCCCATTTTAGCAATATCATTTATGAACATTGACTTACCCCCTGCTGCGTCCTGTGAGCCGAGTTCCAGCCTCGTTTTGGCGTTGACGAAGGTAGTCCGGCTAGTTGGCTGGGGCTTAAAAAATAAAGCGTCTTGCTTCTCAAAACAAAATACGTTCAAAACAGTAATACATTTGCATCACAAAATCGTTCATCCAGAAAAAGTCAGACCTCACAATCGCTTGGCGCTATTTCTCTCTACCTTCGTATCACTGCCTGCTGTGTAAACTGTGCAGACCGAAGAGCAGACCGAGCAGTCCCCTGCTTCCGAGCAGTAAACACAGTAACAGGTGCGGCTATCGGCAGGTGGCTGAACGCATTGATATGAAGTTGGCAAAAATAGCGCCAAGCGATTGTGAGGTCTGACTTTTTCTGGATGGACGATTTTGTGATTCAAATGTATCACTCTTTTGAAAGCATATTGTTTTGAGAAGCAAGACGCTTTATTTTTTAAGCCCCAGCCAACTAGCCGGACTACCTTCGTCAACGCCAAAACTCAGCTGGGACTCCGCTCACAGGACACAGCAGGGGGTAAGTCAATGTTCATAAATGACATTGCTAATATGGGATGTCATACAGCTTCATGTCAAAAAAGGCGAACTATCCCTTTAAGATGAACAACAACACACAAACTCTTAAAGTAACTGCGTTCTGTATCATGTTAGCAGTTTCTCAAATAGTTTCTTCACAAAGTTGCTTCAGTTAATACAGGTTTTGGATTTGCAGACTTGTTTATGCACAGCTCTCTTAAGGTCCCACCACAGCATTTTAATCAGGTTGAGGTCTGGACTTTGACAGGACCATTACAACACCTTGATTCTTTTCTCTTTCAGCCATTCAGTTGTGGATTTGCAGCTGTGTTTGGATCATTGTCCCATGCATGACCCAGTTTCAGCCAAGGTTTAGCTTCTGGACAGATGGCGTCACATTTGACACCAGAATACTTTGGTTTAAAAATTTCATGACTGACACAGTAAATGCAGACCAAGTCACGCTGGCATTTTCTTTTTACAGAGGCTTTCTCTTGGCAACTCTTCCAAACAAGCCATACTTGTTTAGTCTTTTCTAATTTTTCTGTCATAAACTTTAACATTTATCATGCTAAATTAGGTCTATAGAGTCTGAGATATAGCTCTTGTGTTTTTTGCATTCACTCTAAGCATTGCATTGGCTGACCTTGGGGTGAATTTGCTTGCATGTCAATTCTTGTGACACGTTTTGAATGTTTTTTTCTTCTGATTAACCTCACACATTGTTTGGATATGGCCTTTATAATGATTCCCAGACTGTTAGGCAGCAACAATTGCTTCTCTAAGATCGTTGCTGATTTCTATTCCCCTTGACATTTTGTTAACTCACACCTGAATGCTCCATATCAGCAAACTGACAAAACAAAGCAGCTGGCTGCTACATATCCTCTTGATTTCTATGGAAGCAGTAAGGGTGTACTTTGTAAAATGTCATGTGTTGTGATCATCAAAGGTTGTATTTATCTATATTTTTTAATTAAACTAGAGAATTTGGCAAATCTTTTGCTCTTTGGCTCCGGGATGTAACACCACCGTCATAAAAAAAAATCTCTGTCAGCCCTTCACATGTACAGCCATGCACATGGATTTGTTGTCCTGTTTAAGAATCCACGAAGAGTCCGTCAAAAGCTCAGAAAATGTCAAGCAACCATAAAGCAAAGTGGTGTGGTGCTGGGAAGGAAACTAAAGTAGTGAGCTCATGGGCAGTTGTTTTAAGCTTTACAATCTCTCTAGTGTTGCGGTGAGGACATTTTCACAGTATGATAACCATGTCAGAAAATATCAGTTTCACAGTAAACCATTTCTATAAATAATGTTTTGAATGACAATGATCCTAGGAGGTTTTTCTGACAAACAGAAATGATATGTGATATGATATGTGAGAACTTCTTACACAACAGCAAGAAAGTTCAATCAAACTAAATTGACCTTTTGTCAGTCATGACTGTTAGTACATAATTTCCATTCCAAACATAATAAATTCCAAACCGTGCTACCATTTCAACATACCTCCAGTGTGGATGCTCTGGAGTCTGTGGTCTCACTTGGTCCTATGCTCCTGGGTATACTGGATACGAAATAACCAGCTCCTTTTGGAATTATGGGCTGTCTCACGACCACTTTACCCTTCCTGGTCTCAGCGAGGAATAAGCTGTACCAGTAGGCATCGCTGGAGATCAGGGTGGAATCTGCAATGGTGGAGCTTCTCTGACTGATAACGCTGTTCCTGCTGATCACACTGTTCCTATTGGCTGGAGGGATTTTGAAGGCCTTTGGCTTTGGTTTTTGACACTTAAGTACAATAATAACTAAGATGGTTATCAGCAGCAGAAAGGACACAGCTCCTAAACCAATCACTAAGTATAGGTTTAGGTCTGTGAAGACATCAAACTCGAGTGGTAACTCTGTAGTCTCTAAGAAGGGCATGGCGTGTTCCACTGTTGATATCTTGATGGTGACGGTAGCAGACAGAGCAGGTTCACCATTGTCTTTGGCAACGACTACCAACCTCTGTTGTCTTGGGTCTCTGTAACTGAACATCCTCATCGTTCGAATCTCGCCGTTGTACTGATCCAGGCTGAAAAGCGTGGAGTCACTGATCTGCAGGAGCTGGTAGGTGACCCTGGCATTCTGCTCAGAATCCGCATCAACGGCTATCACTTTGGCAATTAAGTGTCCCTTTTCCGTGGATCTCGGTATAACCTCCTCTACAACGGAGCCTTGTGCTCGCCAAGGAGACACAATGAGAGGTTTGTTGTCATTTTGGTCCAGAATGATAATATGAACTGTCACACTGCTGTTCAGTGGTGGAACACCAGAATCTCTGGCCTCAATGTGAAACAGGAAGTCCCTCTCTCTCTCATAGTCAAAGGTCTTCAGGGCATAAAGATCACCATTCTCAGGATTGATGGAGAACAGCATTGACATAGATGTGTTAACTATCTCTTTCTCCATTATGAAATAAACCAAATACTGGTTCTCATTGAGATCTGGGTCAAATGCACTTAGTGATGTCAATAACGCCCCCGGTGGATTATTCTCCACAACATGGATTGTGTAGAAGGACTGGGAAAACATGGGTGCGTTGTCATTGACATCCAGGATCTCTAAGGTGATGGTCTCGTTCTCAGATAAGGGCGGCAAGCCTCTGTCTGTCACTCTTAGTGTGATGTCATATTTGCTCACCACCTCCCTGTCCAGAGGCTTTGACACCAGTAGTTCAAAGTAACCTTCTGAGGATTTTTCAAGGAGGAACGGTAAGATTTCTTGCTGGTTCAAGGTGAGCTCCACTTCCCCGTTGACACCAGAGTCCCTGTCACTGACACTGACCACAGCAATTAGTGTCCCGACAGAGACGTTCTCAGTAACTGCTCTTTTTAGGGACTTGATGGTCACTTCTGGGTAGTTATCATTCAGATCTCTGATGACTAATGTGACTTTACAGTGTCCTGACAGAGGGATTGTCCCTCTGTCCTGAGCCTGTATGTGCATCTCAAAACTTTGACTCTCTTCGTAATCGATCACCCCCTTTACTTTGATCTCACCTGAGTTTGGATCAAGTGAAAAGAGCTCCTGTGTCTTCTCTGAGGTGTAAAGTGTATATGAATAAACTAACTGGGCGTTTGTGCCCTCGTCCAAATCTGTTGCGTTTAAGGTCATAACCACTGTCCCTATTGCTGAGTTCTCTGAAACATTGACAGCAAATACAGGCTGACTGAAAAGGGGGGCGTTATCATTGATATCCAGGATATTAATAATAATGCTGGCTGTACCGGAGCGGGGAGGCACCCCTCCATCCACAGCGGTTAAAATCAAATTATGAACTGATTGCTCTTCTCTGTCCAAATTACCACTGAGCACCAAATCGACATATTTGGAACCATCGCTGCCGGTTTGTATGTCAATGCTAAAGTATTTGCTCTCACTGAGATAGTAGGTCTTGATTGAATTCGCCCCCACATCTGCATCCACGGCGTTCGTCAACGAGAATCTCTCACCGGGAAGGGTCGCCTCCGAAATATCCAAATGCATTGTCTTTCTGCGGAACACAGGCGCGTTGTCATTGATGTCCATGATTTCTAGTTCGATGTTAAAAATGCGAACCGGGTTTGAAAGTATGACATCCATTTTCAGAAAGCACGAGGTGGTTTTAGTCATGCATATGCTCTCCCGGTCCATCTTTTCGCGGATTAGCAGCTCCCCCGTGTCTTTGTTGATGTCCAGGTAATTTTTGCTGTGAATGACATCGAGCTTTGCGTTGCGCTCCTCCAAACTACGAACATCCAGACCCAAATCTGTTGCCAGATTGGCAACAAAGGAACCCTCTTCCATTTCCTCCGGTATAGAGTACCGAGTGATGGAGAGTGCAAATCTCCACAGTGCAATGAACGTGAAAATAGCCACGACTAATCGTGTCCGTAAAGGTGCACAATTACACGCCATCGTAATGGTGCTTTAAAAGACAAATTAAAAAAAAATCCGTCCTTATGATCAAGTAGTCTTGATGGAGGGAAGCGGCGGTGTCATTCTTGTCTCCACGAGTTGTAGCTCTAGCTGCAGTGGGCCATTTACGGCACAGTGCTGCTGGGGGTGCTGAGCTCTCGCAGCTACGCTGTGCAGGGGCGTATCCAAACCCTGAAAGGGTTGGAAGGGTAGCCTCAATGAAATCAAATGGTGCCCATATAGGAAGTAATGAAATAAAACCAACAGTTTGCATTTTGTGTAAAAAAGATTGAATTGTTGATTGAATGTGATGAACATGAAGCGTAGTGGCAAATGTTTAGGTTAACTATCTACCTTGGCAGCTGTAACTCAGGAGAAAGTGCAAAAGTTTGCCAACTGAAAGGTCAGCAGTTTGATTCTCATTTTCCCTGAGACACATGTCAAATTGTCCTTTGGTGGGTCCATGTTGCCTACCATGTGTCCATTGGTGTGTGGCTCATATCTATTAAAGATACAGTTCATAATTGTTACACTGCTCCGAATGATGAGATGAGTTTGCAATGGCTTTTGTAATAGATTATTTTTGCCTCTTTTACTTTTATATAGCAGAATACAAAAAAAATTCAAGTAAAATACTATTTGAGTGTCATCGCATACACTAATCTGAAAAAGAAAGTACACTTTCGTTCATTTTTCTTCTTTCCCAATTCTTAGAATTAGATAAAGCAATAATTGCTGCCCATCAATTTAAGAAGTGTTATAAGACCATTTACAAATGATTGAAGTCCATTTATCTATCGTGTGAAAGATTATTTACCATTAGAAATCATTGAAGACAATTGCCAATATTTTCACCAATTCACCTCCAGTTCAGACCAATCAAGCCCCAGTGATCATGCAAAAACAAAAAACATAGTAACATCTCAGAGACTATAAACCTCATTAACATGTAAAATAATAATGGTAGGGATAAAACAATATGAAATAGACTGTATCAGTATGCTTGTTTGAAAAGGGTACCATACAAGACACACATTTTGTCTTTAAAAATGAACATGAGAGCCAAATTTTAATTTACAAACTTGCATCTGAACCAACCATCTCTTTGGTCCAGAATATCCTGAACCTTTGCCCATCTTTACTTCTTTTTTAATGCCCAACCATGCTACTGACACATTGCAACATGTTCCCCCAACTACTGTATATATTTTTAGTGCCTCTTACTTTCTCAGCCTTTTGCTGCTCCTCTCCCAACTTTTTTCATATGAATGTTCATTCATACTCAAATAATTAGTTATTATTTGTTATCAGTTCCATTACTATTACAATAGTATAATACTATTATTATGATATAATCTCTTATATTGTAAAGTATGAAAATGAAAATGAACGTGAATTTGGAGGTTGTGTTGAGTTCAGCGTTATTTAACACGCTTGATCTGACTTTATTTCAAAACAACTTTATAACCAACAACCATTCAACTACTACAGTAATGTCTAATTTTGATGTAGTCTACTTCAGGAAAAAAAAACAAAAAAACAATTCCCATAGATGTGCTATTGTCCATGTGGCATATAATTATATTTCTTGCTGCTGTATAACTGCAGGTATGCTTTCATTGCAAAATCAGCTGATTCTGATATAGACCTGATATAACATTTTCCTCTATCCACATTCCATATCTGACCTGTTTGATTTAGAGAAAAATAGAGACATGCCACTGTTCCACACACTGCCGCAATGCAAACTGCCTGGTTTTCAGAGAAATTGCCATTTTGAATTGCTATTTGAAGATATAACACAAATGGAGGAAGACATCAAACTTCCAAAGTGCCACAATGAGCCTCGGGAACATGTACTCAGCATATCAGTTTAATTTGTAAGAGACAAAAATTGACATGAAGAAAGTGATAACATGAAAATGAAAAAAGACAAGGGAGGTGACTGGATTTAGAAGACAAAGAAAAAAGTAAAGAACAGGTAGCAAACTGAGGACAAGGGAAGTGAAGACATGTATCTGTTGATCATAAAAGATAAGAAAATTAAATTGTCTCCAAATGCATTCATTCTTGTCTAATCTTATTTCCAGGTATTTCTAAAGACATATACAGTATGTGAGGTTTATTAGCAATTCTAAATTGACCTTAGGAGTAAGTGCATGATTGTTTGTCTATGTGTTGGACCCGTGATGGACTGGGACTGTACCTTGCCTCTCACCACATGGCTTCTGGAATAGGCTCAAGCCCCCTTCATGACCCTTCATGGGATGAAGTGGCCGTAGAAAATGCATGGAAGAAATATCAAAGAACAACACAATATATATATATATGTATGTCACGTCCATGGGGCTTTCCCCATGTTTTTAGCTTTACCTTTTATCATGTTTTAGGTTGTTTCATGTCTTGGTTTTTAAGTTCATGTTTAGTTTAGCTTTGCCATTGTTTTTCCCTCACTTCCCATGTTCAGTTCATTAGTTTCACTCACGTCACCTGCATTCATTGTCCCCAGCTGCACTCATTTGTCAATCACTCCCAGTTCAGTATTTAGTTTCCAGGTTTCCCCTTTCATTTTGTGAAATCCTTTCTCTGTTTTTCACCCCTCATGACACATCACGTCAAAGCTAAGTGCTTTTGTTCATGCCATGTCGAGTAATTTGTTTTTTCTTGTCACAGTTCTATTCATGTTTTTGTCCCCACAGTCTAGTTTTTTCATCCGGCTCAGCCGCGCCTTTTGTTAAACCCTGTTTTGTGAATAAACCCAGTTTGCTTTACATCTCTGAAGTCCGCATCCGTGTCCTGCCAACCCAAACCCTGACAATGTGTATATATATATATATATAATATATATACTGTATATCAAGATTGATAATAATAAACTTTTCAGCATGTTCAACTGACATTGATTCACATTTAGAGTTATATTTCTGCTTGCTTACAATATCCATTTACTTTCATCAAAATGGAAAATTATTTTACTCACTTTACTTTACTAATAATTTCCTTGAGATTAGTATTGTCAATAAGCAAAGTTTAGACATTTGAATAGCTTGAGTAGTAATATTTCAATATTACAAGTACAAACTTGCAGAAAAATCTATCAAATATTGTGTTGGTAAATATTTTGACCTTAATTTCAACAGCAGAAAGAAATAACTTTATTCATTTACTTTTCCAATACTAAAATGTTTTACAGTATTTTTTGTGTACACACTTTTAACTTTATCTATAAACATTCATCTACTTATATACCTACCTGCTCTCTTTAAGTTTAACAAAGCATGTAAAACAGTAGCATTTATTACACTCACTATACACATGTATTCATATTCTCATTCTTAAAACAAACTAGCTTGTTTACAAGGATATTTGAAGTATGTAGCCCATATGTGTATTTATTTGAACACAAAATAAATTATTACTACAGACTAATAATACCAAAATGCACTCATGCATAGGTTGGTCTTTTGAAAAGTGGGATTTGTGAGGGAAATGTGCCCTCTAGTGTCCAGAATGGAGATAAAAAGCACTGGCAGAGACTCAAGGCAGAAAAAAGGAAAAAAAGTCAAACAAAAAAAAAAGTTGGAATTGAAATAGATTTTCACATGAGACAGAAGCTTGTCGGATGTCCCTGTTTATAAAACAAGAAATATATAGTAACCACTAAGTATGGCTTTGTTTTGTACTAGTGTTGATACAGTCAAAGATTAATCTTGACCTAATTATCTGTATTAAATGGATTTGTGGTTTAAATCCCTTCTAGTCTCCAAATGTCAGGGGAAAAGTGTGCATATATATATATATTTATTTTATTTTAATCCATTTGACCGGATTTTCCAAGAGTTTGAAATAAATCTGAAACTAGCCCCAGGCAATCAGCCCTTTAAATATGAAGCAGTTCACTGAGACAGTCAGGCTCAAGGAAGTCCAAGATTAACCCACTGGCCCACAACAGGTCAGTAAAAGACAGATCTTCAGGGGAATCTCCACGGCAGTTGTTTAAAACTTGAGGTTGACTGACCAGTCAATTGAGATGTAAAAATACATTCCTAGCCTCAAGTCACAGTTCCACAGCTCATTCCTCTATTACCACCTTATGCACAGATGTTCATGGCAGAAATTAGCTGCCTTGACTGCCCTGATAGCATCTCCTAGTTTAGTTGGTTGAAAATGGGAACAGGCTTAAATAAAACTTTTTTAACAGCCACAATATGGCTCAGCTCTGACCCCTCTAGAACTCAGTTTCAGCAGCTGGTTGAAGAATGAAGAGATCTCTATTCTTAGTGTTTGTTTTCTGAAAAGCACTTTCTCCCTTTTTAAATGCAATTTGGATCAATTTTGTTCAACTGTTACCCTCAAACTAAAAATCCTTGCTGTGAGCTTTTGATAATTAAGAATATATCCATACCTCTTTCCACACATATATATGTATATATACTGAGTCATTGGTTCACAAACAAGAAGCAAAAATGAAGGTGGTCATTGATAGAAATGAAACAGAAAACAACCAAGAAAGTAGATAGGGGAGATTTATTGATATTAATATAGGCTGTACATAAACCACTCTACAGAGTGACCACTCCAACATTACCATGTATGAATTTATCAATATACAAATAATTTCTGACAAATGACTTAAATCTTATTTTTTCCCGTTACTCTTTATGTATATTTTACAGCAATGTTAAACCTCCTCACTTGCATTATTGCCATTCAAAATGTAATCAACATTTCAGTGTTGAGTGTCAGTGTGATGCAGCACAAGCCAAAAGGGTCACATCAGAGTGGCAATACTGTGATTGCAGCTACTTTCTTCACCCTTTTGCATTGCTTATGGATTATACCATCATTGCTGACTTATTACAAAAATCATTTTTTACAACAGTAAATCCAGTTAGGCATGACTGGAGATAAAGCTGACAGGACAACTATAACTGTACAAAGATCTGCCTGTGAATAATAAAACCAACAGAGGCCCACAGGTTATTTGTTGTTGAGGACACCAGCTTGGTTTTGCATATCATGAGGTATCAAATGCACAGTTAACAATTGGCCTCCTTTTTTTCTGATAGCTAAAGAGTGTCATGGATATTTTTAGTTTGTAGCATATTTCTCTACATTTCCTTCTTATCATTAGTTTTCTTCTTCCATTTGTTCACTGTTAATTTATATGCAAGATGAATGTTTAACTGTAATATACAATTGTTGTAAAATTCACAAAAATTCACCAGCGCAGTAGTGCTTGCATTTCATTTAAAGACAGAATTGCTTATGATGCCATCATCTTTGTCAAAAGGATGTTCATAGTTCGAGATGAACTTCTTTTTCTTCCCAAAAGTTGAGAAGGTGTTGTACACATCCAGCTCTCCTCTGGGTGTCAGCTTCAGTGTGCTGTAGCCAGACATGGTGCCAGGAATGTACACGTTGTGTTGATAGTCCGGTGGTTCAGAATTAGGCTGAGGGTACTTTGGAGTCCATGAGTAGTAAGGAACTGCTCCCTCTTGAAGAGACCTCTTGCAGTCTGTAAATGTGGGCATAAATTAGTTTATATCTGGAGATTATTTCAGCATTAAAATCATATGTAAATACAGAGCGCTCCATCTGAATATGCTGGCTTTAAAAGCCTCTTTTCAATTCAGCTTTTTTGGAAATAACACTTCTTGCAGGGACTTGAATAATCTTAGTGTTGTAGCTGTAAAATCCCCCGACTTTAGGGGTTCTGGTATTATCTGTTTTTTTTGGTTTACCATTTTACGACTTAGACTAAATTCCCTGGCAGAGACGCAGAAAAAAAGACCCTCATTCACTGCAGCATCCTCTTTCATGTTAACAATAATGAGCCACATTTTACCATTCATATGGTTTCCCCAGGTCCAGTATTGTGGTGCCACAGTGCAAGAAAACCCATCAGCATCATATTTTTGTTGTTGTGAAAAGCTGCCCTCCATATTTGCTGAACTATACCTGTAGAGAAAAAAAAAGAGGCAGCAGAAGTATTAATTTAAATTTATATGCTATGTGCAGATCATTGTGTGGATAACTGCTCATCTGTGTATTCACCTCTTGTACGCTGAGTTACGTTGGTTCTTGGTCCACGTCCAATCCTTGTTTGAATACTTGAGCTGCACATAAAGAAACTTTCTAAGTCACCAAAAGCATACAATTACACTGCATTCATATCAAGGTGCATTAATGTTGACCTCTAGTTTGATAGGGAGAAAGCAATGCAATAAAATCATTTGGCTAAACCAGAAAGTTGTAAAGGCGTACTCTGTTACATTTATTTTTACCAGATGAGGCAATTTTGGGGATTTCATCTTCTTACATGTTTTGTAAATCTGACGCACAAATGCAACATTGTTGGCAATGACTAACACCACAACATATAGTTTTTAAAAGCTCATTTGATGAGGAAGTTCTTTTTGCACTTTGTTGACATTTAAATCAAGGTTCTTAGAACAGATGCTTTGATTATCTCTTTCTATCGCTGAGAAAGAACTTTTTTTTGTCTCAGGTATAACCAAAACCTAGCAGTCAAAACCTAAAATAGAAAAAGGAAAAAATTATGTGTGTAACAACTACTAAAGTGGAGATTTCTGACTCCAACAGTGCAAAATGATCAATTTATACTTTTTGCGTTAAAAGAAAAAGGTTTACATCAGTTAAATGATTCATTCTTGTAGTTTGGACACAAAATCAAACACCCAAAATAATATTTTTTTGAATAAACATTAAAAAGGCAGGATTTCTTGAATCAAATTAATCAAATATGGATTATCACATTTCCTCATGTGTAGCAAATTTGAACACACACAAAAAGAGAGACTATTTGGATTAGGTGTATAGAGAATGAAGTGGGTCTCATGAGTAACACGTTTGTTGTGTTCATACATGAGAAAACTGATTGCACTTTATTTATCAAGATGGAATTTTTTATCAGAAATACCACTGTATTAGTGTAATTTAGTCATAGAAAATATCTATTCTTGTTGACCCAATTTAATTCACTTAGATAAGATCAATATCATGTAGCCAACTGGTGGATTTTGTACCAAAGTAAAATCAATTTGACAAGCCAATTAAACAGAATCACACCCAACCCTAAAATGGTTGGATCCTAATTGATTGACCAAAACCAAGAACATTAAGTTTAAAGTTCGGAATTATTCTATGATGAGAGAAAGCTATATAACTGTGGAAATTCTTTCCATTTTTTTCCTGGCATGTTCATTCAACAAGATATGTTTTGAGTGTGCCCTGATTTGCATTTTCATCTGGCTGAAAGATAATAGAAGTAAAACGGCGCAAAATTTCCACACAAAGAATAAAACAGTTTTGCCCCCTGTCTGGCTTTATTTGAAGATGCTTATTAGAACACAGTTGCAACAGCTTTAACATCAACAAAGAGTTGAACAAGTCAACTTTGTTGTCATTGCAGCATTTTACGATTGTTTTTGTTTGATTCCATATGGTTAATATTCTGGTTAAAGCTTATACATAATATCATAAATGTATACAATTCGTAAGAAAAATATAAATGTAAAAGTTGTCATGTCTTTTTAAAACCGTTTTTAAAACTGACAGCTCGTGTTAGCACCATCTAGTGTGTGAACTACGTTGTCGCATTTCTGCTGTGTTAAACATGTGCATAACTACCGTGAGACAGAGGCGTAAATGAAACCCATGACAGGGTTGATTCAGTTTTGGGATGATCGGCTATGCAACGGATTTCTTTCCATTTTAATGTATTACCTCGTTTGGGGTTGATGCTCTGTTGTTGGACATTTCATTCCGGTCCAGTGCGCTCCATCCAGAAGTCAAGTAGTCTATGCTCTTAGCATTATTCTGTTGGACTGACATTACCGGGCTACACGGCTTGAGGAACATGAAGTCGCTCTTGGATGATTCCGGAGTCAGACACATTTTGTAGCAGTACACCTGCGGGAGCGCGCCGTTGCTGTTCGCCTCTGCGCAGCCTGACGCGCCTGAGGACATGCGAACATTCAAGTTGGACTTTTTAAGCACCTCTGTGGTGGTGGACAGTTTTGAACGAGAGCAGCGGCAACAGCAGCCGCCAATGGAAGGGAAGCTGGACTCTTTGCTGTGCGCTCTGCCCTTCAGTCTCCTCACTGCAACGAGGACGATGATAGCCACTAGAAACGTGAAGGAGACTGCGCCCAAAGCCACGATTAAGTACAGGGAGAAGTTAAAGCTGTTATATGGGCTTAGTGACAGGTCACCCAGATCGGGCTGTGAATCTGGCAGGCTGTCAACCACTGACAGAATGATGGAAACTGTGGCCGAGAGGGGTGGCTGACCATTGTCCTTCACCAGAATGACCAGTCTGTGCCTCGTGGGGTCCTTTTCCTCGAACTGGCGTATCGTCCTGATTTCGCCTGTGTACAGACCAATGCTGAACAAGCTCGGGTCTGTCGCTTGGAGCATCTGATAAAAAAGACGCGAGTTTTGACCTGCGTCTGCGTCTATCGCGTTGACTTTTGTGACAAGGTAACCGGCGTCAACAGATCTGGGCACAGCTTCGCTGGGTGCTGTGCCGTTATGCGGAACAGGGGCCAAAATGACTGGCGCGTTGTCGTTTTGATCCAAAACAAAGATGTTCACTGAGATGTTGTTGCTCAGAGGCGGAAACCCGGCGTCTTGAGCCTGGACAATAATTTGAAAGTTTTTAAGTTGCTCGTGGTCAAAGGATCGCAGCGCGTAAATGTTCCCATTGTCTGAATTTATGGACACATATGTGGACACGGGCATACCTTGTATGTCACCGTCTAGAATAGAATAAGACAGATAAGCATTCTGACCATAATCTGGATCCAGCGCAGTCACTGAGCAAACGGATGCTCCTGGCGCGTTATTCTCGGTTAAATATACTGTATATGAGGGCTGTTTGAAATGAGGCGCATTATCATTCACATCTGACACCTGCACCAGAATAGTTTTCCTGGTGAATAAAGGTGGAGAGCCCATATCTCGGGCGGTAATGGTGATGTTGTACTCCGTGACTGCCTCTCTGTCCAGAAAATCAGAAGTTACTAATGTGTAGTAGTTCTTAAAGGAGGAGTGGAGTTGAAATGGGACCTGATTTGGGATCTCACAGTCCACATTCCCGTTTTCACCTGAGTCTTTGTCCATTACACTGATGACAGCTATTACTGTTCCCAGGGGCGCGTCCTCCTGCACAGGTGTAGACACTGATGTCAGGATCACCTCTGGATGGTTGTCGTTTTTATCCAAGACGTTCACCAACACTTTGCAGTGCACGGCTACAGCAGATGGACCTTTGTCTTTGGCCTGGACATAAATTTCATGCATCCTTGCTTTTTCATAATCTATCACTCCTTTGACTTTGATTTCTCCCGTGTGCGGGTCCACGGTGAAGAGCTGGCGCACTTTGATGGGAGCGTGGCCACTGAATGAATAGGTGATGTCGGCATTGGGACCCTCGTCTAAATCGGACGCGTTGAGTTTTATGACAACCGTGCCTTTTTGTGCGTTTTCTGCGAGCCTCACTCTGTAAAACGACTGGTCGAAAATAGGCGCGTTGTCGTTTGCATCCAAGACGGTGATATCAATTTGTGCAGTGCCGGATCTCTCCGGCGCGCCTCCATCCACTGCCGTCAGCACCATTTGATGGGTACTCTGCTGCTCCCTGTCCAGTGGTGTTTGGAGGACCAGTTCTGAAAATTTACTGCCATCGCTGCGCGTCTGTATGTCCAAATAGAAATAGTCATTTACGCTCAGCAAATAGGTGCGCAGCGAGTTGGGTCCAACGTCCAAGTCCTGTGCGCTCTCCAGAGGGAAACGGGATCCTGGCGCAGCAGACTCCGATATGTCCAGATTAAACTCGGTCCAGGGGAAATTAGGAGAGTTGTCATTCACGTCCAAAATATCAATCTCCACCCTGTACAACTCCAGAGGGTTTTCTATTACCACTTGCAGGTGAAAAGAACAGGACAAACTCTGCTCACATAGTTCTTCACGATCAATTCTTTCATTCACAAATAAAACTCCATTTTCCAAATTTACCTCCACATATTGCTTCTTAGAACCCGACACTATCCGGAATCTGCGCAAAGAGAGCTTGCCCGAATCCAAGCCCAGGTCCTCTGCGATGTTTCCAACGAACGCCCCGTGCTCCAGTTCCTCTGGGATTGAGTAGCGTATCTGTCCCCAGACCGCATCCAAGAAGCAAGTGAACAATGCAAAATGGTACACCGAAAACCATCCCCTACACAGTTTTTTCCTCGTTGAGTGCATGTCCATCTCTAGACTGACGCAAGGTGATTAGATCAAACCTGAGTCAAAACTGTGTAAAAAACTGTGATAATAACTTGACATTGGGGCTGGAGCGGCGTCTGTCTTTCTGAGAGAAAAGAGAGGAGAGAGGAAGGGAAGTGCAAGGGCTACGAGCCTATCTCTGAGACTAGTGTGCGTTTTGTGTGTCTGCGTGTGTGTATTATTGGCCCCACAGTTTCAATAGAGGGGAAACGACATCTGCTCTGATAATCTGCCCTGCCTACTAGCCCGATCAAATTCATGTCACAGTCTCTGGGCTTTGACCGCAGGTCAGAAGTGCTACATTCAATTTCTTATAAGAGTGTTTCATCACTTTGAACTCATATGTAGCATAATCCAAAAGAACACCTTGCTGCAGTGCATTCCGGGTACATTCAGTCAAACTCACAAAACTCAGGACTGGGTGGTAAAAACTCAAATGAAATAGTCCCTGTAGAAAGGAGTGATTCTATTGGAAACTTTGTAACAAACTCATTGTCCATAACACAACTGAAGTGTGAAAAAAGCTGTGTGATAGTCAATTCCGTTTGGTTTAAGGTTTTAAAGGAAGTAAAAATTTCACTGGAACCTTTATAAAATCAGACTCATGATAAAGTCATGAGTATCATAAAAGAGTCCCAGTTAGACATCTTTAAAGTCTTTATGTTGATGGTTGCAAAATCTCAAAAAGGAAATTGTTCCTGACCAGAAGCTCAGACTCCAACATTTTTCCCTGAGTTCCTGCACAAATTGGTCCTGTCCTGTGTATAACAGATATCCCTGCTTCATACTGTATTTTCAGTGTATTGACAGTCTTAATGCAGTAGCTGTATCTGTTTACCATCCACCTCAATGCGTGCTACACCCAATTGCTCCAAAAACCCCAGTTCTCCTGGTTGAAAACCAAAAACACAATCTGTCTGCAGAAATGAAACCGCAGCAGATGGTGAGGTTTTCCATGGGCTCATGCTCTTTTTAATTAATGGAATGGAGATTAGAGGGCATTTTCCCTGGATCATTAGTGAACAGAGGAATTAAGACATTTTGTGAGAAATAATCCCAAGGCTATCCATGTGATGCACATGTGGTTTTCTCTCTGTGGTCATATTGACCTGCTTTTTGCAGCCTAAGTGCATGGCATCACTTACGCAGTGCAGAAACTAAGTAGCTGGGATAAGAGGACGCAACCGCCACATTTAGGGATCAAAACTACAAAAGAGATTATCTCTCTGTCACCATCCCTCTCCCGGTCTGTCTCTCCCACACATACACACACTCATTCATCTCTTCCCCTCACTCAAGGACAAAAGCAGACTCTCAATCCTTTTGTCTTTTACTACATTTTAGCCTTAAAACTGTAGGATTAGAATAGGTTAGCCCATATTCTGCAGCTTTTAACATTAATGCGATTTTAGTTGGAAGAAGTGTTGTGCATTCTTTTAGAAATGCCTATAATGCAACATTTTCAAAATGCAGTTAACTGTTCTGGATTTAATTCAACTCCCTTTGAGACATTGCACATGTTATGCACCATTTAATATAAGCCAAAAGAAAACCGGCAGCATCATCTCCTCACGCGATTGACTGCTTTGATGGAAACTCAACACCATTTTCCTTCTTCTCTCACAACGTAATAAACACTATCCCTGTATGTTTCTCTTATATTAATGACATACACAGTATGCATAGGGACAGCCTTCTAGACAGAGACATTAATTAGTATGTGATTCGTTACCCACAGTATGTATTTACACAGTCTGGTGAGCAGGGTAAGGCTGTGAAGAATGTGCTGTTCCAGTCTGCATTCATTTGCATTTGTCAGAAAGACGGCGATGGTTTGAGTTAATTGAAAAAGCTTAATTAAGGAGATAAAAAAAAAGAGGTTTCTTGCTAATTTTTTTTTTGTATTTCAACTTTAAACATAGATTTTCACACTGCTGAGAGAGAAAAAAAGAAAACAAACAAGAAAATTAATTTACCAGTGTAAAAAAAAGTCATTAGGATATTACCCCATACTTGTGGTTGATTGTGTTTATTATTGAAGAATCTGTGACAACACAAAATGACTGTTCTTTTTCCCCGTCTCTGAAAAATGGTGAAAAGCTAACTGCTCTTTCTTCCTGTTTTCGACGCAGCACTCAGGCCTTCTCCTCAGATGTTATTGTCTTTGAAACTTGGCTGAGATGTCATCAGAGAGAAGAACCCGTGAAAGAAGAAGAATGACTCCATCCTCTTGAAACTGATTGTTGGCACAGTGGATTAATCGGTGCTAAATTCTTGTGTGGGGATCTGGCAGCCATAAGACAGCAAACAAAGGAGCCAGTTAATAACTTGTTTCTCTCCTTACGATCATAAATCACTGAGCAAGAATGGCTTTTTGGCATGTTGTTGTTATGGCATTAATTCTAAAATTCATGTCTAAAGTGGTTTACTGAGCCAGGCTGATGGCAACAATAGTTCATACCCTCAAACCCCTAAATACACCGTTCTACTCTTTAAACTCTGTAAAAGCTAAAATCCCTCATACAAAGCAGTTTGTGGTCACTGTCTT
Organism: Odontesthes bonariensis; assembly: GCF_027942865.1. Taxonomy (NCBI): domain Eukaryota; kingdom Metazoa; phylum Chordata; class Actinopteri; order Atheriniformes; family Atherinopsidae; genus Odontesthes; species Odontesthes bonariensis. The sequence goes on along the minus strand of NC_134521.1, from coordinate 13,782,940 downwards.
AGATAAGCCACAACTTTTATCAACATCTGCAAACTTGACTGATTTATTTCAGTTCAGTTTTATCTATCGAGTACCAATTCACAATGTAGTAGAAAATAGACACGTGGAATTCATGCAATCACTTGTATGTTATAGTCTGTGAAGTAAATAAGGAATGGAAGGTCATGTGGATTCTTGTTCTGCCCCTCAGATTCTTCTCTGTATATCTTGTTTTCCCTCCTGTACTGAGTGAAACTATAGAAATCACATTAGAGACTGTAGTGGTGTTCTGGAATTACAAATAACAGTTTCTTTATATCTTTAGCTTTCCATCACTGTGAAAAGTGGCTGTCGAGGAGAGCTCCTTTACAAGGTCTTGGCCTGAGTAAACGCACATAAAACAAGGGAGTTTTCAGTCTCACTTTATTCATCTGCTTTGAGAGTGTGGTTTTAATTTCCCCAAAACACAGCAAAAGCCATCTCAGGTCCCTCTATATAAAAAGACCTGACAATTCAAAGAACTTGGCAATAGGGGAAAGAGAACTCCCTTTAAACAATAAAACCTCCAGCAGAAAGAGAGGTAGGCAGAACAGCCATATGCCTCGACTGATTTGGAGTTACGGGACAGGAAGAAAGAACAGCAAAAGAGAGAGAAAAATGGAACCAACAAACGCTTGGCAGTGTTTGTTCGTGTGATGACTAGCCCTACCAGTAGAAATGTCAGTGTTTCCCGAGCGATGCACACAACTGCAGATATGGCAGTTTCTGCAGAAAGAGAACAGCAAAATCTACAATGAGGAGACACATATTTTGTGACATGTAATAATGGAACACAAATACATGACGAAAGAGGACAGTGTAGAAGGAGACTGCCTCATGTGAGGTGCCCCGACAGCCTGACCTAATAACACAATAGTTCAGGGTCACCTGAGCCGTCACTTACTTGAACTTAATTTAAAAAGGAAAATATTAAGACTAAATTTAAAAGCAAAGTATGTCTGCTCCCGGATCTCAAAGTTGGAGCTGGTTCCTGGGAGAGGAGCCTGAAACTAAAGATCTTTGCCTTCCATTCTACTTTTGGAAACCACAAGTGAGCCTGAACTCAGGGGCCCATGTTGTGGTTGGTAGAGCTGTCCTTTAATTGTAAGGTCGATTGTTTGATCCCCATCCCCTCTGTGTGCTTAAGTGCTACACCATCCATTTCCATATATCAAGCAAAGAGAACAAACAAAAACCTACCAGGTAAAGTGAGTAATACTGCTCATCTTGTTGCAATGCTAAGTTCTTCTGAGAAGACCTACATCTTGGCATTCACATAGATGTCACTTCGACACTTGGCGTCTACCTAAACATTTTTGCAGACCAGTCACTTCTCACATAAAGCAATAAATTTCCTCTAAATTTATGTGTGTGGTGTGTGTATATCTGAATGAGAAACACAGTAAGAATAGCTATGTAGAACCTATCAAGCTTATGAGGTGCTATGTACAGTTATTAAAAAACCTTTATTTTAATAATGAGTATTAAAATCTCTGTTAAGATACTGGGGTACTATGAAGTCTTTCAGAGGGGACAGACTTGGATCTAATGAGCTTAATATTTGTGTTTACCCAAGGAACCTTTTTGACTTGTTGTAAGTATATTTATTTGCAGAAAAGATGAATAAGAAACTTCCTTTATTTACATGACCCCTTGCCACCTAATTTTGTGGGTGCCCACCTTATTTGTTCCACACACACATAGTTTCTCCTAATAAGCATGCAGACATCAGTAATACACAATGAGGACAGTTGCCCCAAAAGAAGACAGGTCTTTTCAGTTCTGACTCAGATTACTGTAATTCAGGTCACTGCCGGACATGGAGACCATAACAATTAACCCACCAGCAACCAGATGTCTCTACACTGCAACACACCACCGTGCAAGCAAAGAAAGACTGCTCAGTCGGTGCAGCTTGGTATTTTTCAATAAGAGGATGGGATGTTAGAAATCCAATTTCAGGAACCTCTCCCCTCTTGCTGTGGTCATTACTTTTTCCAGGGAGGGAAACAGACTGAAGACTAGAGTTGAGATTTCTCTTCAGTGACTTCTATCTGCTTTGTTGATGAAACATAAGAGTTTGTTACTGGTATTCAGTATGACAATTATAATATTCCTTCTTTATTGATACAAAATATGGAATTGGAGTATTCAATGAAATTGTTTAGACAAATACATTAGGTCACAGAGTGATAAAAAAATTAAGGGACGTTATACCACAGTTAAAGTGAGCACAAGCAATCAGTATTTAGCTGTGTTCTAGTTTCAAATTATGAATGCTGTGCTACACTGGCAGCGATTTGAATTCAGTCAGATGAGCCAATAAAAAGTAGGCCACTGAATTAAATTTAAATTTTAGTGCCGCAATTATTTTTTAGAATAAATCACATGTTACTTGTTTTTAATGGAGTATTAATTGTAAGAAAAAAACATTGTTTAAAAAGAAATAAAATGTAAAAATATTGGACGATTAGTTTTCTGAAACTATTTGTTTAATTTCCATATTGAGCAAAACACTCTTTTCACGACACGGACATTTTGACAGGAAAAATGAAGTCGTTTTGGTAAATAACAACATTCCACCCAAGCGAGGTCCTTCAATTCATCATCATTTTTTTTTTATCAATTTCACCAGTGCTTTACATGCTGTGGAATTTAAAAAAAACAAAAACACCCTGGCGGTCTTAATCAGTTTTGCTTGAGTAGTTCCTTTACGTGAACTGAGCTTCATCCACACTATTTTACTTCTTCTTTTTTTCCGTAAGTGTTCTCACTCAGGGGGACAAAAACACCTTTATCACCCTTATGTGTCCTGTGACCTCATGCAATTCCACCTACCTTCAACAAGAGATTGAATCAACCACAGCTGTCACTTGTGATAGCATCCAATGTCCAAGGTTGTGAGGTGAGAGCAGGTTTTTTCCCAGAGGACATTTTGACACGTCAAGCTAGGAAAAGCACGGGTGTAAACAATACAACAAATGACATCTGAATTCCGTTCAGCTGCTTCTTATTTAGGTGAAATGTATTGTAAATGGTGGTTGATTATTTAATTTTCATTGCATTCAGGGAACTCATCGTATTGTGTGCTTTTTCTCACTTTTACAGTTTAGAATGACAGTTGTTTAAAATAACTAGCACACCAACTCTTGCTCCTGTGTGTTTTTCAATCCATTCTTTGACAGAAATTGTTATGGACAAAAATCTTGCGCACAGAGTCCAGCGTGTTTCATGAATCTAATCATTGTGGCTATTCAAAATATGTGACAAAGCATTGAGGAGGATTTTATGGTCCCTTTCAATTCTTTACAGTAGAAAAATGTAGCCTTCGCGCTGGGTCCATCCGATCTGGCAACAACAGTAAGAGGGAGCAGAAGAGTTTCCTGAGCTTTTGAAGAGTTGTGGAATCATCCCTTTTTTTTTTTTTACATGTATTTAAAAATGTTGACAGTCCAGGTTGATGATGGCAATACTGAAACCATAGCCATCTCATGTATACATTCATTAGAAGCGTTGGTTGTGCACGTCCTCTGAAATTAATCCTACATGTATGCAAGTTGCAATATGAAGACAATATGGCACATTCATAGCCTACATCCAGTACCTGCAATCTATAAACCCTGTGTACTTGATATTGTTTATCCTTTTGTACTCGGTGCAGGGAAAGTCAATCAGTTTGTAAGAGGTCATCTTTGATTGTGACGTTTTTTTGTGATGATTGTGTTGGTTGTGGTTGTGAGCAGTCAAATAATTCTCAAAAAGGTGTTTGATAGATAAAAAAAAAAATACAGACAAAAGTCTCAGAGTAGTCATTTAAACTGACTATGCAACATAGTATCTATGTTTTCACTGTGCAACAATATCAGAAGAAATGACAAGAATACTTGCATTGACATGGACCCATGTTATCATGGTGATCTAACAATGTTCTAAAAAGCCTATTTTGATGCCACAAATGTTTCACTGTGGAAGAAAATCGATGGTAGTCAGCCCTCCTTGATCTTTAAAGTATTATGGTAAAGCCTAGAGGTCTATTCAGTCTAACTGTTCTCATACAGCAGAATATATTATTTACTGAGATATAAACTGGTGTAAAACTGAGTTTTTTTTATTGAGGGTGGAACTGATTTGAGGCAAATATCATCACTACATAGGACTTTTTTCAATCACCTTCTGTAGATTGTTGGTGGGCATGAAGAAAATAATGACAGTTCACATTATTTAAGTAAGTGCTGATACAACAATGAAAGACTATTCCTTTCCAAGTAAGTAAATCCTGCATGACAAGAACAAACAATAGACAGCAGCAGGAGAAGAAGTAGAAAAATATTCTCAGTAATGAGAACATGTATATTGGCAGCAACGTTTCTTAACTTTTAGTCATAAATTATTATAAATTATGTTATTAGACTATTAACACTGAAATGTCAGTAAGAACAAAGGATTTTGATGTTGTAGCTCATGCACATGAAGCTAGTTTGAACTGCTCATGGTTTATGTTCTGTTTTATACACAGTAACACCAGATTAATCTGAGGGCTTCTAAGATGATTAATGGGAGAAGATAGAAGAAAATGAGTTTGTGGCACAAATCTCCTTAATTTTTTCTGCACTTCTTCATCTACAGTATATTTCTGGTGAGTTATTGGATGATTTGGACATATAATTAGATTAATTAATGTGAAAGGTTATGAGGAGAAAATCAATATTTGGTGGAGTTTGTTAACAATTCAGACATTTGAAATGTGACCTCAACTAAAGGAACGGAAAAAGATGAAATGATGAAAAAAGCAGAAGCTTAATCTTTAACCGTGCAATATGATTTTTAAAGATTGTTGTATAATCCAGCCATATTCATAAAAGGTTGATAAATGCTGCAAATTGATTGACTTAAACAATCAGAGTCAGAGGACTAAATCTACCTCATTCTCATTGTAATTTGAAAGTAAGATCTACATTTTCCATAAAATGTATTTAGCAGATGTTTGTATCCAAAGCTACGAACAAGTGAGGAACGACTCGGGTTTAATTGCCCAAGAATATTTTGAAATGTAGAATGGGAAATATGGGGATCCAGCTGTCCATAGTTTTGGGTAATTATTAGATTCCACACCTAAAAATGGCATAGTTTATTTAAAAACATTTTTGTAATATTTCTGTTAGGACACGATAGGTTTCATAGATTAAAACCATAAAGGTAAAGTAAGTGGTACAATTGTGGATACAATTAGATTTTTTTGCTGAGGGAAGAATAAAACATTTAGTCATGCCAATAAAAGTTTACACATCTCTCTATTTTCTAGTGCAGTGGTGTTTGCACGCTGCACTGGACACAAGGACTTCATTCAGCTAACCAAATGTGTAACCCCCCCACGATTAAAAAAAAAAAAAAAAAACATTTAAGGAGAGGCTCTTTCAAATGAGCTAACACGTCTTTGTTTGAAATAGACCAAACCATTTTCACACTGTTAAAATGGGCATCATCCTGAGTTCATGTATCATTAAAGCACACGGTACGTCCTGAATGTAGATGCGCTCCTTATCAGCATTTCAAAAGCCTTACCTCTGAGACTGCTGTAGTTGACCTACACTTGGCAAAGATTTATTCAAATGTGCACTTTCATTACCTTCTTAAATTACCATGTGTGTCTGTTTTTCTTACTCTGCCTCCATTTCTGCCTGTCAAACGAGAGCCATACTAAACTCACGCTTCACTCATAAAAGACCAGTTTTGTGCCACTGACTGAGCAAACCTTTGTTCAAGCTGCTGTCATCCTCAGTTTGTTTACACCAATGCTGCTTTAGTTCGGTAAGTAAAGTCAGATAAGAGTCGAGACAATTTTGAGCCTATAGAGAAAGTAACATGTACGAATAATTCAGGTTGGGAAGTTTTTATGAAAATAAATCAGCATGAGGCGGCTTTTTTTCTATCTGTTTACAAAAACAGAACATACTTATCCTTACAACAGAGTAGTGTAGTTAGTGTAGTTCTGTCAGAACCACTCTCGTCAAAACGAGACGAGAAACAGAGATTAATTTCAGAAGCTTATTCTGAATGCATACAATTGTGTTTGGCGGTATGGCTCTGTTCGGAGGAAGTTCCCGACTTTTCCATGAGCTCCATGGAAGCCAAGACAGGGAACAGCAGCATTCTCAGGTGGAGTGCCTTCCATTTGCTGTAAAGGCAACAAACCCCCTAGAACAGAGCAAGCAACAATGAACAACAGTATGACATTGTTTGGCAATGAGAAGTCGGTGGAGCAGGGGAGGTGGTGGGTGCAAGCAGAAAGCAAAAAAAAAAGCAGTGACAGCAAACCAAGTTTAAATGAAGTGCCCCAAATGCCAGCATCCAATTGCGAGCAGCAGCTGATTACCCATTGAGCGCAGCTGGTTGTGGACAGCCATAAGGGTTGGGTCGGCGTCAGCCAATAGGCAAAGGGCGCGTTGACTAACGTGGTCTGCCAGAACTAACGCGGTGCTACATTTGTCCACATGGATATGTTTGAGAAATGGAGTGTTACCTTAATGTAACAGTAAACTGACTGCTCACCTCATACACAGCATTTGAAATGTTGGCATTTTCTTAGCATCATCCTGTTTAACCCACCTGTGACCCACAGATATAAATCTGCTGCAGTCCATCTTGAAAATCTATCTCAACTTTAGAATCTACATTGATCAAATTCATACTAAATTAAGAGTCATGCACTATGTGGGAACTTAGAAGAGTGTATCTCCTGTAACATATTAACAGGAGTTACCTGAAAAAAAGATTCCAAAAAAGTATTTTGTTTTTCAATCAAATTTTTCTCTACTCACACAAATGTGAATTTGCTTTGCAGATTTATTGTGCTGGATAACCAAACTAGTTTTTGACATTACAGGCTCAGAATTTAATTGATTTGCATATGTCTGAGTTTCTTACAGAATTGTTGCTGCTATAACAAGACGATGTTGTGATAGGTGTGCAGGGCTAATGGCTATTTGATAGTTTATTTTTTGAAATGATTGAACTCTTGATTGAAAAGGTCTATCCAAATTTTCTTGTCAACGACTGAGTTGAAATCATCAAAACTGTTTTCATGCCGTTGACATAGTTTTTATTTTCTATGTGTACCTATTACGGCAACATAATGCACATTGTCTCCAGCTCAGACAATGAAAAGGGCTCCACTCACTGTAACGTTAGTAAATTGTACAGAATATATTTGTTTTAGTGAGTCATTGACGTTACTATATGAATTTACGCTTTTTCATTCAGTTTTGCATATGAGCTAATTTTTTGCCGCACCAGTCCATCACCTTCTTGTTTCTCGATACTTGCTGCTTCTATTTCAGCTGTTTGGTATAATTTACATATGACAGTTTGCTTTTTTAAACAGTCGACCTACCCTATCTCTCCTCTCATCCTCTTATCAACCCAAAGCCATTATTACAATTGCCATCTGTAGACTGCACTCCTCATATGTCAGACAGTCAATATATTATCCTTGAAACCAGATGAATCTGGGAGCTCGTGTTCCATTTGTTCTATCAGAATGCATCTCTCTCGTTTAAACAGGATCTGCACCATTAGCACATTCGGCTATGCTTGCAGTGTGATCAGTAGGTGGGAGTGGGCGCATATTAGCAAGCACATATGTCAGAAGCCTCGCTTTACTGATGCAGCAAAAGTAGCATCTTTACCCACCTTGACCATATGGCAGATACAAAAACTTAATAGTTCTGATGCTAAGGAACAATCTTAAAGTCTTAAAATGAAGAGTAAAGTTGGTCTATTTGCTTAACGCATTGTGGGCCAGACTATACATTAACCAGAGACTAATTTGTGGTGTTACATTAACACATGGGCATTATTATCTACCCAGCAACTGGAGACAGAATAAACCGTGTCTGCAAAAACAGATCTATGCATTGTTGAAGGAAATGCTTCCTTTTACTGGCAAATGTTTTTTTTTCCACCTCGTGGGATTGTCCTTTCTTGCTGGTTTTCAACGCTTCTAGCCAATACATGACCCAGCTTGGGAAAAAGGACAGACGGTGTTCCACTTGGCCAGTCCAAAGATGCCTAAAATTACAGAGCCGTAGCATTGTGGAGTGGTCTTTTGAAAAAGCTACTGTGTCAGGGTTAAAAGAACTGGACAGTGTATTTTCATTTAACATAGTTGTCCTATTAGACTGTTCCGTGACATGTTATATTGTGAACTGACAACTTGTCCAGGGTGTACCCTGCCTCTCGCCCATAGCAGCTGGGATAGGCTCCAGCCCCCAACCCTGAATTGGATTTAGTGGGTTTTGAAAATGGATGGCTGGATGGATGTTGTGTTGCTGTGATTAATTGTAGGTAAACATGATTGAAAATGACCTTGCTTTAACACACATTAATACATTTGTCTTTTGATGCCAGGCAATCAGTATAACAGTTTTTTTTTTTTTAAATACTCATGTTGACTCTTATTTTCTTAGCTTGATTTAGTTCTTTCTGTGTGTGTGTGTATGTATGTGTGTCAGCTGTCATTTAGTTGTCAATCTTGTCAAGTTTTAGGGATTAGTGAAACAGGTCACATGCAGACAAAGCTGTCATATCCTAAAACACAACTTTTTGGTTCACTTTTCCAAGCTTCTACATAGTAAAACTTGAATTAAAGCAGGGATCTTCATGTGTGTTTTAACATGAAATTTGCGGTGTATATGTGAAAATGTTTTAATTTTACGCTTTCTATGACATGGGAATAGGATTATGTTTTGTCATTATTCACATAATTCATCACAAAAGGGATTTTCAGGATTTTTTAATTAGTTATTTCGTGACATAGTGCTTCTTTACATCAGTAAAACTGAATGAGTGAAGTCAAGGTGGCCATTGATATACTGTACTAACCACATGTAGTTAAAGCAATACACTGACTGAACTATCAAGCCTATAGTGTGTTCATAGGATATATCAGCATAGTTAATTGATTTGTTCTTTAGAGAACTTTAAATTAATATTATACATTCCTTATCCTGGTAAACAATATTCTATAAACAAACAAAATCTTGGGGTGTGCTTTTAGAGTTTTTAAAGGCAATAAACTGCAAAAACAATGTGATTTCAACCCTTGTTTTCATCAGTGTTTTCACCCATTTTTTTCAATCTGCGGGCTTTGAAAAAAAAAAAGCACTCTGTAAGAAGCTCCGGTGTGTGATTAAAAATGCTACAATCACATAGGCTACCACTTAACAACAGGTTGGTGAACACTATTTTCAGACTTGACAGGAGCACTTCAGGTTCAGGTTTGCTGACAAGCTTAGCTGTGGAAAACTACAATTTAGGTGCAGTACATGATGTTGTAAATCAGAAATGGAAAAACAAAATCTACGATGAAGCAACACAACGAAAACAACACAACACAACAAATACAAATCTTTGTTTTCAAAGATGTTATTGATAGTCTCCAAAATTCAAGGATTTGCGAAATTGAATGAATCAAGCTGGAAGTTGGTGTAGTCAGAACCTAGAATTGCACTCTGTCTATTTGCTTAAAGAGGCCAGTATCAGCCCTGATGCAGCCCAGGGGATCAAAGCAGCACATTTCTCTTTTATCCTGAAGATGGATTTGGCTGTGGTAGAATGGTCGTCCACCTGTCAGTGGTTTTGACCCTCAGCCTTTTCCCCCTATGAAGGTGTCCTTTAGAAAGGTATTAAACCTCCCAATGTGCTTATTGTTGTCTGTGTGTGTGTGTCAGAAAATGGTACGATATGAAAGGAGAAGCACTGTATGAATGTGGTGGGAAGGTAGGGGGACTGCATTAGTCCCCATACATTTTAGTGTTTAAAGTTGGTGTTACTGATGGTTAACTAAAATTACATGCGTCTTTCTGACATTGTCAAAAATGTTTATATGAAATCCTTTTGGGCTTATAAGAAACCATTTTATGTGTACTTCTACATTCATCTATCCCATACAATAAAAAAAACAAAACATGACACTCTGAGTCTTCTTCCTGCAGCGACTGAGAAGATTCGGCATGAACACCAGGATACTCATTAACTTTTATAGATGCACTATTGAGAGCATCCTGGCTGAGAACACCACGGCCTAGTGCGGCGGCTGCACCATCCTCAAACGCAAAGCACTGCAAAGGGTGGTAAAGTCAGCTCAGTGCATTACCGGATCAGAGCTGCCAACCATCCAGGACATTTACAACCAGCGCTGCAGGAGGAATTCCGGGAGGATCCTCTCTGACCCCAGTCACCCTAGTTTTGAACTGTTTACGCTCCTTCCATCTGGGAGACGGTTCAGGAGCATCCGCACCCGAATCAGCATTGATTAATAACATTAATAACATTAACTGGTGGATATGCCTGTTCATTGGAAGTTGCCACCCAATTTTAAACTTATAAAACTTAGTTGTGAATGTTGACACGTTTAGTTTTTCCACGAACTTTGTCACACTTGCATGCTTAGAAGGATATTTTAAACTCAAATTTGATCAATTGCTGCCTGTTGTAGCTAGCAAATCCCACAGTATGAGAACAACAGAGTCTGGTTGGTCCATGAGTCATGATCAATAATTTAACTAGTGGACAGTTAAAAACAATATTGCAGTTTTCAATGGAAAACAAATGTCCACTTGGCGAAACAGAGTTTAGTTGCCTTGGGCAAAAGGGCAACCATTAATGTCAAACCCTGCATGTTGAATCAGTCACGAGTGAACAAGAAGGTTAATTTGCACCAGCACAGATGTGTGATATGATGCAATACTGTAGGCACGTCTTAGCATGCAGGATTTATATTGCCAAAAGTGTTTTCTGTTAGTTAATTTGAATTAGAAAGATCGTGTTTGCAGTTTTGGATGCTCCCCTTAATTATTCTATTATTTTTCATCGTGTTAAGATGAGAGAAGATAGGATAAGATAAGAAAAGTTAAGATAGATCTTTATTCATCCTGCAATCGGGACATTTTCTTGTCACAGCAACAGCCGGAAGATAACAAGATAGCAGGTTTATTTCCTGGTATTTTCCAAAAGAATGGGGGTAGATCTTCTCTGTTGGTATTTTCTATTAACAATAATTGTTATAATATTACTAATAGTATGATAGAGCACTTAGTATTTGCGTTCTACTGTTAGTCAGCTGTACAGCATTTAGCATCAATTAGCTTCTGTCTGGGCTACTTCAGTGCTGCAGAAATGTATTTTTTTTTGTTAGTCTGTTGCTTTATCAATCTAGAGTTATAAGGTTGAGTGTCTGGGATATAACAAAGTGTGGAAAGGGCTTGAAGGGTTTGAAATGGAGGCATGCTATTTGTAAGCTCTTCAGCAATCCCTGTCACATATAATACCGCAACACTTTTAGTATCAGTGTACACTGTTGTAGTGAGCACCATGTTTAGAGTTTTACACAATGGAAGAATAAAATGAAATTCAGTATTAATTTGCTTGATGCCCTAAAATTGATGTTTTACAAAAAAAAAAAATGCTCCCGAGCAACTTAAGGTAAAATGATTGTCAAAAAGCCGAAGCAAACTCTGTCAACTTTTCTCATCAAGATGAGGTTGAAAAATTGTGCAGTGAAACTTCATGATATGCTCCTCAGATGACCTGCAAGCAACACGTTAGAGTAAGTGAGAGACCACTGCGACTGTCTCTAGTTCATGTGGCAGTCACCATTAATGCTTGGTGCACCAGTATGGCTTTTGCCTCTGCCTGACACTCACTTGTACTCAGTCTACCCTCAATTGCTGTCACTTGTGTCTTAAAGGCTGTCATCTCCACTTTGTGCTCCATTGCCACTGTGTCTTCTCCACTGTTTTATTTTTCCCAGTTCAGTCAAGCTTGGGGCTGTTTGTCAGTAGAGGTTGATAGCCCTGTTATTTGGTTTAGCTGTCTGCCTCACTGTTCCTCTGCCACTACATTTTGGCTCCAGTGAGACATTTCATTATCCATCAGTGCCTTCATACCGCTAACTTTCCTTACAGTACCTCATGCTTATCATTTTGCTCAATTCATTGACTTGTTGTCAGCCTATCATAAAACATTGCTACAGGATACAGATTCCCATCTCCACAGATGTAGCTTAATTATAGTAACCTGCTTGTAAGTTGTGAATAATGACAATTCAGTTTGTTTTTTAAAAGCTCATTTTTTGCTTCCTAATGTAAGGTGGTATCCATCAAGAATGCAAGTCAAAATGATACCTGTAGAGGTCAGCATCTGTCTAATCTTTTTTCTTATGGAATATGGATATTGTGTGCAGAGTTTCATCAGCCTCCCCCCTCAAAATAGTATTTTCACGGGGATAAGACAGTAGATATTAACTATGATCAGATATATAGACGGTATAAAAATAACTGTTTGAAATAAATGATAGATCTGTCTTTCGCAACCCAATTTCAAAGCAATCTCATGCTAGATTTGATTCCACTTGGGATGTATGATTTAAAAAATAATCTGAGAAGAAATTTGCAATTAGCTGATTCTTCTTTTAGATGAAATATACAGTAATGCTGTCATACGCTTTTCCAGCAGTTTTGATGCATAATGCTCATTGCAGAAAATAATCATTTACAAACATAGGAAACAAGTGAGATTCACCAATCTTATTTAGGGGTCATTGCTTTTATAAGTGAAAGCTTGTTGGAACAAAATGTTAATATTAACTTTGCAATGTATTCAGTAATAAGAAATGAATAGATTTCATGGCATAAGATGAGTTTTTTTGTATTGCAGGCTGTTCACAAAAATTGAGAAAACAGCTTAAGAGAACAATTCATGAATTGTAGCAAGTAATATGAAGCAAGTTATTAAGCTGTTTTCTTAAATAGATGAAATACATCTGTCAGTTTTTGTTAGTGTGCATGTCAAAACAGTGCTATTTCTTTATATAATACAGTCAGTCAAGAAGTTGGCATTTTAAACTTATCAAAACTTGTCATTAAAAAACGTTTTTTTTTTTATGGGAACCTCTCAATGTAACATTTCAGGATAGTTATTAATAGCGTCTTAAATAAAGTCTTATTTAAAGCCTTAAAATATTAGATACACTGTGTATTGTGAGCACACACAAAGTGTACCATAACTTACTACACCCCATTTTGTTTTACACTACTATGTGCTTTATATAACTTTTTATGATCCCTGAATGTCAAAACATGCCAAAATGGATTATTATATTATTTTGTTGAGGTTCAAGGCCTTAGGTAAAGCTTGTAATACATTTATTAATTGCTACTCTTTGAAGACTGGCGACCTGTCCAGGGTGTGCCCTGGCGGCTGCGATAGGCTCCAGCCCCCCTGTGATCCTACAGTTGGATTAAGCATAGAAAATAAATAACAGGAAATGGATGGATGGATGGATGCTCTTTGCAGTTAAATTTTCACCCAAAATATGACACTTTATCTCTAGCTGAAGGCCAAGCTTGGATATTTCTCAGTTTTATGCCAAGATAAATGTTAAATCATCTAAGCCTCTCTGATAAATAAGAACATCTCATCACTGATAGATACACAAATAACTCATTTGATGCATGTGTTGAGCTGGAAAGGTCAGGGTGCAGCATTGTTCGATAGGAGGACTGCCTCTGCATTGCTCTAGTCTAGCAGTTAGAGGTTCAGAATCATGTTGAAAGTATGTAATATAGATGTAAGATCAGTTGCCCTCTTGTGCATAGAATAGTACACCTACAGGTTTCTGCTACCAGAAAATCAAAACAAAAACCTCTCAGTCATTGGTCAGAACCCTGTACTCTTGCTTTCTCATATTTATTTATTGAAGGTTTCCAGCAGGACTATGATATGTTGGTGGATTAATCAATGAACTCCTCATTGTGTAATAAAATGATTATGTACATCATAAACTCCCAGTGGAACTAAATAAAATTTTCCCATCAAATGCCTAGTACAAAACAAATGCACAGGAAAGCTGCAGATGAAGGCTTTTTAAAAAATTAAATCCACACAGTGACATATTGCATTTTGACGCATTTATTATTTAGGATCTGTAAGTTTATTTTTCTATATTTTATATAGTTAATTAGCATAAATTGCAATGGGGTACTTGAGCTCAACTGACAGAGAAACGTTTAACTGGATTCATAATGTCAACTGCTGACATTCAGCATCAAAACTTTTCTGAAAGGTTACAGTACTCAAAAGCAAACATGGTAATGCGACTAGTCTGTGTAGATAGTGAAAGATTATAGAGTAGGTAGAGGTAGATAGAGACACTCAGTCAAGAGATGTAGCTCCGGTTGGAGGGCTAGCTGAGTAGGTGGACAGGTATTGGGAGGATGCTATAGAAGCTACAGGCAGAGCCAGTGAAGATGGGCTAATTCCACCTCCCACAAATCCTCCAGCACTTGATTGCCTGGGTGGGCAGAGTCTGAGGCAATCCTGCCTGCCCTCCTCTTTGCTCTGGCATTAGTCGACTGCTCAGTGGAGAGCGACTGGCAAGCAATGGCCCTCTCAGCTGGATGACACAGTGCGTTTTTTTCCCTGAAGCAAGACGAAATGGAGCTGTGGCAGACTGCAGAGGATATCAGGACAGTCCTGACTGTTGATCTTTATCCTGAGACAGGATGTTTTCTGATATGTTTACTCTGCTTTTGTTAAAGAGAAAAAGAGCTTTTTTTTTTATACAATTATTAACTGTGTAGGTATTGGAACAAGGTTGACACAATGGCGAATACTAAGCTTATTAGTGAACATTTTTGGGATAATATGACAACATGTGCACAGGATAGATTGGTTATTTATATGTATCACATTCCCAACATAAATTTTGGAAAGCAAAGTTATTGTTACTAATGTTTTGCATTGTTGTAGCCTACGGTGCTGTCTGATAGCAATTACTTGGACATGGCTTGCTGGGATTAGCTTTTGACCTATATTATGTTGTACCTCTGTGAATGAAGTTAAATGGCATTTGCAGAGCAAAATTACCAGACTGAACTTAAATACCATTCGCAAATAGCCTATTCTTTATGGTATGCATGAAATGAAAACAGTAATAGGCAGCTTGCAGGCATGCTTCATGTTCATTTCAGTTAAAGTGGTATAGTGGGAGCATTGTCATAGCAAAGAATAAAAATAGAGCTAAGTAT
Organism: Odontesthes bonariensis; assembly: GCF_027942865.1. Classification (NCBI taxonomy): domain Eukaryota; kingdom Metazoa; phylum Chordata; class Actinopteri; order Atheriniformes; family Atherinopsidae; genus Odontesthes; species Odontesthes bonariensis. The sequence goes on along the minus strand of NC_134521.1, from coordinate 13,767,836 downwards.
AGAAATGCTGAAATAATGAATCCACTTTTGATTTAGCCAACCTACTGTAGAGTACCGTACCGTACAGGCTCTTCCAATGTTGAGATTCCTGCCAACTGAGCACTCCTATCAGGGAGGCACTGTGCAGCATGATACAGGTAAATGGTCAGCACTTTCGTAGTGCCCTTTGACCTTGTTTTATGTTCTAAAAAGTACTTTACAATCTTTTTCACCTGCAGCACTTCTAAGACTATACAACATGTGGACTATATAAAGTAAGCACTGCTTTTTCCACAATTATACACTGATTAGCATTTCAGGGGCAATGTGAGGTTCAGTGTCTTGCCAATGGAACTTTCCCCTGTGGAGGGGTTGGGGATCGAACCACCGATATTCTGTTTGGAGGAAGATCACTCTACACATTGAACCACAGCAGCCAAAATGACATCAACATTTACCATGTGATCACAAAATCTTTACTCAGGAAGATCCTGCTCCACCAACAGACTCAACAACTATTTTGTTCCTCTGGCCATCAGGCTGTACAACAGCTCTTAGTGATGGCACTTCTGAATTTCACTGGTCACTTTCGTCATACTTCACGGGTCACTTTATACATTTTAACTGTTTTTTAAATTGTTTTTTAAATCCTTAGATTGTTTTTAAAGTTTTTATTGCTTTATTATGTCTGCTACTGGATGCTTGAATTTCCTTCGGGATCAATAAAGTATCTATCTATCTATCTATCTATCTATCTATCTATCTATCTATCTATCTATCTATCTATCTATCTATCTATCTATCTATCTATCTATCTATCTATCCAAGATGAGAGTCCTGTAACATCACAGAATCAATGTGTTACTGTCGCAGTCACCTTGCCACAAGATTGAACAAGTTTTTAGATAGTTTCGGAACACACTAATCTGCTAAATTCTGAGATACTGTCTGAATCTGTACCATGGAGAATTGATGCACTTTTCACTCGAAAACAGATACTGAGTCAATGTCTCGCCTTTGTGTAGTGCCAATAGATACAGTACATAAAGAGCATGTAGGTTTTTGTTGTTGTTTTTAAATGAGAGCATACTCAATTCACAAACATACAGTCATACAGTACTTGCACAGTTTGCCAATAAGACCTTTCTGTTTATTTTAACCAGGAAGACAAGCATGTTTGCTTTGTCGAGCCTTAGATGGTTGGAATTAGATGATGTCTTGCATTTAATATTGTTGCGGGATGACTTTGACTATTTAGACTGAAGGTAAATCTAATTTATTTATCAAATCAGATCTTTAGGACAGACTGTCCGCACTACAATTTGAAAGTGATCAAATTGGATTTGTGTGTCCAGACATTGCCTTCCTATTGCACTGGCTGCTGTGGTAACAATGTAGGCCTTAGTTACTATGTAGACATGCTAAATTGGCTTGTTAAGACAGGTTCCTTTCAGTTTTCTCACTTTTGTCCATCGACTTTCTCTGTTTTCATTCATAGTTCTCTGCTGATATCAGCACTGGTTCTTCTGTGTATTTCATATAGCTATGGATTTGTTTTCATAGTTGTGTGTCAAGTTTTGATCCAGTAAAACACACTTTAAAATCTCTTTTGTGGACAGAGCATCTGGACCGAGACACTACTGCAGAAATCTGATTGGATTTACAAAAAATATATATTTAAATTGACTAAAAAGGATATGTGTTGCCAGTCGAAACAGGTTTTGCACACCTTATGCAAGCTTCACAGTATCTAGTGTCTGTTAGATATAAATAAGGCAAATTTAGTGATGACAGAAGATTATACGCTTTTGATTTTCTAAACGCAGCAGTATGCTCAAATTGCATCATGCAACATACATATAGTCAGGGATTGTTTCTGCTGTTGAATGTGCTCACCATAAGTCTGTTTGCTTCTTAGAAAGGTGCCCATTAGCATGTTTATGTGGCAATTAATATTCCATTTACTTTGTCTCAGTTCCTGAAAACAATACATCACACTTGGAAGTGCAAGTCACAGCTTATTAACTCATTTAATTTTTGTACAGCCCCTTACTGTGATTACATGTGTTGCCATGCATAATGCATACATTTTTGCAAAATATCATTTTATGGCTTGACAATATAGATGTTTGCCAACAGGCTTAAACTTGTGGTGCAGTGGCACAAAAAAAAAAGAAAAATCTTAAACAGTAAAATTACAAAAAAGTCAGCTCCTGTGATTTGACAGAAGCTCAAAATCCAAGGCCTTCGATTTTCCTCGAACTGACATATAGAGGATTATCTACAGGCTCTTGATGAGATTATTATACAACTCCTTCGTAACAGCTCTCATTTCAAATTACTCACTCTTATTTCACTTCGTTTTTGGTATTTCGGGACTTAAACCTAAATATCAGAGATGGATGAGTATAACTCATAACTCTTGAAGGTCAAGTACACATCTAAATGTCACATTCAGAGAGCCTGAAGCAATCTGTGATTATTTTCCTCGCATACACTCACATGGACATGCACACAGGATAAACTTGTTTCAACAAGCAAAAGGCAAATTGTTATTATCAAGATGAAGCATGCTGTTAATGGGTTCACCTTCTCTATTGACCTAATAGGGCAAATCAAAAGCAGGGACTGCAACAGACTGCTGAATCAATATAAAGCACTTATCTTGATTGGGCACTACACAGGTACAACAGCGTTAAAGCGGGTATGGGGGTTAGCTCACTTTTATTCCCTGCCTTTTTGTTTTTCTCCTTTTCAAACAACATGTGATAGATGCAGAAGAAATAGAACTTCTCTCACTCAAACATGGATTCACATTAAAAAGAAAACAGGCATTGTCAGGTGGTTTTGGGATATTAATCTGATAATACAAAACAACATCACACAGTATTTACAACAACACGTGCTAACACCGAATTAGTGTTGATACAAGCGTCAGGAAGGATACGGTGCATAAACTGTCTCCCAGCTCCCTGAATGGAACATGGCCCCTAGCCTCAAACACGTTATCATGTGTCCATTTACTGAATGCTGAGCATTTGACAGCTCATCACTAGTGGTGCTATTAATAACATGGTTCCAGCACAACATCCCAGGGAGTTGGTTAGATAAGAAAACACGACCCCACCATCACCACCACAAGGCAATCTGTCTGCAATATTAAAAACACATTTGTGCCTAAGAGACAAGGTATTGAATCAACAGCCATTTCAGCGGCCATTCCAAAATGATCACATAAAACAACATGAAGTTAATGAGGCGATACACAAGTATTGACTGACAGTCTACATTAAAATCAATTATCTTACTGTAAAATAAGGTGTTTACACAAGGCTGAAGGACAGCTGTCATTGTGAACTGAAAAGAGACAGTGTTATCACTATTAAACCCAGATATCTTTGCCATCCTAATGAGTCCCAAAGATTTGAAATGATATCTATCCTCATTCAATGATTTTTTTAATTTTTATTTATGTTAAGCTGCCCTTTTAACAGCTAATGTATGCATGATGTGACACAGGGCGATGTTGTCCGATAAAATCAATGAGCATTTTTAATGGAGGCAATTTAGTTTCCCCAATATTGTTATTTAAGTCTCTTACAGTACTTCAAAGCTAATTAAGCCAAATCAAATTAACTCAGTTACAGGTATTGAATACATATTATCAGATGTTGTGCTGTCTATCTTTTTGAATTACAGTTTTGTTAAAAAAAAAATCTGTCCGTCATCATTATTACTGGTCATTTAAATTTACTTAATTTTTTTGTTGCCATGCTCTGATTGACCAGCTTTAATGTGATTTAGGCCATTATTGTGATCATTAAGTTAAAATTTTAGAATTTTGTTTTTCCTGTATCGACAAACAAAGTTCAGTTCAGCTCTGCCACCTGCAGAAGGGAGCAACAAAAGCTAGCTCTGAACTCAAAGGCTGAAGGTTTTGAAGACGAGCCCCACAGTATTTATCAAAGTGGGAGAGTTTGTCATACTTTGGAGTTGTCAGTGCCTTACTTATAGTAGACAATGGAGGAATTCTGATGGGGGAGCTAAGCTAAGCTAGCTTTTGTTTTCCTTTACAGACAGTTGAGCTAAAATATGTTGTACCATCGCGCAATTTTTATTATTATCTTTATGTCTGTTTTTATGGACATAACTAATTAAGCTCAAGCCTACAACTTTTATTCATCTAATCAGTTGCAGTCTGTTGATGTAACCTTTCTAATATATAAAAGCCTTTTAATATAATTTACTTTATTCTTGTTTCAAGCTTAATCCTTCTTTTTGCACCCCTATTTTTGTACTGAATTGAGATTCGTTTTTAAATAAATTATGACCCCAAGATTCAGAATAAAATCATTGAGTATAGAAAAATTTATATTCCTTGAGTACATTTAGATTTTGGAACCACAACCTGGCCAGGACAACATTAATTCAAGCCCATTCATTCAACATTTAATTTACTGCTGCTCTCATACAAATTCTTGGCTAATCCCGCTTTTGCATGAATTATATTCTACTGAGAAGAAAAAATATATTGCATACAAACTATTGCCAAAGCACTTCAGTCGGTCAGTGTGTATAGTTCCATAAGAGAATCCCTGCTACTTATCTGCTGATGACATGTCTTTGTAATACAGCCACGTTCATCCTTAATGTTTAAAAGTGCTTTTCCTTGCCAACTTATCTGATGACATCATTTGGTAATGAAACTCTCCTCCCTGTTTTGCCTTATTCTTAATTCTTATGTGATGCAATTCATAGCAATGAGTTTTAAACAATTGAAAAATATTGTAATTACAAAAATCCAAAAACGCCAACTTTTAACTACTGAAGAGTACAAAATCAGATTCAGATGCTCTTCAATGCAAATTAAAACCATTTTACCTTTTCAGAGGAAGTTCATAAACTGATGTTTTTTGTTTCAGGTATTGTAGATATCACACTTACGACAACTAGAAAAGAGGAGTGTTATTATTAGTATTGTGGAGGGAGAGAAGATTATTGATCAAAATAGATTTAATTTTTCCTGTTATCGTTCACAGAAGTTGGCATATTTTGAAGAATTGTCTAATTTTCATCAGTTCCCTAAACATTTACTTTGCCATTCTGCATTTTTCCATTTCAGTGTGTTTTATTTGCATCTGCTTTATGTGTAGTGAGTATGCCCAAATAGCCCAATGGGAGACATTTGGATCTGAGTCGGCATCTATGTTGGCACAGAAAATATCACTCACGTTGCACTACATGTAGAAACCCAAATTTTGCTGATTATTTTTTCTTTTGGTCACACATTGAAATGAGGCTTAAAGCTGATTTCAACCGGCAGTTTGCGCCTGAAAGGGTGGGTTGCACAGCCTTAAATTTGGCTCAAGGCACTGATCAAATTCACTTGACACTTGGGCCTATTTACAGTTACAAAAGGGTGATGCTTCATATTTTCTTTATAAAGCTCTCAGGAAGTTGACTTTAATGTAATATATTTACAGGTGAGTCCCCTTTTACAGTCTTTGAGCATTCAGTCTAAGACAGAATTTAGAAATACAGTATCATCTAAAAAAATTGGATGTTAGAAATGTTATCCTGAGATGTAGTAGTAGAAGTATGCGAGAACAAAGCTGTTTACAATCAGTTTACAATCAATAAGATAAACTATTTACTCTAAAGGAGTATCTTCCAGAGAGGCAGTCTGGTCCCATGAGGCAAGGGAGTAAATTGTTTATTTTTGAGACTTTTTACACCACAACTTGACATGAATTTCAGAGATCATTTTTATTTTATGCAGGTGTAATGCAGCTAGACATAATATGCATGGTGACAATTGGGGCAAATATGTTTTCCAGCCATATCATTATAGATCAGATAGATATGATTTATCATCCTCTTACAAACCTCATTGGCATTAATATGATTGTGTCTTCCTGTCTTATGATGTAACTGTATGCTAGTTGACAACCGTGACCAGAGAATAATAATGCCTTTTTTCACAAGGGTCTTAGATTTATCCATGATCAAAATATACCTTGTACAAGACATTTTCACAGGATGGCCAAAGAATGAATAACCATCGTCACATTCACTGTAGAACAACTGTGTGGTCTAACATCTAATGAAATTCCACTAAGCTGAGTTGTGATAATTGGATTTGATTTGAGGCTACTGTGAATTGCCTTCGTGTTAAAGATTTAATGCATTGTGCAGGTTGTAAAGCTCATTGAGGTAATTTGCTAATATTGTCTTCTCGTCAATGAGTAGACTGCAATATTAAATATCTATGATTTTAGTAAATAAAGGTCGCAGGAATTAATCATACTGCTATTAATCATTGGGATATAGCCAACTGAGTGATGAAAGGAAAACCATTCATTGTACTTGAAAGCAGGGTAGATTCAGTGATGGGATTGATCAATTTACTTCTTAAACTGTCAAAGCAGAGCACTCAGTGATGGGGCGAATCATTTCAAATATTCAAAAGGGCGAATGTTCTTATGAAACATCTATTAATCACGGAGATTTTGGCCAGGCAGATGAATTGTGGTGTCAGCTTTCTATGCAGGCTGCCACAGAATCATTAACTATGACATTAGCTCAAGCCAGAACAGACACAGAGACTAATCAGCAGCTGTAATGGACACACTTCATAATTGTCAGTGGTTTCCAAAATGGTAAGGAGATTGAAGCTGGGTAGGCTGAAAGCACACTATGAAGGCAGCTTTGATCGCTTGAGCTGAGCAAGTGATGTGCCTATATACTCATTATTTTACCTCAAGACTTGTTTCCTAAGAACACAGAGGATTTCTAACATTTAATACCACAGCATTTTCAAACTACAAATGTCGTCCTATTCTTATAGCTACTGAAGCGAAGTTAGTTCTCTATAATTAAGGCAACTTTATAGGAAGTGTTCCCAGCGAGTGTATGTACGAGTACCTGTGTTAGATGTTTCATCTTTATTAGCCAGAGCATGGTAAGCCTAGCTCTTCGTGCACTAATCCCCAGCTAAAGAAACAGCTTTCAAGGAATTAACATCAAAAGTAAAGCTTTGCATGCCGGCGGGGGAGCTTTCAACAGAGCCTGCCTCAACTATCTCCTAAGTATTTTCAGAGCCTCAGGGATGAAGTGGAAGTTAAGTTTAACTTGCTCTGTGTTCTTCAGCAAGTCTTTGACCTTGTTCTCAGGTCTCTTAATAATCCCAGATATGTTTGAATCTGTACAGCGTTGCGGCATTTCCATGAGGTACCGCCACAGGGTGAGGAATTTTTCATTGGAGCGTTTGCCCAGTCGATTCTCTCTTTAACCAGGATTCCTGCATCAAGATGTTTGGGTACAAGGAGTTGAGCCTTTGGATCAACACATTTCCATTCATGTCCATCTAACTGAGCTTCCAGTTTGAAGCATAAATTACTTCTAATTAAATGAATTATAATTAAAAAAATACTTGCAAAATAAGTGATGAGCTCATGTCTTATCATGCGTAATAAGGAGGCAAATCTTTAGATATTTAAAAAAAGCAATTTTCTGGCTTTTGATCCATTTTAGAAACATTGTGTTGCATGCAGCCACAACTATCTTCTTCCCTTTTCCACCCCCACATGTTAACTGAGGAGATAAGCCAACAAGTTTATGGAGTTTATGTAATGTTTATTTTTTATCTTTATTAATTTGATACTGTAAAACAACAGATCACAGCTCTGACTCCTAAAGCACCTTTTGAGGTGGTTGTTTTGCTATTAGTGATTGCTTTCACAATACTTATTCCTCCTTATGTTGCCATAACTCATTTACTATTTCATAGACTATGACAGCTTTGAGATAGTGATGACTGATTCATGATGTCTTTCCAAATTACAGCTGGAGAAAATGGCTTTGGCAGCTTATACAAGCAGATACCTCCTATCATGTGCGGTCCGCAATCAAATTTCTACGGTGCAATAAATTAGTTGTCTACATGATGTTAACATCCAATCAGGTAAATATCAGACAGTCTTCTTTCTTCACTAAATCCGTTCATATGGCTTTCTTTCAAAAAAAAATGCTGTGTGATTTATTTTGTCATATCATTCAAGCTGTGAACTGAGCCAGCAGCATCATAATTATTCAGTTTTACACCTATGGCAACATATTTTACTGAAGAGAAAATCCTTTAATCAAGTTTGGTAACATTTGAAATTGCCATCTTTGAAAACTTGTTGACTGCATCTTTGGAGTTTCTGTGCCATGAAATAGGAATTTTGGCATCAAAGAGCATTTTCATGATTGATACATTATATGTAGCACCGCGTTTGTTCTGGCAGACCACGTTAGTCAACGCGCCCTTTGCCTATTGGCTGACACCGACCCAACCCTTATGGCTGTCCACAACCAGCTGCGCTCAATGGGTAATCAGCTGCTGCTCGCAATTGGATGCTGGCATTTGGGGCACTTCATTTAAACTTGGTTTGCTGTCACTGCTTTTTTTTTGCTCTCTGCTTGCACCCACCACCTCCCCTGCTCCACCGACTTCTCATTGCCAAACAATGTCATACTGTTGTTCATTGTTGCTTGCTCTGTTCTAGGGGGTTTGTTGCCTTTACAGCAAATGGAAGGCACTCCACCTGAGGATGCTGCTGTTCCCTGTCTTGGCTTCCATGGAGCTCATGGAAAAGTCGGGAACTTCCTCCGAACAGAGCCATACCGCCAAACACAATTGTATGCATTCAGAATAAGCTTCTGAAATTCATCTCTGTTTCTCGTCTTGACAAGAGTGGTTCTGACAGAAATACATTTACCGTCAATATATGCATCTGCTTCTTTTTCTGTTATGTGATTTTTAAGGCTGGGTTCATTGAGATACACCATAAGTCGCAAAATAATTTTTTTTAGCCAGAACTATAGAAGACAAGCTTGAAACAATTTAACTTCAATAGAGCATCAGTAGATCCTTTAAGACAGCAAAACAATCTGAATGCATTAACATGATGGAAAGCCAGGCAATAGAAAGTAAAGTTTACAATTGAATTTGAGTCTACAATTTTTCAACATTTTCGGTGTATAAAAACTTTGGTCTTTTTTTCTTTTTAATGGACAATCACGTGAAAAAGAAAATGCATACCTCTTTCAGTTCTAAGACTTTACAAATCAAGATATAACAGAAAAAATATATATATAAATATATATGTATATATCATCAGGTCAATGACCCCATGCACATAATTGTTGGAAAATAAAAATAATCCAGACGTAGCAATGGTGTAGTCAAAGTCCAGACTTCAATCAGATTGAAAGGCTTTGGTGGAAGTTTAAAGGGATATTTCGCCTCCTTTGACATTAAGCTGTATGACATCCCATATTAGCAATAGAATTTTTTAAATTTGACTTACCTCCTGCTGCGTCGTGAGCTGAGTTCCAGCCTCGTTTTGGCGTTGACGAAGGTAGTCCAGCTAGTTGGCTGGGGCCACAAAAATAAAGCGTTTTGCTTCTCAAAACAATGCGTTCAAAAGAGTAATACATTTGCATCACAAAATCGTTCATCCAGAAAAAGTCAGACCTCACAATCGCTTGGCGCTATTTTCTCTCCCCTCATATCAATGCGTAGAGCTGCCTGCCGATAGCCGCGCCTGTTACGGTGTTTACTGCTCGGAAGCAGGGGACTGCTCGGTCTGCTCTTTGGTCTCCACGGTCTACACAGCAGGCAGTGATACCTCAGTTCATCTGAGGTTGTATTTACCTAATTTCAATATCTGGTAAGGTGTTCAAACCAGATGATTTTTTAAAACCATGCACTGATATGCAAAATCTAGGATTTGTAGGAGTGTACACTGTCATTTTCACTCGGCTGTAGCTGGACTTAATTAAAACATGAAAACAAACAAAAGGAGATATTTCTGTCGGTCATACTAATCCCTGCCATTTACTTTTTCAAAATTTTGCTTCAGAGACAATGAATGGTGTTGTTTCCCATAATTTAGCAGGCGAGCTGCAAGAGGCAGAATTTGCTGGCTTTTTGCCCCCACTATGGGAGATGCTGCCAAACATAGTATCACAGACCAAAATAATCAAAAACGAAATTTTCTGGCGATCAATGTTGTAACTGATTTGAATGAGTTTAATTATTTGTTGCTGCCTCAACAATTTTTCTCTTATAGCCATGTCCAGCCATATGATCGAGTAATGACAAGCAATGTTGTTGGCGTATTACTGGACTGGACATCAAAACATTTGTTACTATGTCTTTGGTAAAAGCATTCTTACATCTTCTGACTGGTGGTTCAGTGACATCAAAAGGACATACAAGAAGTGGCAAATGTAATGAATTTGATCTTGATAAGTAGTAATGCATTTTTGTGGGGCAGGATATAGACGTAGCTATAATTGACTTTTTCTGGATTTGTATCAGTGTATTGTTTGACACACAAGTGAAATGTCTTCTTTGTTTGATTGTGATTATTTTGCATCTGACATACTGTTGCCTCACAGTAAAAAGTCCCCAGTTTAAATCTCGGCTGGGGCCTTTCTGTTTGGAGTTTGCATGTTTTCCCCATGCATGTCTGGGCTCTGTCCGAGTACCCCGCTTCTTCCCACAGTCAGAAAGTGACTGTCCCTATGATGAACCGGTGACCTGTTCCGGATTTATCCTGCCTCTCGCCTAAAGGCTGCTGGAAAATACACCAAATAGGATGAAGCAGATATGGAAAATGAATCATTTGCTTCCCTTTTCCCTCTTATGAAGACATACTGAAGGCAGTCTTTTCATATATGGAATACGAACTGGAAAAATTAGTCAGTACATATACTATGTATTAGACATGGCTGTTCTATGAAAAGGAGTCGGAGTTAGTGAATGAAAAATTGTCGACCTAATCTGTCTTTTACTTTACAGGCAAGGGTCCTATTACTGTTAATATGTGTCTTAATATGATATAAAACTTTAAAGTTTTTATTGGTTACATTTGAGTTATTTCTTTACGGTGAAAGTATGCAAAGAAATGGGCCTGATCAAGAGAGACATACAATTTATGAACAGGGGTATACCATAGCCATATTTTTAAAAGGCATCTTATCTCATTACCTTTTCTAATGTTTTTAAGTAATTCTTTCATCTTTAACTGCATGTTAGAAACAGCCCTTGGAGAAGATGGAGATTTATCCTCACATTTACAGGCTTTATGGATACTAGGAATGCCAAGAGACAGTTAATACACCATACATCTATAGACTTACAGTTCATACCCGCAGTCACAAAGTTAGGTTTAATTTTTAGGTGGTTATGACTTGTGAAGTCCATCCTTCTTCCTAGATTCCACACACTTTACTGCAATGTGAGGATCTTACATTATTTTCTTTAGCTCAGAATTGTGCCATTGAATGTAAACTGCCAAAGCAACATTGTTTCAGATGCATGTACTGCACAAAATACTCCACTGTTACACTGTGATTTTCCCATATAATATACATTTAGATATAATTTTTTGTTCATTGAATTAAAGAAGAAGTGAATGACTTGCAAAAATGTGCTTTTCTCATCATTCTCACAATGAGCTGTTAACATCATCACAGTCCTTAATTCTTTTTTTTGTGTTTAATTTTTCAGTTTTCAATCATGTCTGTGCACCATGCTTCTAAAGGCACTGTCCCTGAAAATGCTGTTCTGAAGAACACTACATGCCCGTCACACTATGAAGCTGCAGTGCGACTGTAAGATTGTCTGGCAAATTGGTTCGAATATTTTACTCCTTATCTTTCATTTTTTCCTTTCGCACAGAGAGAAGCTGAAGTGTTCAGTGGCTTGTGGAAGCTGTTAATTTGTTAGTAAATTCAGGTAGAACACTTCAAGCTGTTGTCTTCCTTTGGACTGCAATAGAGACACTAAAAGTGCTTTTTCAAATATGCACTCCACTAAATTCTAAAGGAAGAATTATTTCTAAGTCCCATCAAAAAACCAACAGTGATGGGAGCATCACTTCCAAAATGATTAAGTTTGAACTTTACTCTGTAGCATTTGAGGCCTTTTAGATAATGATAACGTCTCAAACTTTGACAGCAGTGACAGTATGTTATCAACTGATATGCAAATCTAGCCATTTTAAAGTTGAGTTTCAAATGATAATTCAGCACAATTAAATCTATCACTATATATACAAATGTATCATTCTCGAAACCTGGACTAACATTTGGACTAACATTTGACTGGCTTTGTCGGACCTAAAGTATCAAAGCTGCTAACCTTTGCAAACCTTATGTTCGGCCAATCAGGTAATTTTCAATAAATAGATAGAATTATTAGTGTACTTACTATTCAATATATATATATATATATATATAAAAAAATGTTTATATAAGCCTATTTAAATTTAGTGTCCTTATCTGCAATCCAGAGACTTTTTGGGGATTTTAAGGCAAGCTTATAGCTGAATCCAGTCTTGGTAATCCATAACAGATGCTTCACTGGAGCCGAATCCCTTTCAGTACATGAGCCACCGGGCTTTATTAACTCATTCTGGGCTGAACACCGTGCTTTGAGATTGACAGGCATATTGCTGTGACCCTTTGGCCTCTTTTGTTGTGTAGAGGCACAGCACAGCCTTTAATTTGAGCTGTTCATCCATAACAGTAGTGTAGGGTTATATGCTAGTAAGGTTTGGGTTCGGCTCCTTTGAATGTTGATTAGCGCCAACAATCAAATGCATTCTCACTAGATGAACTTTTCCCTTATATTATTTGGATCTCCTGTAAATGTACAAGACGGGATGCCAAATGACTTAAACTAAAATTAAAGAAGCTGAATCATAGAAATGTTTCAGATATTTTTTTATCATTTATTTGAACGCTAATTGGTTTTCAAAATGATTATTTTCTTTTGTGCTATGAGTAGGTACAGCCAACGAGACACAAAAGTGAGGTGGACATTTCACGGCCATTTTGACAGTCAGTCAAATCAAGAGCATTCCATTTGTTTAGAAGCTACATGGACATTGGTCTTTTGTTATGAACAAGTACAACTTGTATGGACTTGCCCAGTTTATCTGAATGCTGTGACTCAGAAGGGGTTGCTAACTGCTTATCTAGTACACAATAATTATATTCTCATATTTATAAGAGGGATCACCTGCTCCATTTGTGTTCTTTGATGAGAAATTGTTTTCCTTCGGAGGGTATAAAGCTGGTGAGGTCAAGCAATCATTGTTTGGATGCCACTTTATTCAGTATGTCATTGTTCAGTCTTGCCTACCAAGAAAATATTGTTTAGCCAGCTGTCTGCAGGTGTCAGGCTGATGGTTTGTCAGTATAAAAAGTGCAGATTATTTAGTGAGCACGCAGTGAGTTTCTGAGCTGTCTGTGTTCAGATTGATCATTAAAGTTGATGTCTGTACTAAGTTGAGACATCTGGTACAGACAGGCTTTATATAGTTCTCTGTAACAACATTCATACTGATGGAAACAACAGTGTTACTGACTTTTAGAATGTAGAGGAAATTATAGTTTTTTTTTATAAATCCTTAAAAGGTGCTTTTTGCAATAATTTAATTTATGTGATTACTGAAATCAAGAATTGATTTAAAACAAGAAGAAATTACCAACTGGGAATTTTCAATTGATGCCAAATCAGGAGCTCATAAATGATGAACAAGTGAATTAAGTTTTGCCATTCTCCAAATGAATATTGAATTCTCATCATTATAATCAATCATGAATTTAGAAATTAAAGTTTCTCAGTTCATCTAAACACAGAAAAGGTTTTTAAAGTTCAGATAAATTAGATTATATTTAAATTAAAGATTGTTTAAGCATAATTCCTGATTGTAATTTATCATAAAGTGTGGAAAAAAACACATTGACTATATTAAAAGGAAAATATATAGCTACGAAGATATCAAATCACAAAGCCTTGTATATTTTTGATCAAAATTGAATAAAGTAGTTCAATCTCAAATTATATATACTTTCTTATTTGATATAAAATTTATTGCTTGCTTATTCTTAACTTACTATATCAAATTAGGGGGACTGATGAGTTGTATGTTGAATATTTATGCAGCATTTCCTCCAACTCTGTAAAACTCACTCTGCTATGCTCCTATTATAAGGACACCAATAAGCACAAACTCTCATTCATTGAATGCAAAACTCATGAGCTTTTAACACAAGAGGTGCATGTTCTCAATTATTTTTTTCCGGTTGGTGCCGGCAGAGCTGCCCTGGTCACTGTTACTCTTTCTGGGACAGACAGTCAGGCAGAAACTGCTCCTCTTGTGGATCTCTCAGGCGATGAAACCCAGGGCAAAAGCTGCTTTCTCGTGCAGTGAGCCCCAGGACAAGATACTTTCTTCCAGGTCTTTTAAACGATGAAACCTAGGGCAGAGGCTACTTCCTTACAAGTCTTTAGAGAAATTAAACCTGGGGCACAAACAGTCTCTTGCAGTTCTCTCTATCAGTGAGCATTGGGCAGAGGATACTTTCTTGTATCAGCTGTTTAGGGCAGTATTCAGACTCGCGGAGGATGATCAACTCCTTCCGAGTTACTGTTGACAAAAGGATCAATATGTGTTTGTGTGTCCTTTGAACTAAAACTGTTGTCAGTTTTGACTACTTGACTGATTTGTTGTGATCAACCAGCTGGTGAGAAGCTGACCTCATGACCCACTTTAGCCCTTGTCAGACATGATATTCATTAAATGAATGGCTTTATCAGTATGTTAAAGCAGTGGCTGGCTTTCGCTCTTTCAGACATTGTTCACTGTTGTGTTAATGTTCTTTGCTACTTCATTCAGGAACACCTGAAAGTGATGGGAGAGAACCTTTGCCATTTGTGAGATTGAACCACAAGTGAGACACATCATTAAAATGGTCACACAGTCACAGTTTTCTCACATGTCATACTGGCATCTGGCAGTCCTGATTAGTAGGCCATGTGCGCTGTGATAGTTGAAATATAGCAGTGGTGGATTGAAACAGATGAAAAAAAACCATGATTTTCTGAATGTTTACATTTTTGAACAGTTGATATTAATCATACTTGTGCAAAATTAACAGCACAGCTGTTACTTTCTTGAGATAAATGTTATCTTTTAGTTCATCTTTTACTTTTTATCAAAAGTGTTTCCAGACAGCTTCATTTGTTTTTCTTTCCTCATGACCTAAGAGCTCTTTTTCTTATTTTTAAGTATACCTTCCCAAATAACTCCAAAAGTGTCTTCTCTCCTTCTGCTCAACACGAGCAGCTGGCATAGTGCTACGCTTGAGGGGTGGAGCGCACTGCTGTGAAATGATCCATTGCATTTACAAAACAAGACCAGAGACAGCAGCATAGCATGCTGCACAATAATCATTCTTGGTTGATTATAGTGTCTTCATAAGCATGGAAAGTCAAAACCATAACTGACATTGAATTTCAATTAATCGCCCATTCCTAGTGTATGTGAGGGAAGAGAAGACTGGAGTGTTTTGATCTACTTAAAGTTTGAAACACTTTAAAACAGGCCTGAAAACCTTTCTTTTTACCCAATGTTTTTAATGATCTCCCTTTAAATGCTCTGTCCTGTTTTTATTTCATTTTTGCATTTAAAGGACTCACTACTTTTATTTGTGTATTTTATTTGCATTTTACTGTCCCTGCTTTTGATATATTTGTCTTTTATCCCACTGTAGCACTTTGAGATTTTGTTGTAAATGTAAAGTGCGTTATAAATAAAATTTATTATTATTATTATTACTTTAAATTGTTTAAGTTTAAGTTTTAAACCTTTTCTCAGGGCCTGAAATTTGATGCGGAATTGCGGATAGTGTGCATAATTTCACAGAACTACATAAAATGTAGAATTCATAATACAACAAATTCTTGCATGCATTCACAATGATTTCATTTTATAAGGTTCACCTTGTGTCAGCCAGCCGCGCAGAGCGCAATAAGAATAGAGGCAAACACTACAAGCTTCACCTACTTCAGTTCTGGAAACCATGTGCTCCCTTTCTATCCAAGTTACTGATGGTGTTGCAACATCTTTTGGTAATGTGGCCTATGAACATACAGGTTAGGTTGAAATGTAAAGGTATGGTTAAGCCTGTGCATTTAGAGCTGCAGCCTCATAGCAGGCAGATTGCTTTACATTTTGGACCCTCTTTGTCTCATACAAGCCGCATACTTTTCACTACCTGGCACCCCTGACTGCCTGTGCCAAGAACGTGTGTATCTTTGAGCACAGCAACTGAGTGCACTAGGCTGATTGTTATTGGCATTGAGAGGTAACTCACCTGTGTTGTGAATGCGAAGCCAACGGGGCACAAGTGAGAAAAATGTGGTTGCTCCATGTTCAGTTAAGGAAGCAAAGGAGATGAGGAAGGTGACATTTGAGAGCAAAGAGGTAGAGAGTTGAAGAGGAAGGTACCAGATAGCTAATACAAGTTAAGACAGTTTATCATAGTCAAATGTTAGCAATACAGTGTAACATTTGACTTCAACAGAGGAAAAACTGGGAGTCACTTCACAGCGGGTTGAACAATCTAAAATTTTGATTTAACCCTTTAATGTCTGCACTGAGAAAAAGAAAAATGTTTCTTTTGATTTTTCATTTGCTTTGGGAAATAATAATGAGAATCAATCCCCCCCCCCACAAATGGTTTGGTACGGAGCCCCTAAAGGGACATGGAGGGTTTTTTTTTTGCGAGATCTCGCAAAAGTATTGTGGGATCTCGCAAAAAGTATTGCGACATCAAACCCGTTCTTGCACGTAGACATCTTTGTATGTTAGGCCAATACTAAAATAGAAATCAATCTCCCACGGATGATGGGTAGGCTCCTCCATCGCTGTGTCTGTTTTACTTCCGGTTCACTGACAAGGGAAAAAAAACTTTTGCGAAATCTCGCAAAAAAAAAAAAACCCTCCATGTCCCTTTAGGGGCTCCGTAGTTAGGCACTGAATGGTAAAAGTATCAAGATTTTAAAAAGCTATGGCACAATGTAGGATTTATCATTACATAGCTAAACTGAGGGGGAGACAAAGGTTTACTTAATCTTTTCGAAAAGATACAGAACAGACACGCAAAGAATTTTCTCTACCAAACGGTTATAAAGGGTTAAGAAAAAAGATTGGACACAATTAGATCATTGGATGGTTTATGATTTTAATATTTCTCTGACACAGGCCTAAATTTTGGGTTGTCGTAACACACTTGCATACTTCATCATCATGTAGACTGTAATCGTGATTCTGGTACAGCATTGTATGGTTCTAAGTGGAGATGCTGGCTTGCTATTGCTGTGCGTGGGTCTCCACATGCGTCTTTTTTCGGTTTTTGGAGAATGCTGAGTTCAAAAGCTGTTGCCTTTCAGTCCTTCCCCTAAGAGCTGTTGGAATGCATTTGAATCATCATCATAGGGATACAGCAGACATTAGTGCAAACAACCAAGATACTATAAAAATGGTAAAACTTAATTAATTATGTACCCATGAAGTATGTTCACAAAAATTATTTAAAAAAATGTTGAAATGTTGAAGGATTCATATTATTTTGGTAAATATTCTATAAATCATTTAGCTGTATGTTTAGTGCTGTCAAACAATGAGGTGGAGCTCATCCTTTGTTGTGATTCAGATTCATCACATATAATGTAGGGCTATTATTCTACTTAAATGTCAGTTCGCTTATCTTTAGGTGGACTGCAATAGCTTGGCTAAATGATAGCTCTGATTGGGTCTGTGGTCAAGGGAAATCTCAGTTAGTAACCGTGGCCACTAACAGAGAAGCTTTAGTCTGAGCTGCCACTCTGCATTGGCCCCGCAATGACTCAGCAGAGAAGACAATGAGTTCTCATGGAGAGCGCTAAGAACAAACAGGAGAACAGCAGAAAGCGTCTGTGTTGCATATATTTGAGAGGTGCATGCATCCCTCACGTATGGCGGGATAAAGCAGGCCTGAGGAGCGGTGATTTATTGTATGCGCGGAGGGCCCTGACAGGCCCGGCTCTCATTAGACAGACAGAGTTTTAATTAGTGGGAGAATAGCAGTGATGCAGGTGTTTACATCTGTGAGGAAAACTATGCCAAGAGCAAAGGGGCTCACACAGCTCTCTTAGATTTAGAGCAGCACGAGTGAGAGACTCTCATGACCTCAGTGAGCTTAACTAAGTAGACTGAGTAGGCTAAGTGTTTAAGATATAAATTAACGAAAGAGCTTGTGTGTTCATTTCACAGAGTATATATCTTTTTTAAGACAACACAAAAGACTAAATCACTTTGGTTTCATTCAGAAGTTATGGCAAACAATAAGTCATTTCACCCTTATATTCATGGGAGAATAGCGTGTCCTCTCCACTCTGTGCTGGAGAGGCTGTCTCTTTTAGATGGTCATCAAAACTGTCTGCATTGATCAGTATCCAAATTTGGCCTTTATTTACATTATTCATTTTATTGGGAACAAAATGTACAAACTGTCAGTGAAGATGGACATAAGGCTTCATGCAAACTATGAAATACTGAGAATTATGGATTGGTATGTAATATTCATGCACCCTGTTCATGCATCTCACTTGACAACTGATGTTTAATTGATGTTACCAAGTATCAGTACATTCACTTTTTTTCTAATACAAAGCCAGGTAAACCAAATACCTGTTCCAACACAGACTTTTGGCTTCACTGTTGGCATAAACTGTGATAATCAACCTGAACCGTCTCAGTTTATTACTTTTACTGTCAACTTTAATACGATGTCAGTGTTGGCATGTATACTCTGTACAAGATGTACTCAGCTGCAAAGCAAACGTCTCTATGGAGGCTAAGAACAAGTTTGGAATTCCCAGGGGATAGTTAACAATGGTACAGTCAAAGAAGCTGAGGATCATATCTATTTTCGTTTGTTTATGTCTGTGCTTTTATTTGTCAGCTCTGACATCTCTGGAAAAAGAAAAAGAAAGTAAAACATCTCTTACATTTCAAGATCCCAAATTTTTTTTTTGTCTAATATGTCAGTATATTCCAAAGCAGCTGATGTAGCTGCCTGATGATATTCACGTAAGCACAGATCTCTTAGCTTATTATCATGTAAAATATATTTCCCCTATTTTTTCTTTAAAGTTATGTATTTCTTTTATGTGCTGGATCATTTTAGATCTGTAATTTGACAGATGTTCATCTGCCACAACAAGTTCCATGTACCAGCAGAACAAGTTGAATCTGCTCTTCCGTTTTGATTTACATAAAAGTGTCCTATCATAATTTGAATAAGTCTGTTATTACATCTATGTTCATTAGGTCTTGCTTGATTGGCTAATGTCACTCTAAGGCTGCATAAGGAATGCATGTCAACATTAGTGGCTGAATTCCTGCCGCAAAATTAATTAAATTGATCTCTGGTGAGATGTGATAACCAAGTATCCATGGCAGCAGACCTGTATGTTGTGAAGGCCCATATCAGTAAAAAAGAAAGGTCAAAAACAACATTTTTCAGAAATAGGCATGCTTTATGTTCTACACAAGAGTCAACTCTGTTTCTATGGCTAAAGAATATATTCATTGAGGTTAGAGACAAGCATTCTCGAGGCTTGATGGGAAATATCAAAGGATCTGCATTTCAGACATTGCATTTTTGTACAGTGAGCAATGTGTCTGAGAACTTGTTGAACCTTTAAATGTGTGTGTGTGCGTAGATTTGTATTTAATTTGTGTCTTGACTGTATTTTCTTAGACCGATAAAGTATGATGAGAAAAGGAGGGAGTGATTTCTCATCATTTATCACTGTATATCTGGCAACAGCGACGTATCAAATAACTGTCCATGAATATAAGTGATGTAAATCCCCATCAATCAAGACAAAAAAGCAAAATGAATCCAAAAAACAAGGGGTGTTGTAATGAGAGAAGAAAGCAGGTCAGGACTTTGGCTCAATGTTTGTGAGCCTTTACGGTCAGCATCAGCTGCATTACGCAGTGCAGGAACAAAGAGCAGGCCTAATGGCCATTACTGCCTAATAATGAGAAAGTTATTACTCGGTTGCTGTATTATTCATGACTTCCTCATTACACAGGCAGTTCTTAACAGAGAGGATCACATTTCTATCCACATGTGTGCTTAATTGTGAGTATGCTATCAGTGAGAAAGAATCCGAGACATATGGAGGAGCAATAGTTTACACTAAATTGTATGTTTCCTACATGTGCTAACTGCAGCACATGAGAGTATAAAATGTGGGACGCTGCACAGGTGATTTCGTCAAGCAGACTCAGTCTCTGCGGCACAAAGAGAAAAGAGTGCAAGTCTGCCAAAAGCTTATATTCATGTTGCAGATGATGAAAAAAATACCAATGTTCATCCATATTAAATTATACATACAGAACCACTAATCAATTTTACACATCACCAAACTGACAGTATATTTTTTTCTTTAGCAGATCAACTATTAATACTTGGTTTGCAAATAGAACTAAGCCTTGTAATTTGGGCTGTGTCCTGGCAAGAAAATAACAAGAAATATCTAATTATGCCTGTGTGCTCTTTCAGTTTGATCTAAAAGCACTGGTTCTACCACTCTTTGCTTCCTGCTAAATCCGTGGTGTGTTGGAGTAAACAGCTTCTGTAATGATGTGTCTCTCTGCTTAAGTGGATAAGAGGAGAATTATCTTGTTCTGATGGATGTCTACAATTCAATTAGCAAGGACAAATTATAGAGACTTTAGAAAGTGTTACAAAGGACAGAGGCAAAATGCATTTATGAAATTCTGACATTTCATATAGAAATGTGGCTCACGCACAGACTGCACTCTGTTGTGCAATATTGTTTATGTCGTACACATTAGTGGGTCAGTAGGAAATTTTATTATTTATATTTTCAAAGTATCTTTTTTAATACAATGTCTGCTTGCTGTTAAATGGCTATTACCAATGTTTTTATACAGATGCTTAATCCAGATGGACACCACGACAGTTCAGTGAACAGCATTTGATATCTAAAGAGCCAGAAATCTCCCTCAGGGAGTGGCAGAGACTGCAGCCAAGACTGTGATCTATAGGAGAAGGAATGCTTAATTTGAATGAGTTGAGGTGAGGAAAATAATGGCAATGCTGCTAAGCAACTAGATGTGTAAATAAGCAACTGTTAAGTATGTTTGTTAATACAGGTTTAAAGAAACAACCAATAGACAGCTTTTCAGTAACTGCTTTTGAAAATCACAGTGCATGATGAAACAGTCAAAGCAAACAAATACAAATAAGCAACAATATAATATGGAGGCTAATGATTGATGTGAGCCAAACTGAAAATGTGAGGAAGCTGAAAGCATTTCTGTCTCAGTGTTATGCACTATGATAAAAGTGAGCAAAAGAATAAGACTGATAGGTCTTCCTTTATATTTTGTACAAGTAGAAAAAAAATCAGTAAGATTGAGGACAGGAAAAGCTATGGTACATTTTGCAACATTTCCTCCAAATGAGCAAACAAATGTGAGTGATTCGCCGCTACTCAAAAACACAACAACTGAGTTGGGGGGCTGTAGTGAGCTTCTGAACGCTTAAAGGATAAGACCGGTTTTTTGACATTGGGCCCTTGATTTCACATTATAGCATGATGTTCTACTCACCCCTGCTTGTTGTTTGTCATTTGGAGCTGTTCCGAAGATATTCGCGAGGCGTCTGGCTGCTCTCTTGAGATATTCGGCCATGAAACGGTTTCCTATGGGCAAGCTCATACAGGCACAAACTATGCTGTTTATAATTTATTAATTACTCTACACTAGCACTGATAACGTGGAGGTGCGTCGCTTACTTAAAAAAATCCGGGTTATTGTAATTTTGATTTTTTTGTCGTAAAGTGGGTGTTACTGACGTCATCGTCGTGCTACTGCCACAGGCAGCCCACAGACCTGCTGCCTATTTATTCATTCGGCTAAAATTCAAAATTAGCCCCCCTCTGTCGGCTCCCTGCTCCGTGTGCGCACGCGGTTCTACCGGCTTTGGATGAAGCACTGACGGAATGGGGAGGGGGGAGGGGGGGGGGGGGTGGAGCCTAGAGGAAGGGCCACTTTCGAATCTTGCTAGCTCTCTTGCTAGCTCTCTAGGATTACCTACCATAGCTTTAACTGCCCATTACCAAAACTTTTATCGGTATTCAAGTTAAGATGAAATATCAAATAAAATAAAATAAAATTTATTTGTATAGCACATTTCATGTACAAAACAATTCAAAGTGCTTTACATAAAATAAAACAATTGCAACAGGGAGTGGAAGAAGCATTAAAAATACACAAAAGAATATAAAGAGAAACAAATAAAATCATTTAAATGAATTTAAAAACAAGCAACAGTCCATATAAATTAAAAGATACCGTGCAGATTTCATGCATAGACACATGAGAAAATAAATGTTTTATATATGAATCTGTTGAGGTGCACGTGAATTTCTGTCACTTCTAACGACTCGCAAACATACTGTGTTGTTTCTTAGAGTAATATTTACTTGGTACCTCTTAACTTACAACGTGGTTGGATGTAGTGAGTTGCATTGTTGTCTCAGTCTCTACTGTAGACTGACTTGATGACTTTTTTCTTTTAAATGCTTCATCAGTGTTTCTGTTGCTGCATAGCATATGTGTCACACAACTAATGAGTGTCTCATCTTTAAAGTTTGCAGTCAAGTAAGTCTTAGTAGTATCCTTACCTTATAAACCAAGTTTTATTTTAGGTCTGACGAGATCACCGCAATGTGTAAGGACGCACGGAAAGACATCTATACTGTTTGTGAATCTGCCTTATCACTGGATGGCAAAGTTGATTACCTTGAGGCTCAGTCTAAAAGGAACAACTTAATCATCGATGGCATTCCCGAGTCTAAACGTGAAACCTGGGAGGAAATGGAGAATAAGGTGCGCCAAGTTCTCGCTAAAAAGTTGAAACTGGACGTGGAATATATCGAGATGGAACGAGCTCATCGACTGGGTGAATTAAAAGAAGACAACCGACGACACAGACCGATCATCGTCAAGTTCTACAGGTGGAAGGACAAGGAAGCTGTGATGGCGAGAGCTAACCAATTAAAAGGAACTAACATCTACCTTAACGAGGATTACACTGAGGCGGTGAGGCTGAAGCGAAAAGAGCTCATACCTGTCATGAAGGCCAAAAGAGCCAAAGGAAACATAGCCTACATCCGCTATGACAAACGCGTTGTCCACCTTCCCTCTCAGAAGCCGTTCGGAGTTGTAGAGGGACCAAGAGATCTCCCCCGAAGTGCTGTTGGAGTCACAGAGGGGATGCCAGCGCAAAGTGATGGTTCGTAACATGCATGCACGCACATCTGTGAGTTTTGTCTCTCCGATTCTTCTTTCATATGGCGATGTCATCACTGCCCAAGAAAGGACTAAAATCTAGGCTACTGCGTTTGAATGACACATCAAATAGGCCTACAGTTATATGTTTATGTGTTTGTGTGTATACGTGTGAGTTTGTTATATGTGTCTATGTGTGTGTTTGTTTGTTACACCTGTCTATGTTAGTAGGCTTTATGATGAAAATGAGTTTTCCTAGCTGTTAAATGGTATTGTTTGATAAGTTGCCAAAGAAAGGTTTGAGAATTGCCCATCTTAACATATGTAGCATTAGGAATAAACTAACTGAAGTCGGTGATATATTGTTTAGTAATGCTATACACATATTGGCCTTGTCAGAAACTCATTTGGATGATACATTTGAGGACTCTTCATTGATGATCAGTGGATACAATGTTTACAGAAAAAACAGGAATGCTAATGGAGGAGGGGTGGCTTGTTATATCCAGAGCCATATACCAGTCTTAATAAGACATGATCTGATGTCATCAGATATGGAAGTTCTCTGGTTACAAATTCACTTGTCACATATTAAACCAATATTACTAGGATGCTGTTACAGACCCCCTAATGCCAATAGTAGTTATTTGGACTTAATTTGTGACTTGCTGGATCGTGTGAGTAACACTAATCAAGAAGTGTACTTTTTGGGTGATATGAATGTAGACTGGAACTATTCATGTTGTCCAATGAAGATAAAACTTGAATGTGTGTGCCGCTTGTAGCTTTTCAAAGGTTGTAAGAACACCTACCAGAATAAGTTTTAAGTGTGATGGTACTAAAGTTGCTACATGTATCGACCACATATATGTAAACTTACCTGAGCTCTGTTCTACTGCTATATCTGTCCCTACTGGTTGCAGTGACCATAACTTGGTAGCAATTGTAAGGAAAATAAAAGTCCCCAAACCTGGTGTTAAAATTCTTAATAGAAGATCATTTAAACATTTTAATACTGATTCATACAGCAAAGATATAAAAAATGCTGATCGGTCAGGAGTGTTTTTAAAACCAGATCCAGAGGAAGCACTTAACATTTTTAATGAAACACTCACTGAAGTGGCTGACCATCACGCACCGGTAAGAAAGTTTACTGTAAGAAATGTGAACACCCCATGGTTGGATGAAGAACTAAAAGGATAAATGACGGAGAGGGATGAGGCAAAAAGATTAGCAATTTTATCAGGTCTTAAATCTGACTGGCAAGTTTATTGCAAGCTGAGAAACTTTGTAACTAAACTGAATAGAAAGAAAAAGAAAGTGTTCTATGAAATGAGAATTAATGCAGTTAAACATCCCTCTCGATGCGGAGGAGCAGCGGTTCTACTCCGAGCCCCTCCCGGATGACCGAGCTTCTCACCCTATCTCTAAGGGAGAGCCCAGACACCCTGCGGAGGAAACTCATTTCGGCCGCTTGTATTCGCGATCTCGTTCTCTCGGTCACTACCCACAGCTCGTGACCATAGGTGAGGGTAGGAACATAGATTGACCGGTAAATCGAGAGCTTCGCCTTCTGGCTCAGCTCCTTCTTCACCACGACGGGCCGGTGCAGAGCCCGCATCACTGCAGACGCCGCACCGATCCGCCTGTCAATCTCCTGTTCCATTCGTCCCTCACTCGTGAACAAGACCCCGAGATACTTGAACTCCTCCACTTGGTGAAGGATCTCATTCCCGACCCGGAGAGAGCATTCCACCCTTTTAAACATTTATGGAAAACATTGAACAATATAGTAAGAGGAAATACAAAACTTACACCATCCTTCTTAAGGACAGAGGAGGGTTTTCTCACAAAGCCAGTTGAAATTGCTAATCATTTAAATAATTATTTCATGACAGAGATAGAGAAGTTAGAAAGTAGTATCACCACACAGTCTGACAATAGAAAATAATCTGGTAGATTGATATCGAAGCTCAATGAGGGTAAAGACTGTAGATTTGAATTTAGAGATGTCAGTGTTGCTAAAATTGAACTTTTGTTAATGTCATGTAAAGACAAGCCTCCTCGAGCTGATCATCTTGATGTTAAAGGGGAACTCCGGGGCATTTGAAGCGCATTTCCATTGCTAGAGGTTGTCAAATACTGATAGTAGGACACAGACAGGTGCAAATCTGCGCTCCCTGTGTGGAGATTGCGCTGTTCGCTCAGCCTGTCATGCGAGGCTAATACGTGGTGGCTAAGGGGCAACTGCTAACCCTTCCACGTAAAACAACAACTTGCACACTGCAGAAACGTCACACCACTTTATAAACCATCCGACAATAAAGTCACAAGCCTTACCATCAAAACCATATGCATGGTTCTCACATTACTGGCATGGGGACGTTACAAAACAACTTTATAAACAGCATGTAACTCACCGGTTAGTTGTACGCTCGCGCATGTGAAAGCCCAAAAGAGTCAATGGACGATACTCCCATATACAAAACAATTATCTTCTCTAGAAAAACTGCGTTCAAGTATTTAAAACATTACAACAATATTACTGGGCATGTATTGTTGTAATGTTTTAAATACTTGAACGCAGTTTTTCTAAAGAAGATAATTGCTTTGTATATGTGATTATCGTCCATTGACTCTTTTGGGCTTTCACATGCGTACAACTAACCGGTAAGTGACATGCTGTTTATAAAGTTGTTTTGTAACGTCCCCATGCCAGTAATGTGAGAACCATGCATATGGTTTTGATGGTAAGGCTTGTGACTTTATTGTCGGATGGTTTATAAAGTGGTGTGACGTTTCTGCAGTGTGCAAGTTGTTGTTTTACGTGGAAGGGTTAGCGCTTGCCCCTAGCCACCACGTATTAGCCGCGCATGACAGGCTGAGCGAACAGCGCGATCTCCACACAGGGAGCGCAGATTTGCACCTGTCTGTGTCCTACTATCAGTATTTGACAACCTCTAGCAATGGAAATGCGCTTCAAATGCCCCGGAGTTCCCCTTTAAACTTCTTAAAACGATTTCTGCATTTATAGCACCAATGGTTACACACATTATTAACTTGTGTTTTAAGGAAAATAAATGTCCACAATTATGGAAAATATCCAAAGTCGTGCCTTTACCAAAAAATAATAAAATATCTTTCTCTGAGACAAACAGCCGACCCATTAGCTTGTTGCCGACCTTAAAGTGATACTCCGGAGTAGATTCAACCTGGGGTCATTTGAACCGTGATATCCAGCCAAGTAGCCCACCCGCAGTTTTTTCGATATTGACTGAACATCAGCTGAGTTACTGAGTTATCCCGAATAGCTTCGTACAAGGGTTAATGGATCCTGGTCCGTATCTCCAAAATTACCACACTAAAATCACATGCCATGACACCAAACTTCTACAGTACTACAAATATGGTCTGTACTCACAAAGCGATGCATTTGGAAGTTTGAAAATAGTCCAGGAGTTTATTATTATCAACACAAGCCTGATAGCTTCTCTGCAGCTAAAGCTGCGTCGACGTCACTTCTGGGAGCTGGGAGCTTCAAAGTAAGATGAGGGTTGATCTACTACTGTAGACAACAAAGCAAGGCTGCTTAATTTCTCCATTGATCAAATAACTTCACAACTCTACAACATAAAAATTCATAAAAAAACATGTAGAATATAGCAAATACTTTGTTGTCTACAGTAGTAGATCAACCCTCATCTTACTTTGAAGCTCCCAGCTCCCAGAAGTGACGTCGACGCAGCTTTAGCTGCAGAGAAGCTATCAGGCTTGTGTTGATAATAATAAACTCCTGGACTATTTTCAAACTTCCAAATGCATCGCTTTGTGAGTACAGACCATATTTGTAGTACTGTAGAAGTTTGGTGTCATGGCATGTGATTTTAGTGTGGTAATTTTGGAGATACGGACCAGGATCCATTAACCCTTGTACGAAGCTATTCAGGATAACTCAGTAACTCAGCTGATGTTCAGTCAATATCGAAAAAACTGCGGGTGGGCTACTTGGCTGGATATCACGGTTCCAATGACCCCAGGTTGAATCTACTCCGGAGTATCACTTTAAGTAAAATAATGGAGAAAATTGTACACAAACAGATTCAGTCTTATTTTGTAAAAAAATGAACTAATGACCTATTACCAACACGCATACAGGAGTAAACATTCAACTGCTACTGCCTTAACACAAATGGTGGATGACCCAGAGGCCGGGACCCCACTAACCTCATCCACCCTTCTCTCTCTACTCATGTTGAGCAAGTGGTGGCAGGGGGGCTGTGGAACTGCCAGTCTGCTGTGCAGAAGGCTGAGTTTATCTCAGGTTATGCATCCATGCTCTTCCTTAACTTTCTTGCTCTTACAGAGACCTGGATCACCCCAGAAAACACTGCCACACCCGCAGCTCTGTCTGATGTGTACTCTTTCTCTCACACTCCCAGAGCTGCGAGGCGGGGCGGTGGTACTGGTCTGCTGATTTCCAGGGACTGGAAATACTCTCTTTGTTCCCTCTGCCAGTTCTCTCCCTCCTCCTTTGAATTTCATGCTGTCACTGTCTCTCACCCAGTCAAGCTCACCATCGCTGTAGTTTATCGCCCACCAGGCCCTATTGGGGACTTCCTGGAGGAGCTGGACACTCTTGTCTCTCACTTCCCTGATGATGGCTCCGGCCTCACCCTTCTCGATGATTTCAACATCCAGACAGAGAAGCTTCACCCTCTTGTTTCTCTTCTCTCCTCCTTCGACCTAGCTCTCTCCCCATCTCCTCCTACCCACAAGGCTGGCAACATACTGGACCTTATCTTCACCAGACACTGTTCTAGCGCCAACCTCTGTCACTCCTCTTCATCTCTTTGACCACTACTTCATGTCCTACACCCTCTCCCTCTCTTCTCCCTCCCGACCTCCCCCCACCCACTTGGTATCTTCTCGTCCCAATCTCCGCTCTCTCTCCCCCACTGACTTCTCCTCTTCTGTTCTCTCTGCTCTGCCTGCCCCTGAATCTTTTTCTCTTCTTTTCCCTGACACTTCTACTGATCTTCTTCTCTCCACCCTGTCCTCCTCTCTGCACAAACTCTGTCCCCTCACCTCCAGGCCTGCACGCTCAGCTCCACCTGCCCCTTGGCTGTCGGACTCAGTGTGTACTGAGAGGCGGAGCGTGAGGGCGGCCGAGCGCAAATGGAGGAAAAGTAAACTTCCTAAAGACCTTCTTGCCTTCCAGTCCTTGCTTTCCACTTTTTCCTCCTCTCTCTCTGCTGCAAAAACTGCCTTCTTCTGTAACAAAATTCAAACTTCTGCTTCCAACCCCAAAAAACTCTTCCAAACTTTCTCATCCCTCCTCCAACCCCCACCCCCTCTCCCCTCCTCCTCCCTCCTCCCTGACGATTTCGCCGACTTCTTTGACAAGAAGGTTAACGATATCCGATCTTCCTTCCTTCACCCCCCAGCTGTCCACACCACCCTCACCTGTCGCCCTCCCACTCCTCCCTCCCTACCACCTTCTCCCTCACCTCCCTCTCTGTCCCACTTCTCTCACTTCTCTGCAAAGGAGGTCCTTCACCTTGTAACATCCAGCCGCCCCACCACATGTTCCCTTGACCCAGTCCCTTCCCCTCTCCTTCATTCTGCTGCACCTGATCTTCTTCCTTACCTGACCCACCTCATTAACACATCTTTGACATCAGGCTCTTTTCCTTCTGCTTTCAGGACTGCCAGAGTCACTCCTCTTCTAAAGAAACCAGCTCTCGACCCTTCAGATATCAAGAATTACAGACCGGTATCCCTTCTACCCTTTCTGTCCAAAACTCTTGAACGTGCTGTCTTTAAACAACTGTCCTCTTACCTCCACCAGAACAACCTCTTGGATCCCTACCAGTCCGGGTTCAAGGTGGGCCACTCAACTGAGACGGCCCTCCTAGCAGTAACTGAGTCACTCCAAACTGCTCGAGCTAACTCTCTCTCCTCTGTCCTGATTCTCCTGGACCTTTCTGCAGCATTTGACACAGTGAACCACGACATCCTTCTCTCTACCCTGGAGGGAATGGGGGTTTCGGGATCTGCACTCTCCATGTTCTCATCCTACCTGACAGATCGCTTCTACCAGGTCACACTGAGAGGGTCTGTGTCAAAGCCATGTAGGCTCACCACCGGGGTTCCCCAAGGTTCGGTCCTGGGTCCTCTTCTTTTCTCCCTCTACACATCATCTCTTGGTTCTGTCATCCACTCCCATAACTTTTCCTACCACTGCTATGCAGACGACACCCAGCTGATTCTGTCTTTTCCCCCTTCTGACACCCAAGTGGAAGCACGCATTGCTGCGTGCCTGGCAGACATCTCGGGGTGGATGTCGATGCACCACCTTAAGCTCAACCTGGACAAGAATGAGCAGGTGTTTCTCCCGGGAAAGGGCTGCCCATTCAGAGACCTGGCCATCACCATGGATGACTCTGTGGTGACATCAACCCGGACCGCGAGGAATCTGGGTGTGACCCTGGACGACCAACTGTCGTTCTCGCCAAACATCGCATCAGTGACCCGTTCCTGCCGATTCCTCCTCTACAACATCCGGAGGATTCGCCCCTTCCTCACCGACAAGGCAGCACAGGTGCTCATCCAGGCTCTTGTCATCTCCCGCCTGGACTACTGCAACTCCCTCCTTGCTGGCGCCCCGGCTTCTGCCATCAGACCTCTGGAGCTGGTTCAGAAAGCTGCTGCTCGTCTGGTGTTCAACCTCCCCAAGTTCTCCCACACCACTCCCCTTCTCCGCTCTCTACACTGGCTCCCTGTAGCTGCTCGCATCCAGTTTAAGACTCTGGTGCTGGCCTACAGGGCAGTGGAAGGAACAGCTCCTTCATACCTCCAGGCTATGGTCAAGCCCTACACCCCCGCCCGACCACTTCGCTCTGCGGCCACCAGGCGCCTGGCTGCCCCGTCACTCAGGGGTCCCTGCGCACGATCGACACGGTCACGGCTTTTCTCTGTTCTGGCACCCCGATGGTGGAACGATCTCCCGACTGATATCAGGACAGCTGAGTCGCTGCCCATCTTTCGCCGCAGGCTGAAAACCCACCTCTTCAAGGAAAACTACCCTCCTCTGTCCTAGTTCCTTACGCACTTATTGTTTCCTCCACCACTGGCACCCTCTATATTTTCATTACCCCCTACCCGAACCAGGGTTTGAATCCCATTCCTGCTTTTCTTACCTCTTTTATTTCTTCCCCTTCCCGAACCAGGGTTTGCATCCCATTCCTGCTTTTCTTACCTCTTTTATTTCTTCCCCTACAAAAACCAGGGTTTGCATCCCCACCCCGCTGTGACTGGTGTGCAGTTGGTGAGAGGCTGAGGTATCTGACTTATCGCACTTACTCTAGCACTAGTTTTGCTCTTAGCTGTTTGGTATTGGAAGGAAATGCACTTATGATTTCTTGTGACCTGAAGTTCTTTTGCCTACCAATGTTGAACGCACTTATTGTAAGTCGCTTTGGTTAAAAGCGTCTGCAAAATGACCGTAATGTAAATGTAATGTAATGACTGGTTGCAGGGAATGGAACAGAGTCACATTACAGGCGCTGTTCTTTTGGATTTCTCTGCAGCATTTGATATTCTCAATCATGAGCTTATGCTGGAAAAATTGAAACATTATGGCTTCACTGAGGCAGCTCTGCTCTGGGTCAATAGCTATTTAAGTAACAGGAAACAAATGGTATATTTTATCATACCTGTGAAGCATGGGGTGCCTCAAGGTAGCTGCTTAGGCCCTCTTCTTTACTCTATATTTACTAATGACCTGCCACTGGTATTAACTAACGCTAACATTTCAATGTACGCTGACGATTCCACTATATATTTAGCTGCAGCGACTGTGGATGATTTGAATGAAAAACTGGCAAGCGACACAGCAAAGGTTGTAGACTGGATTAACAATAATAAGCTGATACTAAATGTGTCCAAGACCAATTGTATAGTAATTGGTACGAATCATTCTTTGAGTTCTAAACCAATGTTAAACGTTGCAATAAATAATACAGTGATAAAACAATTAGAGGAAGTAAAACTTTTAGGTGTCATAATTGACAATAAATTATCTTGGAACAAACACATACAAAGGGTTGTTACGAAAATGGGAAATGCATTATCAATAATTAAAAGATGTGCTAAGTATTTTACACACTTACTGGCCAAGCAAGTAATTCAGGCTCTGGTATTATCAAATATGGATTACTGTTCTATTGTCTGGTCTTCTATATCAGGTGGTAATATAAGGAAATTACAATTGGTCCAGAACAAAGCAGCAAGAGTAGCTCTTTCATGTAATTGGAGAACAAATGTAACTAAAATGCACAAATCTTTAGGTTGGTTGAATGTAAGAAATAGGCTTTTGTCTCTACTTATGGTTTTTATCAAGAATGTCATAATTACAAAATCACCACTGATAATATACAGAAAGTTGTGTTTTAGCTCACTGGTTCATACTCATTCAACAAGACATGCAGTTGGAGGGTGTTTCACCTTACCTAGATCCAAGACAACAATGCAACGTTCAGTTATGTATAGGGCAATGCATCAATGGAACCTACTGCCTCAGAACATTATTAAGTTAAATATTCATGCCTTTAAAATACAAACCAAAAATTATTATATGAATATCAACTTTATGTAATGCAGCTGTTTTTTTTTTTCTTCTTTCTTTTCTCCTTTTTTCTTGTGCTGTATTTATGTTTTGTAACCTTTAGTGATAATTTATGAGAAAAACACTTATGTATTTTTTGTGTTACTTCGTTTCCCTTGTATTTTTGTTTTATCCTTTATGTATGTTGTAGGTTGTTAATTGTCAATTGGAAGGACCCTAGGAATATTATCATGTATGTCATGTTTACCGCCACTCTGTGTGGCTGATATTTGTATCTGTAAATGATTAATTGGAAGGACCCCAGGAAGAATAGCTGCTGCTAAAAGCAAAAGCTAATGGGGATCTAATAAAAACAAACAAACAAGTTATCGCTTCATGTCAGAAGTAGTAGATCTTTGCCTTTTGATTCCACCTTCTTATTGTAAACCAAATCCTCGTCATCATCTATTCTAGACTGCCATTTCACTGGCCTGAATGCTTGTTTATTTAGAAAAAAAAGTTTGTAGCGTCAAGTTCCAAAAGTGGACTGGTCGATGGTGACCTGCACATTGTCAAGTGTCTCCCGACATGACGTATTTATGATAACTTGTCTTTTGCTCTCTCAAGACATGTCCACACACAGATTCTTACTCGTTACTGGTTTTTCATGAGATATTAGATGATTTTGTGGATTCAAAAGAGTACATATAAAAAAAAAGTAGGGACCTATTTCCCAGTCACGCTGGTGCACCTATTTTTCACACTGTCTCCAAAATGGTTGCAAAATATGACAAAGTGGTTGCAGTTTGAAGCTCTTTGAACAATGAAAACAGTGTAATATTTGTTTTATGCTGGTTACATGACCCATTTTGGTGGCTAAACTCAACATGTGTTCAGCTGATACTGAGGGGAGAAGCTGTATCACTGTCTGTTGAAGTTGTGTCAGTTAAAGGAGGGAAAATCAGTATCTTATCAGAAAACAATTCTTGGTTTCAATTAGTATTACCACGTTATCTTTTTTTAACAACTCCAGTAACTTCAAACTGTTTTATTTCATCTGCATCTACAAATTCGTCTTCATTGTAAGGAGGAAGGTGGTGACCGTGCTTGTTAAGTTTCTGAAAATATTTGATCGGCGCTGCTATCTGTCCTTCTCCTATTTCAATAGTCGTAATACTTCAAATCCATCTTAATGACATTTAGATGTTTTCTGTTATTAAATCATCGCTGCTTAATGTGTTTTAATTAGAGGAATAAGGAAGACATTTGGATCTCTGTAATAGTAAGCTTTTATGCCTATTATTCTTGAAAAATATCACACTATTCCTAAAAAGAAGAGACCAATGCTTGAACTTTTCTCTTTTCTTCTCTATACTTTTAACACATAACATTTGGTCTTATTCTTAATCTATCTATCTTTCTCTCTGCCTACCTGCCAGTCTGTCTGTCATTTGATAAATCTAAAGATTACTTTAGATTTCCTTTCCTAAAGGCTTTGCAAGGAAATGGGATTTATTTTAAGACGAAATACAGATTTCTTTTCATTTATTTTCTTTTTTAAAACTCGCCTTTGAATAACACTATAACCATTGAGATAAAAAAAGTATTCAACTCAGTCTCAGTGTTTTGCGTCTTTAAAGGACTATATGACTTCACACGGTCTTCATGACTTCTTACTTTCTTTTAGATAAAAGCACTCAGATTGGTCTAAAGCCCCCCTTTTTTTTATTGCTCAACGGTCTTAAATATGTTGTCAATGCCAGAGTTTGAGAGACCCTGCGACCCTGAATTGGTTTAAAATGGATGGATAGATGGCTTGAGTTTGAGTGACCCATCTCAATACTGTAAATAATGTATGTTGAATATGAGGCAGTCCACAAATCTCATATTTCGCTAGTTTTACTAATTGAATCCTTTATCTGGACGTTAATTGGTTGTGGATTGCACGTAGAGGCGTTTCAGAAGGGAATAGTCTGCTCTCACTGCAGCTTTAACAACTGCTGAAATCTGGGTTGATGGCAGCAATTCTTGATTGATTAGTCGGGCTGCCTGGGCTCCAAGAGGTTACAGATGGTTGGTCAGGACCAAAACAGCTAATACAGTTCCTCATCAGTGGTATCACTAAAACAATAAAAAAACATTTAGGCAGATTTTACACTATGCATTTTCTCTAGTTTTACCTTCTTGTACGTTAATAAAATCTTCAGTGATTCCCTATGGTTTCTGTCATCCTCCCAAAACTCCACTGTAATGTTAGCATAACATTGGAGCTATGTTTTCTGCCGTTTTTTCCTTGTTTGGTGTTTTACAGCAGGTGATCACAATGTACCAATGCTTGCAACTTTATTGTTCAGCTGAGGCTGGAAAATCACTAGTTATTGATCGTATCATATACTTTTGTATGCACCACAAATTCTCAATTATTTTCTGTCGCAGTTTGAAGGTTGAAGTACACATTGGATCTTTGAAGTGAGAAATTTCATTCGCCTCTGGCTTCAAAATAAGTTTATTATATAAAAAGAAAAATATATGAAAGCAAAACTAATGTTAACAATGTTGTTTGGCGCAGATGTTTCTATTCTATTGCCCCAAGGTTATTTCTTTATTAAAAGAATGAAAGAAAACAGCAGTAAAAGCTTTACTGGTTTGGAAAAACTTAAGCAAGAGTTTTCTTTATTCGACTGTCTTGTTTGACGACCTAACCATACCCCTTACCATGAAGTAAATCCTAACAGTTATATTTTAATGTGAATACATTGTTTGCACTGGCAAATTGGATTAGGAGAATATGTATTGTTTTAAAGGCATTTGAGGTCACACCAAATATTTGATGAAGGTTTTTTCTTTTTGTGAATTTGTTGATTGAAAAAATTAGTATTTCTGTCAGAACCACTCTCGTCAAAACGAGACGAGAAACAGAGATGAATTTCAGAAGCTTATTCTTAATGCATACAATTTATGTTTGGAGGTATGGCTCTGTTCGGAGGAAGTTCCCGACTTTTCCATGAGCTCCATGGAAGCCAAGACAGGGAACAGCAGCATCCTGAGGTGGAGTGCCTTCCATTTGCTGTAAAGGCAACAAACCCCCTAGAACAGAGCAAGCAACAATGAACAACAGTATGACATTGTTTGGCAATGAGAAGTCGGTGGAGCAGGGGAGGTGGTGGGTGCAAGCAGAGAGCAAAAAAAAAGCAGTGACAGCAACCAAGTTTAAATGAAGTGCCCCAAATGCCAGCATCCAATTGCGAGCATCAGCTGATTACCCATTGAGCGCAGCTGGTTGCGGAGCCATAAGGGTTGGGTCGGCGTCAGCCAATAGGCAAAGGGCGCGTTGACTACGTGGTCTGCCAGAACTAACGCGGTGCTCCATTTAATACCGATCATCTCA
The DNA here is from genome assembly GCF_027942865.1 of Odontesthes bonariensis. Lineage (NCBI taxonomy): Eukaryota > Metazoa > Chordata > Actinopteri > Atheriniformes > Atherinopsidae > Odontesthes > Odontesthes bonariensis. The sequence goes on along the minus strand of NC_134521.1, from coordinate 13,732,639 downwards.
ATATCAATATTGTCAAAACATTTAGATTTTACATGATTCTGTTTGAAACAGCAGTTCTGATCATTACATTAATTATCCACCATTCGGAGTTTTTTAATCACCATGTAATTAAAGAGAGCCATTTTAGTACAGCACTTATATTTGGCATTAATTGCTAATGTTTGAGCATATGTAGATATTCATTTCAAATGGTGAAACTTTTCCTATTCAGAAAACCATATATTTGACTTGCTTTAAATGACTGGTGTGTTATTTTTCAAAAGGCTATTTTTTTCCTTCTTTTACCACTATTGAATTTTTAACTGTGCTGTTTACACCAAATACTGAAATTGACTGTAATTGTTAATATTTGCTCCTTTGTTGTGTTCCAAAGTTGTCCTTTTTGAGACATTTTACAGCACCTCAGTAATTTGCCTCATGGTGAGCACAGGAAAAGCTCCAATGGTGCTGTTCAGAAACACCAGTCATGGTTGTGATTCCCTCAGTCGTACATAGAGTTACTACGCAAATGTTTTTTGTTAGCTTGTAGATTTTGAGTGTTTGTAGCAGAAATAGGATTTAAATGAGACTCAGCAGAGCTTTTTTTCATTTACTTTTATTCTGTTTGAGGTGTAAGAATATCTTGCAAGCTGAAAACCAAGTTAATTCATGTTCAGGAAATTTCAAATAAACATGTAAACATATGCACACCAGTAATATAAGAATCATAAATGGTGGTTTTTACACTGACAAAGTGGAACATGTATATTCATCAACATTTATATCAATGTAACCAAGTGTCAAAGACACCAGAAACTCAGGGATTGGGCTATTAATAGCCAGTTATTTCAAATTTGATATAAATACATGAGTTGTTTGATAAATTTGAAATGGAGTTGCATTTAAAATTGGCAAACAAACTTGTTAATGTGTCTATGCTCAGGGATATATGGACATATGCATGTTAAAAAAGAGCTATCTTAGTTTATGATAAAGTAAAATAGTTTATTAGCTGACCAAGTGCTGAATTACAATATATGCTGATATTAATTTAATATACTCAGATCAAAAAGTGACCAGAAGACACTGCAGTGCTGTAACGACATACGGTACAACATGGCATCAGAGGAACAGAAGTAAATCCCTTTTTTAACACAAAAGAGGTTCCTATATAATTGGTAGTTAACATGGTTGAAGGAATTTGATTTTATTCTCTTTAAATTAACCTGGGGTGGTGTGAATTACTTATGAGTCACCCGTGCCTTACTTGCAGTGAGACAGTAATCAGAGCTCTCACTTTGGAAAACAGAACAAATTCTGATTGGCAAGTTAAGCTAAAAGATAATCATAGATGGGCCATAAGAGGAGAACATGTTAATCTCAGGATAGCAGTTTGAGCGGTAGCTACATTGTGGGTTTTTACACTGCATCACTTCTGTATTGTATACATTAAAATAAAACAGTCTTTACACTGTAAGGTACAGCCATACTTGATTTATGTATACTTGCATATGTAGGATACATTTGAGTGTTAACACATCTGCTCACATGCAAGGTATGGTATCCCAACGTTGTAGTTGCTGTCTTGCTAAATTCAGATTACAGCAGTAACTAAACTACACTCTTATTGTACTGAAAAATGCCATCATGAATGATTTAGTGCTTAACATTTAAAAGAATCACGAAGGCGATTGCCTCCAGATATATTTTGATTTATTTCATGATCTATTTAGAATAAATCACAATAAAAGAAAAATCTGTTGACAAATCTTAATTAGACATGCATCCTTGAGTGAGAAAAATCCAGAATTTGTGAATGGGCCAATTCTGATGATGGGTGTCCTCTGTCAAAAACTTGCCATATTCATGTCAGCTCTACACACTGAAATTTTCTTAGTGATGTCATAAATCATTCTTTTTCATACACTTCAGAAACTCAAGGTGAAAACAGAGCCTTTCTCCCAGCAGTGACTGAATGTGAAAAACAACCCCCTACTGCCAAATCCCCCTCATCGTTCTGCTCAGTGAAGTCCAAAATATCCAAAAATGAAGACCGAAGCAAGCACCGTTTCTTATTTGGACTGTTGGATTTATTACGTTATAAGATGAGCTATTGTATTGCAGTGTGCTATTATCCACATTTTGGAGTGAGTTACATGGTTTATATAATTACAACAGTTCTTCATATTGCTCTTCTTGTTGTGCACGCCTAAGAGATATTACATAGAGTATAATGACATACTGAGATTGTGCATCAGAATTGTACACTGTTGCATTTAATAAATATCCTATTAAATAGATCATTATTCAGTCTGGCAAAAAGTGAGACTTCACAGAATCAGGTTCAGGCGAAGCAGACTGATTTCTTTTTCTGGTGTTTCCTCAGCACTAAATTGTCATTGTGAAATAATACTTTACATGCAAAGGATGTACATTTAATTGTGCTAAAGGCTTATGAAATACATACATCTTTTCTTTTCTTGCCATAGTAAATGACAGAATTTCAAGAATGCCTAATCAAACTATAAAGATCCAAACTTTCTTCAAGATTGTGCTTTAAAACTCACATTGTACTGTATAGGATTTAAGTATGAGACAGGGTTAGATGGCAGTCAGGAAAGTTGGAGATAGCAGGGGTTTATTGGTGAGTTTCAGGAAGTGTGACATCTCATGGGAACAAACTGTTGAGGTGATGGGCGACCTCAGTCCCAGAGGAAAGATTTTAGCACAGATAATATCTAAGGTGGATGGGAACAGTGACAGCTCTTCCTGACTCTTTTCTCACTCTGGTATCATTCCTTCCTTTTCGTTGATCGGGGGCAGCGCAGAAAAAGTGTTCTGCAGCCCGTTATGGAGGAGAAGCCAGTGCTACAAGTTTAGTTAACAAGCATTGCTTTTTAGGTTTGCTTTGTTTATCAGAAGGATAATATTTTTTGTTCACTTTCTTAAATACGAATACAATCAGAAACCATTTGCTCTGTTCCTACTCTTTGGATTTAATGTCATATAAACATTGATTTTCTTTCTTGTGAAATTGCAAAATCTTAGCTCTCCCCTGATGATGCTGCATTTCCATTATCCATTAATTAAACTCCTCATCCTCTTACTCTTAGATCAGAGACAAGCTGAATCAAAATCCTATAACTTCTCTGTTCCTAATCTCTCTAATCTCACACCATTTTATTTTGCCCTTACTTTAGCAAGTTGCACCATTTACCTGAGCACATGCAATCCTTCTTCCCAGTTCATTGCTCCCACATTTCATCTGTCCCTGTGAGCAAAACTAATTTTGCGGTCTAATCTTTCACATCTGTAAAATCACTGCCCACCATTCTTTTCTACTGGCAGCTGGGGTCTTTGAGTCAATAAATCACTTTAGCATTTTAACCCTGTCGTACACCAAGTGAACTATTCAGTAAAATCAGCACCACTTCATGGAGTTTCAGTCACATAAACAGACATACAGTACAACACAGTATCAGTCAAAACATCTTTTGACCAACACTGTACATTTAATTCAATGCATGTTTGGCTGCAAACATAATATGCTGCCATTATGTGCCTTTGAGATTTTTCAGCTGTTTTTCTTTTACCAGACAATTTAATACACATATAGCTACTGTTTTTATTGAAAAAATATCTTTTTTTAAAAATAATTTCCAGTCTCATGCACCTGTGCACTCCCTCTTGGCCCAAAGTTATGTTTTTTCTCTATATTTATGAATTAAATATGTGTATGGTACATCCCACCAGAAGCCTTATTGTTCAGTAGCCTCTTCGGATCACGTTTTTGCGCCTCTCCCTGCAATCATAAATAGTGTGTCTGATATAATGCTGCCAGTGAAAGTAGATACATTTCAGAAACCATGGAGCTCAAGGCCGTTACTCTTATGATCCTTCAAAATTGTGGTGTAGGCCTAAGGGCTTTTAAGTTTTCCATTATTGTGCATTGTTAGCCCTTTGGATACTAACTACTTAGGTTGTGACTAAAGTTGGTTTTAGCCAATATGCAGTCTGTGTTAAAGGTTTTTTGCCTTCTCCACATCTTCAAAATAAATAACATTAGCAAATCTATGAGATGGAAAAAAAAGAGACAAGAAGCTAGAAAGTGACAATCTGGCTTGTGTGATTAGCTTAGATATTTTTAGTATTTGAGAACTTGTTTCAATTAGTTTGTTACCTTAGAGTGAGACTCCATCTCAATGCTTTTGCCCACCTACATTTCCCTGCAGAGACCTGCCATGGGTTGGCTGTATCAGTATCTGTAACAAACTGGTAATAAGTAGCTGCTTTTTGAAACCACAGTTGGTGCCTGCCTGGGGGATTCCAGTTGCTAGGGGATATGAGCTTTGAGTCTCAAAAACGAGTATCTTCTTTGTGCCCTAACTACTGTACCAGCATATGCATTTTCATTGCTGGATTCTAAACAGGAAAGCTGCTCATTTGTCTCTATTGTTTTACATACTTGCTGGTAGCTGGCAAGTAATTATAATGATGCAAGTAACCTTTAAAATTAAAGATTGTAAAAATACATTATAAAGAAAAAGATGTTTCAATACCTTATGGCAAATTCATTACCAAATAAGCTGCTCCACTGACTGTTGTAAGCTGCTCATCCGACTGTTGAGACAGAAAACCACCACAGTAATCATAATCTGTTTGCAATGTGATGCAGTCTGATCAGCTAAGACAAGCACCTGCCTGACATAGTTTAGGTCACCCATGTGCTGTAAGATAGATCCCTTCAAGTGTCTTGTGTTATCAGGTGCCAATGTTAGCTGATATTTTGCTCTGATTACAATTTTTTCTTGCCCAGTTCTAATCTTTCAAGTCTGACCTTTCAATATCAATCTTTTCCAATCCGATTCTCATTTTTTCCAAGAGCGGTAAGTGAAGTTTTATTTGTAACTTTTGGGACATCTACGATTCAACTTCAAGTTGATAAAAAAAATATTTATACATAAATAAATATCTGCACCAGGTTACTAGACCATTTCTTCAAGTCTCACTTGAATAACATTAACATACACTGCACCATTAAACTTTTAATCTCACTGCCCAATGAACCATTGTAGCATGTTTAACAGATTTCTTACATGATGTAAAGCTGCTAATACAGTCCTGCAACTGCCATTCTTCTGCTGTTACCTAGCAACACGTATCACTGGTCAACTTAGAGAAACTTTATTCTTATCAACATGATAAGATTGTTGTTCATAATTTTGAATGATCAGTTATTTGTTATTTGACTGAGGATAACTGCCAACCCTGTCTTCTAGCCGTCCCGATTTGGCTCCCATATTTTTCACTTTTAACATTTTATAATTGACTGTTCATGAACTTTCTGACATGTCCCGCACCTTGAGAAGTGACATTGTAATTAAACAATCAGCCAAATTCACTTTTCTTGTAAGTGGTTCTAATGTTGTGTCCGATCAAAATTATTAATGCATATGATTGGCATTGTTACCAGAGCACAATAGTTTACTGGGAAACAGTTCTTCTGAGTGTGACAGGCCGCCTTTCAGTATGATTTACATCATTTTTGTACTGAAAGGTGCAGTTGCCCGCTATTCTTACTTATTGGCTTTTTTATTGATTGTTGTTGCTTTTACACTTAATAAAATCGCAGATTTTATGTTGCAAATTATAGGTGATGAATTTACCACAAGGAAAATGCTGAGACAAGGCCTTGTTTTCATTATATCAAGCCGTTTTAATGAAATCAGCTTTCAATTAATCAAATTACTTAATCATTTATCACTTGTTTACTGCAGTTTTTTACAAAGGCAACCACACATAAACGAAACAGCAGAATATTATCAAGAGTTTCAACATAAACAAAAAATATAGTTTACTATCAAAAACTGGGGATTTTATGAACTTAGCAAGACAAAAAAGATGCAGAATTGAGTTTTTTCTTTTCAGAATCTGTTCAGGTCTACTTTGCCTTGAAAGCAGATGCAAACTTGAAAGCAGAGTAAAGTGTAGCCTATTGATTTTGATTTTGTATTTATAAAAAAAAGAAGATTATAAAGGTTAAATGGGTTAAAGCAATACTATGTAACATTTCTACCTTAAAATAACAGCTTGAAAAAAATTGTGTGGCTAGAATGAGTTTTAATATTACGATTGGCCTGTCTCCTATGCCCTTCGGGGGTCTGAGTTGGAAAAACTGCGCTATGTAACTTTGCTGGACCGGCCCGGGAGCTGAGCGGAAGTACTTCGACTTGCTTTCTGGCACACCTACCGCAAAAACAAATAGACCCCTCTCACGCTCCCAGGTACATTTGATTACTCTTACCTTCTCGGTCGGCATAGCTTGCACCTTCTGACTCCTCGCCGGTTCGTCAACAAACGTGAAACGTGAAAGCGAAAGGGTGTTGTATTTACGACAGTGTAACGGTACATTACCTCCAAGCCTGTAGGGGGAGCTCCATAATGGGCTTTTTGAAAACTTACATTGTATCGCTTTAACTGATTACAATACAGGTACAGTGTTGAATAGCCATGTAGATATTAGTGAACAAGATATGGTCCTGATGCAGAAAAAATTATAAATTTTGACCATTTGATAAATGAATGCACCTTTTTTGAGAAGTAACTTTTTTTTAAAAACCATTACAAAAGTTGACAGAAATGAAGGCCAAATAAACATGCGTTTACTATGTGGCAGCATATGGGTGTTCTTATTCTTTTGAGATTTAGACTTGATGTACAAATGAAAAAAATCAGTGTCTTTTTAAAAATACGAATATTTTTTCTGCTGCCATAATGGGGAAAAATGTTATATTCACCTGCTACTTTTATGAATTCACCTGCATTTTGCAACGGACATAAGCTAATTTTCATCCACATCCACATATTTTCGAAATGTTCCTCTTGTTTTCTTTAACTACTGTGTTGTGATTCATGACTCAATGCAAATTGCTCCAGCAAAATGATTAAACATGGATCAATGTGGATATTTCATCTGGAGGATATTTCATTTCGTGTAGCTATTAAGAGAGAAAACCCAGGTATTTTGAAATTGTTTTTCCATTTAAAACAACTTTCAGCAGTGCTCATTCTGTATTGGACACAACAAGGATGACAGAACAGCTGCCAACACTGGTGAAATTATTGAAAGGTCACACTTCAGTCCTTCCCCCAGTCTCTGTGCTTCTTTGAAAAAGCATGCATCTGCTAAAAAGCCTAAATCACAAATTAGGGAACATCGAATCTATCTACAGATGGAGCAGCAACTCAGAAGGTGGTAAGGAGTCAAAACCTAGCTCATTAACATTTCAGCAGAGTGGATATGGGATGACAGAGAGGTTTCAATCCATCGGGTCCTACTGCGGGTCTGTCTTTCTGATGAGTCGACCCGCCGTTGCCTGGTTGGTGGTTGTGCTTTGTGCATTTGTAATAAGATGAACAATTGTTCAGTTTTGCATTGGCTTTGACTTTGGTAACAATCCCCTTCATCATAGTTTATTCTCTATTTTTATTCTATTTCTATTCTATTTATTCTATTTGCTTGTTAAATGTACGCTGCTGCTGCAACACAATAATTTCCCAAATTCGGATGAATAAAGTACTTATCTATCTATCTATCTATCTATCTATCTATCTATCTATCTATCTATCTATCTATCTATCTATCTATCTATCTAGTTGTTTTAAAACTTTAGGTTTCTGTCCTTGCACACAAAACATAGTTGCAAAAAGTGCTCACAAGTCTGTAAAATGAATTTAAAAGGGAAATGAGCCTCTTGGTAATCATTTCGGCTATGTGGGTGGGCATGTGGTGTGGGTGTAGTCAGGGTGTGTGTTTGTGGTGTAGTGATGTGATTCCTTATTGATAGTGTATGTGTTAAAGAAGCAACTGTTATGGTTGAAGGGGTTTCTGTTGTTTCTTGTAACCCAAGACCTCAGCCTCACTCTTATGTTAATATGTTTGGATATCTCCAGCAAATGTACATCACTAAAAGGCAGAGAAATGCAGTTCCCTCCTGCTTTGATTAGAGTTAACCTATTGTTGTTCCAGCTATGTTGTGTATGCTAGCAGCTAAGAGCCAACACAGAGCTAGCACAATTATACAAATGGGCGCATCACAAACTCAGTCCTAAAAGATCAAAATGTCATCTGAACTGTCGTTCTGAAAGGTACATTAATTTTGTCGAGAACAGGGTGGGTTAGGTGATTTGGGAACAGCTGAAAAATACTGTCTTGGTTTGTCTTTAGATTTCTTTTACTTGAGTTTTGGTTTTGGCATGGATTGAAACATAACTTTCAGATTTATGAGCAACTTTCTCCAGCTTAAAGAGTGACTTGTAGTTCAGCGACCTCTGTGATTTAAAGTGTAAAAAATGTTGGGAATTTAATATTATAGCAGTTCTTACACTTTTATATTAAAATTTGGCACACTAGTGCAATTTGGGATTATGCCCCATATATTTTTTGTAAATATTAAATAATTTTTTTATCATGTTGTCATTTTACATTGTACATCTTTGCACCAGAAGGTGGTGAGAATCATTGGCATGTGTGTACATGGGAGCACATGCATGTGTATTGTGTGATGGGAGAGAGCGGTGAAAGTTTAAGTGAGCCTGTCGTCATCATAACAACACCGTTTGGGGATAAAGTTGTGTGAGCTCTGTTTGGTCAATCGCTTATTCTATTCTTACTCCTGTTTTGCAGATTTAGCAAAGCTTAGCCGTTTTTAACTGTTAATAATCATTTCTAGGTCACAAACGCACACATACATATACTGCTGTTGCTATCCAGATGCTTTATAAGGATAAGTAAAGTGGAAAGTCTGGTCTTTTCAGTAGTATCCCATTTTTCTCATTTTGAATATTCAGCTGCTCTGTAATTTGAGCGGGAACAGTGCCAAATGGCAGCAGTTGTTTTTGCTTAATTCCACCTTCAGTATCTCTGTTATTGGAAAAATAAATATTGAGGCTTAGAACAAGTCCATTGGGAATAGTTTTCAGTGTCAGACCAATTTCACTGTAGGCCTATGTAGAAACAAATCTAGATTTTGATGTCGGCAACATACCCATAAAAAGTTGGAAGAAAATATTATAGTTTCACTTTCAGTTGTTTGGGAAACAAGATGTGTCCATTCTGGCTACACACATGGTTTCAACTGCACAACAGTTTGTAGTTGTCATTGTCCAATTCTCTTCGTTTTGATGCTCTACTCATTTTCGATACAAGACAGAACTTGACTGAAGACAAGCCTGTTCACGAAGCCACGCTGTTTTAAGTTGAAGTAAATGAGCTTGGATATTGTCCTACCGAAATAACCATCAACTTCTGGGGAAACTAAGTTACTTTGGCAGCATGTGTCACTCCAAATTACAGCATCAGCTCTCTTCAATGCCATGGACATGGCTTTTGCACCTTTAACTTACAACAACCTGTCTTTCTAATCTCTGCCAAGAAAGTCTATTTTTCCCAAAATAAGTTAAAATCTGAACTTGTCTGATCACAGCACATGTTCACTGTCTTTCACTGAGTCACTGAGTTTCTGTGCAGATCTGATTTATTGCTCCCGCCTCCTGTCATATGCTTTAAAGTAATATTTCTGTTTGCACCAGCAGGCCATGTTCAGTGACAAAGGTGTTTTAAGGTACTCCTCTATACTGACTATACTAATCAGGGTGGCGTTGAATTGAACTAAACTGAATAATACTTTATTAATCCCAAAAAGCATTTCTATTTTGCAGCATAAATGATTAATGACAGTTATTAGTCATAAGACATTGTAAAATAATCATTTTGATGATCTAATTTAAGAAAAACTTCCCACTTTTCTGAAAATGGGATTTCTAAACACTTTTTCTTGTAAAATAAAAATATTTACATGACAGAGCAGAACATTATACTACACAACATTTGCAAAATGGAGGAAGCAATGTTGCGGTAGGAGCGTGCAACAAGGAGAGCACAACCGGGGGACTGATCCATCCGGGGACAAAAACTGAGTATCATAGTTTATTTTCTTTTATTGTGCAGTTTGGGCATCATTCATTGCTCGCAATTTATGTGCGAGGCATTATCGATCCACAGATCAATATTAGATGGTCATTTAGCATGTTTTTGTCATTCTTCTTGAACATCGTAAAAGCTAGTTTGTTGGTCCACAATAAAGTAAAATGTAATTTCAGTGAAGGACATGGCAATCGTGTTTGCATTTTGCTTGACGAGCCTTGGGTTTTTTTTAAATATCAGGAACAAAGACAAACTCACTGACAAAAATAAAAGAAAGAATCGAGAGAGCACATGCCCGGTCAGCTTGCTGTTTTCACACACTGCTAGCTGAAAGAAATAGAGGGCCACACCATACACTTCTTACATACCAGCCTCAATTTTGTTTTAATTTTGTACAGATTACTCTGCTCCTTTACGTATGGTTCTCTCTCATTTTCTGTATAGTTTGTAAAGATCACCGTAACATGCTTTGAGGCGATAAATGTGAGCAAGATTTTATTGGAAGAATTAAAAAAAAGAAAAAAAAATTGTCATGGGTTTTTGTCTGAGCTCATGGCGCAAAAATATTCATATAATTCAGAAATTCTGTTAAATCTATCCCTTTTTCGTTACAAGGCAAAGTCAAAATTAAGCCACTGAACAAGTCATTTTGAACAGCTTCTCCTGATTAAAATTATGTGTGGCACTCGATGCTCGCTGGTAGAGTCAGAGTCTAGTACCCCCAAAATAAAAAGCTTTAATTTGAATTAATTATGAATTGTAACATTTTACAAGTAAATAATATACGGAATACTCTCATCTGAACCCGAGTATTTAGAGTGAGTTAATGAACAACATTTTGAAATATTGAAACATTTTCAGCTGTTTTTTCAAAGTTTAGGTTAAAGGTTCATTTATGCACATTGTGTTAATTCTTTCCTTAATTCATTGTCACCTGCTTTCCAGTGTAGCTTCTGAGCATATCCAGGATTTCACATCATACACCTTAACTATTGCTTCCCACAGTGAAAGAAGTTTTCACCTTGTGACTATTTTGATAGGACTAATCTTTGTGTCTCTCGAGATTGTGGAGATTAGGTTGAAGAAAGTTTATTTTGCAGAATGCTTCTGGATCCAAAACAATTTACACAATAAGTTGCTTTCCCCTGTCACTGCCATTTGTGTAAAACATAATCCCTTCTTTTCTAGCGGAATTGTCTTATCAGAGGGAATTTCAGAGGGCAGTGTACTTAACAGTGGCTTCTGAAAAAACAAAGTTTTCCTTGACTTGTTCCTTTACTTTTCTTAACATCTAATTTGCTCTTTTCACAAGCTATTGAGTTTTCTGTTATTAAGAGAGCAAATGCCCTGATGTGGCAAAGTGAATAAATCCAGGTGTAAAATTCTATTATGTGTAAATGGAGTAATTCTATAGTATTTTTTTCGGAGAGTCTGGAAACATAGATTTGAAAATAGCCTTTTACAAGAGAACCATTTTTTTTTGGTTGTGGTATAAAGGAATACTTTCTTACTTGGGGAAATGTGCTTAGAGTTTGAAGCTTTATGCAAGTACAGATGCAAGATTTTAATACTTGAGTTTATCACAGGGTCAGAATGATAAAAGGATTAATAGGATCGTTTTTTGAGACAATTATCAATATTGTATATATATATATACACATATATATATATATGTATATATATATATATATTGTGATTTAAGGGAATGTCTTCAAATAACAAAAAATACCTTCCCTTACTTCATATTTTTTGTATATTTCATAAAAAAAGGTCAAAATTCCATGTCAGTATGATTATAAGCAAAATGTGCAAAATTAACTTATTTGACCTTTTTTTTTTAGGTTGTATCTCACCAGCAGAATAGAAGATCATGTGTATGATGCACATTAGGTTGGATTCTGCACTGAGGCATTAATCCTGGGTTAAAGGAGGCTGTTGGTGCTCAAACTACAGAAAGGCAGACATGCAAATAAATCATTATCAAATCTTTGTATGAAAAAGTTATAAAGTATATAAAAGTTTTTATTATCTCTCCTTAAGAGAAAAATGGGTTATTTACTTTCTGATGTCACCAGAGTCACCTGCAAAGCAGCGAACAGGGCAAAAGGCAGGGAATAGGAAGCTCTGCTCTGCTGGTGTAGTCAGGATTTTCAATGCTGCTGCTGCTGCTGAACTCCTCTCTCCCAGAGCTGCATCATGGTACGGGCAACGCACTTCTGCACAAGCTGCATAGCAAGCTCAGAATATTCAATTTGGTGAAAAGTTACAGCTAAAATTTTGCATTGACACAATATAACATATGGCATGAATTATGATATCGTACTTTCATTTGTTGTGATTTTCAAGTTACTTTAATAATTTGGGGATATCTTTAAAGGTGAAGCAACACTTGAATAAATCACATAGCTTTTGAGTTAAGTGGTTTCAATACTGGTCCAGGAACTATATCCACTGGACTGTAATGCTACAGTCCAGTGGATATTCCACAACACTTATCTTAAAAAAAGCCAAGGAATTTATTGATTTTATTCATGAATTTCTATTATATTTGCAACAAGGCAAATAAAACTTAACTCCATCTCCACTTAAAGCCATCATTGCGCTCTGATGAAGGCTTTTGTACCGAAACACTTAAATGTAATTAAGTGTAAGTGTAATTATCGTGATGTGAGCCAATTAAACAGCTGCAATTACTGTGAGTACTGTTAGGACCTTACCAAAGAGTTCCAACCTCTTCTTTTTGACTTCTAACTATATTAAATCCAGGTATGTACTGCAGCTTTCAAATGTCTGTATGAAGAAAGAAATCAACGTCAACTTTTCCTTAGATCTGAGGACTCTTGAGGAAAATGCTGCAAATTAGCCAGACTAGACTAATGTAAATAGGTTATTCGAATTGAGATGAACGAAACTGAAATTGTTTGATGTTTTTATTGAATATAGGAAAATAGAAATAAGGAGCCAACTTGTGGAAAGTATGATCAAGCTGTGGGTTGATTTTCATTCTCCATCCCAACTTTATGAGTCACCTGCTGCTAACACTGTACACATCTCATGTGCAGTCAGATTGAAGATGAGTGTAATTCATCCGTGTTTTAGACTTTGTAGGTTTCTTGCAATATTTGAGTTCAACGTTCGAATCATTGTGTTATGTCAATGGCCCATAATCACCTGTATTTGCCAAATTCCTGAACGCATAAAAACCACGAGACAGACACAGACATCCAGAAATGTACTGAATGGGTTGCTCGATCAAATGACAGTCAATATTATAGAAGAAAAGATACATCTGCACACCAAAGAGCTCTTGTTTAAAAATGTATGAGCACAACTAATTACTGTGTAGAGAGGTGACATTTTTGATGCAACAACATGTGATGCATTACATCTGTTTCTGAAATATATGTATGTGCAAATATACTCATATGTATGAACATTTTTAGTAATTCCAGTACCAACGTTACATCAAGAATGCGCGATAATTATAATTTACATATCACAAAATGTGCGTGATGTGACATGGTTAGCATTTAAACCCATTAAAGGAATTTTACCGGGTTTCTTTCAGTTAATAAAGGTACTTATGTAAAAGTAGACAAACAGCAAAACAAGAGAAAAGTTTTCTTAATCTTTTAACCTTCAGCTAGGATGAGGAGCAGCTTCTATCAATGGGCCAAATGGAGACGTTGATGCAAACGTGACTGATTGATGGATAATTCTAGGTGAGCCAGCTTCCTTTTCATACTATGTATGATAAAAGACGGAAGCGTGGATTTCATTCAGTAACCTTCAAGGTAATTATTGTCGCTGACACGGTGATTGCGTTTCTTTAAATGCAGGGCTCTAAGAGGTCATTTGAGATGAGTTGCTCTTTTCTGAAATTTGCCATTGCATTTTTATTAGAGCTGATGTTGCCTTTTAAATCCTGCTGAGTTAAAAAAGAATGTTAATATGGTAACTAAATCCTTTTCCTTAGCACTGAGATCAGTTGTTTTAGTGAGTGAACTGTGGGGCATGCAGCAAAGTAGTATTGTAATGGTACAGAAGGATACCAAGTTGTGATTCCCTAAGGATCTGTCTTTACTGAGGGTAAGATGGTCACTGACCGTCTTTCCAGATCAAAGAAAATGGAAAGATTGGAATTTTAGTGTCTGTATTTATCTGCTGTTCAGCTGTTAGTGCACTCCTCTATGACACAGACTATTGTGGCACGGAAAAGAGAAAAAACGTATCAGAAATGTAAGAAAAAAAAAACATTCAATCCCTATTCAAAGGTCCTTGCTAAACTCTAGGTGCCCTTAATACCTACCTCATACTGCTGTTTAGTGATTATGTATCATTATGTGAAAGTAATTGTCTTTGGAAAAATCCACTTAAATGGGAATGTGGGAGATTAACGAGTCATACTTAAGTGTGTGCAGCTGTTGGCCACTTCCCAAAAGTGTTAGACTTGCTCTGCAACGAAGAACAGCATCAAATGTTATTTTATCAACAATATTTGTCATACAATACCATTAAAATAATATTTCCCTCGCAGTGAATTTAGAAAAGGATGTCCTATGAATAAGCGTGACACTAGAAAAAAAAATTGTACTAGTCTGACCAAAACCAGACTGTTTAATCGCATGTAAATAAATTGGTCCAACTGAAATCGGATGAAATCTCGCTTCTCAAAACCGGACTAAAACCCAGGTGATGCTTTTGGGGATTAAATCACTCTGCATGCTCAACTAGACTCAAACTCTACAGCTCTACAGCTTCACTCTCATGTACAATGATCTCCTACAGTAAATAGCAGTCAAGCTGTTGCTGTAGCGTAACTCAACTGTGCATGTGATACAGAAAAAAATATGGTTATCTTATTTCAAAACACAGACATATTATCAGGTAAATAGGCCAAAGGAATAGACCATTTCAAATCGGTATAGTTCTAAAGTCGAAGACCTTTTACAGGAGTTTATTGACCTTTCGATTTGATTAGAATTGTCTTTGCGATGCTTGATAGTTCTGTTTACGCTTTTTTTTGTCCTGGCATATGTGTGTTTTCTTTAACTTCAGCATTTCAATGTTTGCAGAAAATTATGTTGCAATAATGTGACCCAGCTACAGCTGGTGTCCAGCTTGACATTTTTAGGAAATAGTCTTAACATAATATGTATAAAAACTCTCTTCAGCCACATGTAAACTATTTTTTTCTGTTATGTCATTCAGCTGTCAAACTAATATTTTAGTTTACTCAACTTAAGAGGGGACATTGTCACGTATGAATTTTTTTTTTCATGACTTTTTTCTCATCTCGACTCTTAATAATTTAGTGCTAATGCAAGACAAATGTGGAGCAGAAAAATGACTGGCCTTTTCTATATTACGACAGGTGTCTAAAGCCAATTTGTCGCCTGTCACATATTTTATTGAAGGGATGCCCATGGGAACCTCTTATCTGATGGACGCTTTCCAACAGCTTTGTGCAGACTAAAAGGCTTCCAAAAGTCAACCATTTACCTCAGCCCAGAGGTTTGGGATGGGTCTTTGTTTGTGAGAGCTCAAAGGCTTAGAAAGGCCAAATGCTTATCATAGACCAAAAGACCTTTAAGGCTTTAAGGCCACCTGCTCACAAAATAAAATCTGTTTTGTGACTCTGCAGCCGGTGAGTAATGCTGCTGTGAGCTGACAAGAAAGGCATCCACTCAATCTTTAACTCATTCTGGGGGCTTTGTGTACCCGCCCCCTGTACCTTTAAGGTGTCATTATAAACTTTTTATTGAGCTTTTTCTAAATAGTACACAAAGAAAACATTAGTTTGTTTTACAATTATTTACATCACATTAGAGCACCCCTACTTAAGAGAAAACATGTTAGAAAGCTTTTTTCATGAATGTCTAATTTAATTTTCAGTCTTTTGAACTTTATATCTAGTACTGTGATATAGTTTGACCTCTCTACTCTTCCTTTGCAAGAAGGCTTAGGTGAATGATCTTACATGAGCTTATCATTATCTCCATGAAGAGCCATTGTCTATCTGCATCCCCTTTTTGATTTCAAGCTTGCTTGCTGGCATGCCTGGTATTTTTCCTTGATCAAAGAGATACCCAGACTGCCCTCCAACCTGGTTGTCATGGGAACAGATGTCACATGACCTAAAGTGAGACAAACTTTGTATGAGAGAGGATTGGCTCTCTGGAGGGCGTCAGTCCCCCTCTCAATTCATCTGACATGGTTACCTAGGAAACAAGGCTGTGAGACAGGAAGCTGAGAGAAGATGTAAGCTCTTGTTTGTTTGGATAACAGCAGAGACGTTGCCTGTACTCCAGGCATCTAGAGGATATGCTATTGACTTCAAGATCATAAACATGCTGTGAAATAACTATGTATCAATGTATTTGTTAATCTATCAGTCTTCCTATTGGACTCGGTAGTGGTGTACCATTCCCTTCAGATCAAAGATCTTAATTATTTAAATTCAAACAAGGTTAATGGGTTAATGAAAAAGGATGTTTGATGCTCCCAGCAGTCCTACATGACTGATGCTCACATTTGATATAGATGGTTCTGAGAATGAGTCTGACAGTCTCTCAATAACGGTGACAGCCCATGTACTGATGGAGGGCGGTAATCAGTTTGCCTTGGGGTGTTTTACAGGTCCCATTGGCTGTCAGTCATCTCAAACCACTGTAACTGTTGGGGCCCTTGAGTTATTTATTTCATGCTGGTGTGGTACTGCTGCTAGTGGCTGAGCGACTAGACGAGTATTGACTCCGATTGGTGATGCATAGTGGGAAAACTCAAAATAATGTTCTTTTACCGTTTTGGCAATGCTCTCATCTTCTTAGATGAAATAGTTTTTATTACAACTCTGCAAGTCGAGCAGAGAACCTTTACTTCAGCTCAACACATTCCCTAAACATGGATAGCAGAAATTTATTGTCACGTTGGGTTGTGGTCGTGGTGTGGAGAAGGAGGACCCGGATGCAGATATTGCAAAAATTAAACTTGATTTATTTACAAAATACAACAAAAGGCGCGGCTGTGCCGGAATACAAAAAAACATCTATGAAAAAAACAAAACCTGACTATGACTGTGATAAACAAAAGGATAAACCTAACTTGACATGAATACTGTGACTTCAGTGACGGTGAGGATCTGGCAAAGTGCATGAGGAAACCTGGAAACTAAATACTGAGGGGGGTGATTGGTGATGGAGTGCAGCTGAGGGGAGAAACACAGGTGACGTGAGTGAAGCTGATGGCAGGGCAAGAGAAACAAAGGAAAACATGGCAAAAACTAAAGACTAAACACAAATTTAAAACCTAACAAAACTAAAAGACATGACATGTATTTTTCAGTGCAGCCTGCTCACCAATTTTGTTTACGGGGCAATAGGCCCCTTACCTGCTGAATATTTTTCTATTTTGCACGATGATCAGGACCGCATTAAAGAGAAGATAACATGCTTTTCTTGTTTTATTCATCTTTTCTCCTTTCATAAAGAAACATGACCCCTCCCTGCTGTGAGCCATCAAAAGAAAGACCCTGTATTGTACCAAGATGCTTCTGTATGCATGCACCAGTTCAATAATCAGTGACCCAGTTATTTTAATTGCTTACCCAGAAACACAAAGACAAAAAAATAATGATAAATAGCACAGAGTTGTTCCTCCACCAGCATATGCCATAAATAAGGAAGGTCTCCCCATTAACTCCCATGTGATCAAGGCATTCTTTTACGCAATATCATGAAAGAGAATATATAAGCAGCATAATATCCAGAACAGTGTACTATGTAAAAACAAAAGGGCAGAATCCATGGAATAATTTACATATGCTCTGATTGAATAGAGAAATCTTTCCAGGATTTTTAGGTCCTGTGTTATAACATCAGATATTTCCTACAACATAACTGTTACGGCATTATTTGTGACACTTTTATGATTCTTGCATTTTACTGAAATTCATTCAGGTTTTCTTTAGTTTTTTTTAGGAGTAATTGAATTACTACTGAAGAAAAGGATTTGTGGAATATTGACCTGTTACATGTTTAACAAAAACGATAAGTCAGTAATATAAACAGGTTGCCATGGAGATGTCTGATGCAGTACAATCACTAAGCAGCAGTGCCTGCTACCAGCTAATTATGAGATGATGTTGCTTCCTTTTTCTTTTGAACCCCTTGTCCTGTCCAGCATTATGGCAGCAGAATTGTAATCTGAATACCGTTTATGCCAAACACATTTGCTATGCCAAGGTAAGCTTTATGAATGTAAAGCTCCCCTTGATGCCCATCAACTCCTTATTTTTATTTATTTATTTTTGTTACAATACTTAACATGATGTGATAGTGCCGAACCGGACCAGGGGACAGAGAGAGAGGGAGAGCGAAGAAGGGAAAAAAAGGAACAGAAATATGAGGAGACAAACATAAAAAACAATGAAAAATCAGACAACCAGCTGCTACACCTGTAAAAACAAAACTGAAGACGATCCACGGCTTTTGTGGGGAATCCAGCCTTAGAGGGACCAGGAGCACCTGTAAGCAGACAAGCATTGAACAAACACACAAACAAACAAACAAAAAAGCACAAGCAGCAGCAATCTCATATAATGCAACTGTGGATACAGATGACTTTAAACCAGGACAGCACAACAACTGCTTAGCGAGCATGCTACTGGGCTAATGAATGTGTGTGTGAGAGTGTGTGTGTGTGTGCGTGTGCATGAACATGCAATACACATAGATGGTCCCACATAATAACCATGCTTAAATATCAGTGAATAGGGCCACAATCCCCACCCCCCCAGCAATCAGAAGAAGGCCGAGAGGCCCCCCAGACCCAGGCCACCAACAGCCCCCAAGGAGCACAGAACCCGGGAAGCCCACCATAGGGACAACCACGCATCCCCCCAGAAGACAGCAGAGGAAGCCCCCACAAGCATTGGGCAGAGGCCCCCCGGTGACCAGAGGTGGCAGCCTACAAGCCCCTCCAGGCCCCCGCCGCCCAGACATGGGCCGCGCGCCGGAACCGCCCCCCCGCGAGCCCGAGCGCCACCAAACCCCCCGGCAGAGGCCCCGCCCAACACCCGAGAGGGCCAGGCGCCCCAGACAGCCAACCGCAGTGGGCCAGCGCCTGCCCCAGTGCCCCTGGGCAAGCGCCCCGGGAGTCAAGACGTGCCCACAGGTGGGTGAGGCCGCGAGCAGCGGGGAGAAGCAATGCCCCCCCGCCCCATCAGGAACAGCACAAGCAGGCCAGAGGACAGCAAGACCCAGACCCAGTCACCCCATAAATCATATAAGAAAAAAAAAATAGATAAATAAATAAATAAAAACACATCCACACACTCGCATAGCACATGCATCCATCCCCCAACTCCGCTGGAGTGTGGCGCAGTGGGCACATACGGGGGCCAGCAGCTCCCCAGCCACCACAGACCCCGAACCAGCAGGACAACTCCTCCTCCTGGTCCCCCCCGCCCCAGGCAACAACCAGGCAACAGGGGTGCGGGAAGACCCCTCCCCTCGCCCCTCTGGCTCTTTGATATTTCCTAATAGTGAGCATTTAAAATTGAGGGGCAAGCAACCTTGTGGAACCGGGAGCGTGGCCCTCCGGGCAGCCTACATACCCAAAGAGCCCCGCCCACCAGATACCACTCAGTGCTATCACCCCCCTAAACCTAATGTGTGTGTGTGTGTGTGTGTGTGTGTGTCTCATGATTAGTGATGTCTAAGGTGTAATTAAAACAAGGGGGCTGCAGAGTGCAGCAAAGGGGACCACCTACGTGGACCCATCCGCTGCACCTCACAGAACACACCTGCCCTCAAAACCCTACGTGTGTGAATGTGTGCTGTGTGATGTGTGATGTTGCTTCCTTTACCACACCGAGCAATCAGATCGCTCAATTTAAACTTTTTGCAGAGGCACTACAATATGGCTTTCGTAGCTTTAACAAATTTCTTCAATTGGTGCATGTGTATGGTATGCGAGATTTGGCCTATTGCCTTCTACTTGGTGCAAGATAATTCCCTAATTATGTGAAGATGATGTGAAAATAAACTGATTTCTGATTTTTTTATTTCAAAAGGCCTACAAGACCCACATGCTCCTATTCTTATAGTTGTCTTGCAATAAAATGTAAAAAGGACAATAAAAAGTACAAATTTTTATTGAATACATTTGACACAATTAACTAAAAGAGAAAGAGAAATTACTTATACACTTGTGAAAAAAAAGAGAAAAAATTTTGAGTAAAAAAGCTAAAATTTAACTCTCTCTCAGCTCTAAGGTTTTAAATATAAGGGCATGAGAAGAAAAATCCTCGGGTCCACACCAACTCTTAAAATTTGGTATATACAGCTTCACAAAAACAACAACAGGTCACATTGTTGTGGAAGAACCCATCTTTACATTGTTCCTTCAGCTTGATGAGGATTGCAGGATATATTTATGCACTGCACTCTTTAGGACCCACTACAGCATTTCAATCAGGTTGAGTTCTGGACTTTGACTTGGTCATTGCAACACCTTGATTTTTTTAACACTTTCAGGCATTCTGCTGATTTACTGTTATGATTGGGCTCATTGTCCTGTTGCATGACCCACTTTCAGCCAGGCTTTTGCTGTAGTCACATGTGCACTCACAGATGGACTCACATTTGACTTTGGAATACTTTGATAAACAGAAGTGTTGATAGTTGACTCAATGGCTGCAAGATACCAAAATCATGGAGCTGCAAACTGACATGACCAAATATAAACCCTCCACCACCGTGCTTAACTATCGGTGTCTTGTTTTTGTTCTGATATGCTAAGTTTGCTTTCACCAAATGTGGTGCTGGTTGTCTTAGCTAAACATTTCTAGTTTTAGTCAGATTTTTTATTACATCCTGATACATAAAACCCTGCAACTGAAAGACAAAGTTCTAACTAGGCAGCACAAGCAGTTGTGCAGTAAGCAGTTGTCTGTCTTTTGGGAAGTCAGTGGTTTAATACCCGGTTTCCCCGGACCACATGTCAAAGTGTCCTTGGGAAAGACACTGTTCCCCCTCGTTGCCTGAGATTCGTCCTTCTGTAAGTGAATGTGTGTGAGAGACTGTGTAGCCTGTAATACTGTACAGACTGAAAAGTGGTGAATGAGTGTGTGTGTATGTGAATGGATGAATGTGGCTTCTAGTGTAAAAGAGCTTTGAGTGTAAAAGCGCCTAATGGATACAGTCCATTTCCTATTTAAATTTATGTCATGTCCCTTATTTTTTCTACATTTACCAGATATATTTTTGCCGGCAATGGGATTTCCCACACATATACATATGTGTGTGTATATATTGTAATAAAAAAAAGAATCACTGAACAAGATTTTCAAAAATTATTTGAATAGATTAATTTGAAAATATATATATTTTCTCAAATTGTTTATTGGATTTAGTCGGGCTGTGAACACACTACATTGTACATGACACAAAACGTCCTTTCTTTGAAGCTAACTGCAGTCATATGCAGCTAGCTTCAACATATTGAACATGGAAAAGAAGCTCCTTTGTGCCTCAGACTGATGGATCATAATTATATCCCCTTTCAAGTGTGAGTGGTGTCAAGAAAGCATGATGCAAAGTGATTAAGAAAAGTTGAGCCTCACTGTGAAACTGTAGGTCTTCCACTGTGCTCTGTCTAACAACAGAAGAAGGAAGTAGCACAAATACACAAACTGTGTGTGGCGCTTGGAGAAAGAATGGGGCTCAGAGAAGCACATGTGGGCCTGGCAGGGCTGTGAGGATTCATAAGTGAGCAGCAGTCGTAAAAATTTGTCTAATCTAGTGGGAGGCTAAACAGACTCACCTTTTCACGCCGCCACTCCACTTCACTTAGCTCAACTCTTTTTGTAATTTATTTTTCTGTTTCCTAATTCACTTCACTTTTCATGTAGAGACTATATTTTATACAAGAACAACAAACCACACTTTCTGAACAAAGTTTAAAAAAAAACTGAATGAGAAATCTTTTGACAGACAGACTACTCTTCCTGATTTGTCATGGAACAGAACTGTTTGAATTTTCAATCTATCAAGCAGCAAAAAAATTATAGCATAACAAGTTTGAATTTATTTGCCCTACTTACCATCACACACCACGTGTGTGTGCGTGTGTGTGTCTCTATAGTGCTGCCATAGTCATACACCACATGTCACACATCAAAATTAGAACATTACAGTCTGAGAGAATTTCTACTAAAATTGTCTCATATAAGCCTACAATTTGAGGTAAATCTAATCCAGTCACATCATGACAGTATGAGTTGATATTAGAGTTAACGTGATAGTTTATTGTATTGCAGATGTATTATGTACATCTGCAATACAATAAATACAATAAAATACAATAAACAATATACAATGTATGTAATGTTACTCTGGCCTAGTTGTAATGAGATCATCCTTAAAGAAATTTTGCAGACATTCTTCTTCTCACTCCGTTTTGTAGCTTTAGATAAAATGTCTCAACAGTAAGGTTGGGGTGGGGTGGGTGGGTGTTGATCACTGATTTGTAATGCTCCTGTTTCCCATCTTGGGATTTTGTTCATATATAAAAAACAGTGAATCATAAAAAAAAAAAAGTCTCAACAGCAGATCACCTGATTTTTTTAACATTGGGCCATCATCAGGTGAAAAATTAACTGATTAACTCGCACAAAGTAACTCAACATATTTGGGGTGGTGGAAAGCAAACCAGACGAGACGAACCATATTTCCTTTTCTATGCACGAGCAAGCTCAATTTTATTTGTGTATATAAAAATGATTATTTTCTTTCTTTTTTTTTATCAATAGCAATCTTCAAGCTGGAAATGGGATAAATATATGACAAAAAATTATAAGACATTACTCTTGAGATGTTCATGATATGTTGAAAAATGCCATATGACCCTTGTCAGCACAGCTATTATTTGCCATCGAAGAAATAAAAAAGCTTGATCGCTAACTAGCTATTTGTATGCATCCACTGAGGTTTCACACATCTCAACTCGCTGGACAATCTCCAGGTCTTTGAAGCTGGGAGGCTTTCTTATCATCTCCGGGGTCCTTAGCTCCCAATTCTGCAGGGCTGCACTCTGACTGGGTCACTTTAAAATGATCACTTTGCTCGCTGTTAACTCTCAGTTTGCTCACAGTCATACAGGAAAAGCAATATGCTCAGATGTAGCTCCCAATATCTTGTAATCACCAAGATTTTGATGAGTAATGGTAATGTCATTACAATCGCAGTTTGTTTACAAACTGTTTGTGCATATCTGTAGTTTGTATCTCTGTCTGCACCATATGAAATGGTGGGTAGGAAAAGCTCAGGGAGATAATTCATGCTCTGAAAGACTTGAGCATTCAGTAAGTATGAGGATCTCAGGTGCTTGAAGAACATCAACTGATTTGTAAGCCGAAACTGTCTGACCACACAGCGTGGATTCGAGGAACAGCATGGTTATATAACATGTCCTTGTGTAAAAGTACATGCCAAGAATTGCACTAACCAAAATTATTACATGTTTATCTATTTTTTGGATTATCTGTATTGACTGATTCTATTGATTTGTGCATAACATTAATTCATAATGTACAGTCTGCAGTGAACTCAGAGTTGTTAAATGATTTGATATTTGATATTTTAGTCGTTTCAAATCCTGTTATTTCATTATGTTTTTGTATTTAAAACAAATCACAACTAATTGATAAGATTATAAATTAAACATTGATAATCAAAACTCAGAACTGCTTCATTCCATGCTGGAAGGCATTTCATCTGGGAGTGACTGAGACCTTTTGGAGAGAACTCACCCATGAGCCAGTGAGAGCAAGTGTTCACAAGCCAGGTGACTGGAATTTATAACTTCAGAAACAAATAATCCAGAGGTACTGTACATAAATATTCAGAGCACAAAAGTCATGATTTTTTTCACATTTCTAATTTGGTTATATATTTTTTTTAATTTGGTTGTACATTTGTCAGGTCAGTTCTTTTTTTTTTTTCCCTGATAACAGAAATCTGCCATTCCAAACTTTTATCAGACATAACTGACTTTTGCAACCTTTATCATGCTCCCTCCAGGCCTCATGTGAAATAGTCGACATCTGGATTGTGTGGCCTGTGACATTTAGACAACAGTTGGCACAGTATAAGTGGCTATTAAAACACTGGTATTTGCTATAAATGCTGTTTGGGTTTTTTTTGGACATACTGTATGTCAAAGTGTTAGGTCAGTGTGGGATAGATAAAGCAACAAAATCAAATTTTGGTTTCAACTCTAACTTTAAATCGTGGTGTTTTATAGAATATTTATGAGCTAAGTATAATGTTTCCTAAGGTGGGCTGTTAACATTCGAGCAGCTGGTTGTTGGTGTAAAGATCTCATCATATCTATCTATCTGTCTGTCTGTCTGTCTCTGTCTGTCTGTCTGTCTGTTATTTGATTAATCTAAAGATTACTTTAGATTTCCTTTCCTAAAGGAATCTAATCTAAAGGAATCTATCTACACACACACACACTTATTGTATATACATGGATGTATTTGTGATTTATAATGTGTGTGTGTGTGTGTGTGTGTGCGTGTGTGTGTGTGTTAGGGTTTACTGGCATGCATTTGTTGAGCTTTATAATCAGTTTCACCAGTGCATGTAATCATAATAATAACATTATCAAGTTTATGGTAATTATAGCTGGAGGCTCTTCATTGATCTCTCTGGGTAAAAAGGGTGATCGCCTTTCAGGTACAGAATAATAGCTACACCTTTATCCTGGACTAGAATCAATAAACTCGCAGGATTCCACCTTCACTGTGAAATGAGCACCAACACTGGACACCAATTAGAGATATTGGTCATGAAATTCTATCGTTTTTTGGGGGGCGGGGGGATTGGTGTCTTTTTTTTTTCAACTCTAAAAAAAAAAATCAGTGCCTTAAGAAAACCATTATAGTACTTGATTTGTGATGAGCTGATTGTTCTTAATATTAATTGCATTCAGAAAACCGCGAAAACTGTGTATGGATGAATAATTCATGTTTGTTTTTGAACCAGCTTTGTGAAACTGGCGTTCACTAAATAATGTATGACTGTGTGTCTTTGATAATAGGGTTTGCATTACAAGTAATATGCTTTCGCTCATTCCACAGGGCAGATTCTTGCCTGGACGAGATATTGTGAAAAAATTTATTCCCATAAAACCCTGTGTGCCAGAAGACATTAGTCAGCATTGTCTGGAAGTGCTGTACATGAGAAAAGGGCCCAATGTGTTATAGTGGAAGGTAAGGGATATTTTTTAATATATGCAGCCTTAGTAAAATCTTATCAATGTCATAATGAAGAGAAATTGCTAAACATAGAGATCAATAAAATGTAACACATACAAACACATGCAATCATGACAAATCGACATTGTGAATATGAATTTAGACCTCTGTTGAATGGGGTTTATACACTTTTTTATTAACATCCACATTAGATTTCCTAATACAAAGTGGCAAGAGCATGAAACCCTTTATAATTTGTATTTAAGAAATCCCCTATCCAATGATGCTTTAAGGCACAGTGTGAAGCACATAGTGTAAAATGTATTAAATCATGTGTAATTTAAGCAAGAGCTGAAGGAACTGCTTTAATGTGTGTTTAGAGAAAGATAGGAATTAATATAGATTCATGATGCGTCCAAACATGTAGGCTGAATGGAAAACAAGGTCCTGTGGTAAAGAGGGGAATAAACCAAGGTTAATATGCGGGCATTGCTCATAATTATGATCTGAACAGGTGTTTTTTTTCTTCTTTCACTTAAAAGTAAAAAAAGACAGAGGGAAATAGTTTGTTTTCATTTTGTCATTTGAAGGTTTCTAGATATTTTTAGATGCTCTGACACAAAAAAACAAAAAGAATTGATTATTGTATTTTCTTTTAAGTGAATGAGTGAGAAAAGACTGACAAACAGATTTCTGTCAAAATGTGGTGTAATGATATGTCATGCTCAAATTCACAATTAAAAATGCACTGACATAGAACTGGTTCGTTTTCCCCATTTATTATTTCAAAGCTGAGATTAATCACATGAAGGGACATAATGACTAAACCTAATCATAGACTTCTGCTTCTTGCTCAGCAATAATTACAGTCAGACTTGCTACCCAGCTGTATGATTTATGACAGAACAAGATGGTTATTAATGAATTTTGTAATTCTTTCATATGTTTATGAAAACGGCTGTCTGCCTATGCTAGAAAGAAAGGGTAAAAAACAGTTGTCAGTAAAAGCTCAAAACTGACCAGTTGAGCACAGTTAAAAGAAATGTTGTACAGGGTATTAAACAACTTGCTTTTCAGTGAATGATATTGTTTCACATCAATTGCGGTAACTGCTGTGAATCATCTAGATTTAAAAAGTTTTTATTCAGAGAAATCTCTTACATGAGTTCCAGTCTGTTTCAGTCACCCTTCACACTTTCAGTCACTACTTTCACACTTTTCACACATTATTCTGCCACTCATTCGTTTTTTTCACACGGTGAAAAACAAATTCACTACTGATGATGTTGCAGCATTAAAAGAAGACATATTAGCTATCTGATCCAGCACGTCCCCACACTGACCATAAAATCTTTGCTTGATTAGGCCATGTGTCAGGATCAACTGAGAAATTGCTAGGTGACTTTGCATGTTCACTGGCACTTATGGGAAGACTTCTTAAAATCAATCAATCAATCAATAAATAAAAACAGTTGGTTTAGTATCACCTTTTAGCAGCCACATCAAAGCTGTCACCAAGGCAGCTTTTTACCATCTCAGAAACATCAACAGAATTAAAGGTTTCCTCTCCCAAAAAGACCAGGAGAAACTCATCCATGCATTCATCTCCAGTAGACTCCATTACTGTAATGCTCTTTTAACTGGACTTCCCAAAAAGAGCATTAAACATCTGCAGCTCATCCAGAACACTGCTGCTAAAGTTTTAACCCGGACTAAGAGATCTGAACACATCACACCAGCCTGCTAATGGTTTACAAATCCCAGAACGGCTTAGGCCCAAAATACATCTGTGATATGTTTAGAGAATATAAACCTAGCAGAGCTCTTAGATCCAAGGACTCAGGTCAGCTGGTCCAGTCCAGAGTGCAGACTAAACATGGAGAAGCAGCATTTAGCTGTTATGCTGCAAACAAGTGGAACAAACTGCCAGTGGAGATTAAACTTTCACCAAATGTAGACATTCTTAAATCCAGGTTAAAAATGTTTCCTTTCTCATGTTTCTATGCATGAAATCTGCACGCTTGTTTTTAAATTAATTCAAATTATTTTCTTTTTATATTCTTTTCATGTATTTTTAATGACTTTGAATTCTTTTGTACATGAAATGTGCTATACAAATAAATTTGATTTGATTTGATCACATGTGGAAAGGTGGTGGAATGGTGGCTTGTTTGCATCATGTGTGAAGCAAGAGTAGCCCAGAAAAGTGTGGAGACACAGATCCGCAGGGCACCTAAGCCACAAAGCTCTCCTTTGGAGTGAAACACTGCTCCTCTCCAGAATCCCCCGAAGCCAGCATTAGTGTGGGGTAGGACCACAGTGGTCCCGACCCGCATCAGTTTGTGCCACTGGCTGCGGCCTGCAGTTGTGCCCGCAACTAGAGCTCTCAAAGCCAAGGAAAAGTAAGTGCAAGGGAGGGTGAGAGCAGTCTCTAGTATAGTGTAAAAGGGAGAATGAAGACTGGTAGTGTTTCTACAGACACCTAATGGACTAATCTGAACCAAAGAATCATATAAAACAGTGCCATGTTATGTATTTCGACCCATGGAGTACTATTTTCATTTCTTTTTTCTTTCTCATCAAAAATCTCAAAATGAAAACCGACACTGATTTGTTTCAATGAAAATATTATAAGAAAATTAATCCCATTCTTTAGTTTAAAGCCCAGAAAACATGTGGCTACTCTCCCAAAAGACCCTGTCTGCTCCAATCGGTCAGTTGATTAGTTGAAAACAGTGGAGTGAGAAGCAGCTGCTCATTCTTTGTTTGAGTTTTGCCAAACTACCCACTAGGCAGGCATTATGCAAATTTGTTTCATGGTGAGGTGGCCAAGGGAGGGAAGAAAAGCTTGCACCACAAACGAGGCAATTCAAGCACATCAAGAGCTGTGTCTTCTGTGGGAGAGAATAACTCCCTTTGGTGTACACTGTAACTATGCAGTCATTTCACAATAAGGAAAAAGCCTCCGAAGACACTGGAGGACATTGAAACCCTGAAAACATATTGTGACTTCTTCAACAAAACACTATAGTTGATCTATTGCTGCACATGCCCTTGCGCAGCCATTTAGCATGTCGTTATTGTTCATTATCTCCAGTATCTGCTGCATCTTGATTGCTATATTTTGCTACAAAAGAAAACTGAGTCACATTTTCAAAAATTCTGGGATCAGTTCTGTACCAAAGTATTAGTTCTAGTGACATTGATAGCACATTTATTTAGGCAACAAAACACATAGTGCCAAACAAAATAAGTTTACCCTGACCTTGTTATTGATGTACATTTTGTTAAACGCAACTACACAAAGGCTGCATAAAGCTAGACATCTTAACATGTCAAATGCAGCTTTTGAAAAGGTATGTGTTTTGTCAAATCGGTTGTTGCGCGCGATTTCATTCTCACTGCAAAGTCAGCCTGGAAACCACCGCCCTTATTTTTGCCAGAGTTTGGGAACCAATCACAGAACGGGGGGGGGCAGCAAGACGATGACGACGTCTATGCGCGACACCGAAGCTTGTAGAGTGTTAATCCAACATGGCAGCGGACACAACGTTACCGTTCGATGCAGCCTTAGAAAGTGTTTTAAGTAGCTTAAAGCGCAAGTTTACTTTTATTTTACTTTTTTTTCTTCTTCTTCCTAGTCGAATTTCTGTCGTCATCTGGTATAAGTGATACAATTGGCTATGAATCGTGCGCAAAGCAGCATGGGAAGAACTAGACGCCATTTGATAGACATTCGTAGCGCCCAATAAACGGCTCTAGGCATTCGTAAACCACGTCTCAAATACGAGAAAATGCACACCTAGTTCCCAGACCACCATCTCATCGAGATTGTGGACGCGTCAGCCAGGCTAGTGTGACGGTATAATTTAAAAAAAATTGATGGAACATAAATCTAATTGAACTTGACCCATTACAACCTAAGGCAGTGAAAAATAACAAACTTTTATTAACACTTAAAGGTGTCCAATAAAACCTTTAATTTCTCAGCCTCTGAATCTAAAAACATGACAACTATTTCAGTGGGTAATAATTATGCCTTTCTCACTGTGTCTTCATGTGTAGCAATATTTTCTTAAAGATTAGCATAGCTTATTTTAATTAATTTATCTCTAAAATATCTAATTGTGTGGTTGGCAAAGGAGACAGAGCCGGACAATGTCAGACTGAGGTAG
Source organism: Odontesthes bonariensis (assembly GCF_027942865.1). Lineage (NCBI taxonomy): Eukaryota > Metazoa > Chordata > Actinopteri > Atheriniformes > Atherinopsidae > Odontesthes > Odontesthes bonariensis. The sequence continues at coordinate 13,703,235 of NC_134521.1, read as the reverse complement.
ATATATTGAGAACGAAATGGATGGAAACAGATATGGGGTAAGGGACAGTTTTTTAGACAGTTTTGTGGAGTGATGGTCAGGCTCCTGATGCTGACAAAATAGATTACTGGAATAGTTCAGGAGCTGCTTCACTCTGAACTCCCTAACTAGTATCCAGAGGCTTCAACCAGCAAGTATCAATTTGAAATGAAGAGTAGTGAACGCCTGCTGGAGAAGAGGCTCAAACTTGTCAAATTGGCACTGATTTTGCACTTACATTGATCTATTTTATGTGAAACCAAATGGAGGAATGTTATTACATAAATAAGTCTGAGCGTGTGTCAAAGACATCTGTACAAGGAGAAACAGTGCAGCTACTCTGCACATCCAGAGAAGGCCTACAGTGTATTAGTCAGCAATTGGCAGTGGCCTGGTATGGGAGCTGACATTCACAAGTGGATGAGTTTGTTACCTTCAGACTTATGAGGTGAAATACTCCACATTCAGTAACAATTCCCCAGGGGAAAATGTATATAATTTATATTTTTTTAAGTCTAGTTCTGACTATTCTAAGAGGGATGTTTTTCTGTTTATTCCTTTGTTAAGCCACTTAATGTCAACCTTACTTGGGGTTAATGTGTATTGCATCTACAAATAACAACCAACTTAAAGTGGACCTGGCATAATCAGTTAATTTTGAGTACCTTTTAGCTTTACACCCATCATCATTCTAATAGTCATAACTATTTAAAAATGAGTGAGAGCCTTCACCGGGGGGAGGCATCCACGTCAGAATGAGAGGGTTGCCAAGGGGATGGGGGAGGGGATGATGGTGGGTCATGAACATGTACAACTTTTATTACGGCTCAGAAAGCTAAGACAACTAATGAAAATACATAAAAAACAACAACTGAGACAAAAACACTATGTTTTCAAGCATGTTACCCCATCCTAAGTTGGTAATTGCTTTTCTTTGTATGTAAAGTGCATGGGGACATAAATGTAAACTATTGCTGCTTATGTGAGTAACTTCATGTTTCCATGCAAAATCAACAAATAAATACTTGAATAAATACTTCTGCTTGACCATTGGATAAATGTATTCAAACTATGGTAGTTAGCCCCCTTGTTTACGTTTGCTTTAAAATACATTAATATGTGTAATGCCAAAACCACACACACATTTTTCACTCACCCCTGGAGGTTCAAACTCATGCCCTTTAAGTGCTGGAACAACTTCAACTTTCAGCTTCTTTCTCTCTGTAAAACCAGCATTCTATTGGGCCTTGTTCATAAAAAAGCAAACAAACCTAAATATTTCCGTGACTGTGTTGCTGGCCAGGAGAAACAATCTTCATCCACTGATCCATGATCGCTGGGTCTCTTAGGGAAGCTGAGGGGAGTCAATTTGTCCTCACAATCAAAAACATATTTTCTTGGAGACACCACTGAAGAAAACAAAAAACAATGGGCTGTGCCCTGAGAAGTATAGAGGTGGATCACATGTTCCTTGTGGTGCTAAAACTTCTGCTTTTGAAATGGCAGTGATAAACGCTTGCTTCAGCTCTCATGGCCATGCAAGGAAATCAGGGAACTATGATTTGACAGCGGCCATGGTAGCTGAAAAAAAATCATCTTGCAAAGATGATCTTGTGTGCAGTGTGTCCATATAAAAAAAGTTTGAGTAAGTGGTGGCCAATATAACAAAATAAGTAGCATGACAAAAAAAAAAACATCTACAATAGACAAACGGTTTTTGGAAGTGGTGTCCTTAAGAAAGACACAAAAACCTGAGACATGCATCTGGTCCTTCAGCTGATTCACCACTGTTCACCAAAGCCTCATAAGAAATGGTCTCCATGGAAGGAATGGCTGTCATGAAGCTAGTCCTAAGGAAAGGAAATAGAGAGAAAAAGTTGAGGTATACCAAAAGACACAAAAAGTGGACTGAAAATCAATAGTAGGGAGTCTTATGGAAAGATGACTACTCTTCCAAAACCCGGACCTCTACATTATTCTACCAGTGTTGGATCATCTTAACAGAGAACAGAACAAAAGGCAGCCAATATCCAAATACTTTTTTTCCCTACGTACTGAATTTCCATTTATGTTTGCCCATTTCATTAAAACCTTGCACCCTTCTCCTGTTTTCCTGTCGATATATAAAGAAATGATGGATCGTTAGGAGAGTTTTCCCCTGTAGCCTACTGTTAAATTAAAGGAAAGCATGTTTTGTCTGCTGTCAATTTATTTCAGAGAAAGCAATACCCAAACAAGAAGATTAGCAAAGAAGGTGAGCAATTATACAAGGCGACTTCTTTTAAATATTTGGTCCACCATTGAGACTGCAAACAGAACAGGACCTAGACTTTTATAACAAGGTAGAGTAAAAAATTGGATTGTCAATTTCCAGGATAGAGCTATTGCTGTGCTGTCTTTAAAGGTCAACCCTTTTCTGTTTAAGCTTCAGTTCACTGAACAAAGGCTGTGTTCCCTCTACCATTTCCAAAGTTCATATTAAAAAATTGATTGGCACTATCTAAAAGTATGTTCCTTTTTTCCTACAAATTTATTCAGTTCTAAGAATGAGGGCAAACTCTGGTAAAGACGAACATTAAAAGCAAGGCTCTCTCTTCAAATATCAATACACAGTTTTTTTTTTATTTTATTTCATCAACTTGAAAAATGGAAAACAATTAAACAATAATTGTAGCAATAACACTAGTTTTCCTCTGGGTGCCCAAATGCTGAAAATGAAGTACATCAATTTCACCTTTCCTGCTCATTTCTGGTCTTTAATGCTGTGTCCTTCAGCAAGCAAAGTGAAGGCAGGGCACCCCATACATCCGGAACAGCTAATAGCTGTCTGCCGTGTTTAGTCTTCAAGGGCCAATAAAATCTGACAGCTAAATAGACTTCATACAACCTGATATTTGTGTGGGTGCCAAGGCTGTTGCTCCTGGGGATAACATAATAAGTGCATGAACAATCTGTAGGTAACTAAAGAGACAGTCAATCACACAGCAGAGAAAAGAGATATGTGAAAGCACTCAGTAAAGTTCAGATAGAAGACTAAAATATGCAGGAGTAGATTAAGTAGAATATTATTCTGCAATCCATTCTCGGACTGGCCACAGCATTACAAAAATGGCTATTTTAGCAACATTCAGCAACAGTCTGATGGTCCTTTCTCAAGTATCCTGTGTAAAGTTCCAGGTGTAGTGGAGCTACATTGCACATTAAGTATGCTTATCCAAGCCGACAGTGGACCGGAGGTGCGGTATATCCTGGACAGGTATATGGATACACTTTATTCATATACAGTACAGTATTCATATGGACTATTACATGGCAACACAAACACAGACTGTGTTTGAATTGCATTCTTAACAAATGTTTATCCTTGACATGTCCATCTCACATGCTTTCTTACATGCTTTGTAAAATGTCCTTCATGGGCTGAACTTAAACAGTAAAAGGCCACATTTTAGCTTTATTTTAATACTTTTTATTATATAAAAAGTGTGACAAAGCATTGGACATCACCATGAACAGTGCATGACATTGATCATTTCAAAGACGGCAGAACGAGGCTTTTAACTATAAGTAGATTGATTAATCAGTCATCTGACTAATTGGGCCCATTATTTGCCATTTTGAAAGGATCAGAAATGACTTCTGATTATTTCATGAGGCTGGTTTAAAAAGAAAAAAGAAAAGTGCAGGCACATTTTCAGTGCAGGCAACATGCTGTAGCTGCTGTAGAACAATGCTATAATTACATGCATGTTTTTGTACATAAAGTGCAATGCAGACAGAGAGAGTGCAGAATTTACCGGATATGCGAGCTAAGACAATAACGGCATAAATAAATTACCATTCCAAAGAGATAATTTTGTGTCCAATTTCTTGTTTATCCAATGATATCCAATTTATTTTAGTGTTCAGATCATGTTAAAAATGTCAAAGAGTATTGTGAACAGTAAAAATAAAAAAATACTGAATATCCAATAAATTATATTGTATTTGAATTTAATTTCACATTATCTGAAGAATTTCTAGACATATCTTGATTGTTTTAATAATGAGTTTTATATAAAAAATCTTTTGACACATTGAAAAGCAAAGCCAAGTTGTAATCCAAAGCTAATTACAGTAGAATTAGAGGGCTTGATGTTTGCCACACTATTTACTGAGCATATCCCTTTGGAAGTTAAAGATTCCTACCAGCAGGATACATTTTGACTCCCAAATTAAGCCATCACTTCATGACATTTAGTGAACGGGTGCAGACTTGTAATATGAAGGCTGAAGATGTGAGTTAACGTAGCTTACCGAGCTAGTCTGAAGCTGCATTCTCAATAGGTAAATTCAGGTGTCTTTATTTAACCATGCTTGGGATGTTGTTCATTTATGTGAAAAAAAAAACAGCCTAATTATAGGCAATATATGTCTATGCATGCTTTCTTAGGCCTGGTGAAGTGTTTTACATGCGTTGCCTTGAAGGAGGCATCATCTTAAAGGTTAATATCGGAGAACAAATGTGTTTCTGTGCATAAATACCCGACAGTACAACAAAGGTTTTAAAATGAATGGAAGGAAGAGCCCTTTTGTGTATTTTCGGCAGCTCTTAAGTAAGCATACAGTTAATTCTACTGCCTGCCAGAGGTGGTTGTTCAGTCTTGTGAAGAAAAAAAATATACCCTTTTTCAATTCCACAATTGTAAAAGGGTGTACTTTATTGTGTAGAGGACAAGATAAAGATATATTATCTTGTGCTTACTTGGCCTTAAAATGAGGTAAATACAATCTGAGATGAACAACAAGTATTTGGGTATTTATTTGCAGCCAGATGACCTGGGCACCTTTGGTCATCCAAAAAGACAATGATCACAAGTACAGCTGCAAATCTACAACAGAATGATTTAATTTTTTAAGGAAATCTGGTATTTAACTTTTCAGCATTTTTTTTTTACTTCATCATCCTGTCACCTGACATGCCAGAAACTTGAAAAGTAACCTGACTTGTCATTGATACCTTAGTTGCTGACATCTTCTCAACATTTTGTATCCAGACCTATAGCTTTTAATCTGCCTAATGTGTTCTCATATGAAGAAACATAGGAAGAATTTTTACCCTGGCCCTTATCTCTTCTTTTATATATAAAATATCAATAATCTCCAAAATCTTTGCATTTGGACATTGAGCATGAATGCCATAACAGACGCAACTTAATGTCATGCCAAAATCATGTGTAGCAAACCAAAGTGCTCACATCGCAGTATCATTCTCCTTTTGAGTGATGATGCATGAGACCGGAAAAAGTAAATTGCAAAAAATCTATTTCTGGAACTATATTTGACCTATATTGACCTCAGATATGTATAACAACTTTTTAAACCTGTCAGTCCTGAATAGAAGAATTTTCACTTTGGTGCAGACTTTGCATTCTTATATAACACTGCAGCTGTCTAGTGACTGCTGGTTATTGTGTCTGTACCCAATTGGGGTTAAGTTACCAAAATATATTATTTATTTTAAGAAAGTTTTGGGCTATTAACCATTATTGCATAACAGCACTGTGAGACAAGAACAGAGTGGGGATGAAATACAGAAAAAGGCCACTGCAATATGGCCTTAACCAGGTAGCCATCTTCCCTGATTTCTTTAGTATTTCTTCATTGTAAATAGTTTCTGTTTGGTTTTAAGGTTTATTTCATCATGTGCCTGATATACTTAGTTGACACTGGCAAATGTTGCACTACAACCAACATTGTGTATCAATCTAGTGAAGACAGCTTGAGAGTTTTTTTGTTCCCTTCAGCTTTATTGCACTTTAAATGAGTTATACTACTTTGTGTTAACGATCAAATGGTGTCAGAGCGGGCATAGTGATTATATAGGAACTGAAATGAGATTAAGCCTCACTCTCCCTTATCCTTTGCCAGGAGGCGAGTGATGCTCTTACTTTACTTATTTTGTATGATTTGTGCCACCCCACTCTTCAACACTACGTGTGTTTCCTGTCTTGTATGCTGCTCACCCACTTGGGGAAATATCATATCTCACTCTTCAGACAACGTCCTGAGGCCAGTTGTTGCAATGTGAGAAGGTGTGCAACAATTTAGGGAAAACCACAAGGAGCAAAGGCTAGAAACAAACAATCTTAATTGAATATGTTCAAAACATATCATAACTGTGCCTTGATTTGTTAAGTTAAACAGTTGAGAAAAAAAATGTGAATAATTTTTAAACTGAATGAAATTGAAGGGATGCTTTTTTGGCAATTTGCAATTATCTTGAAACATTTTTAGCACATTTAATACACTTATTTCTGCTTTTTGTTCTAAATGAACTAGGGATGAACAACCTAATGAAAGATGATTTATCAATCGCAATGATGGAAAGAAATACTATTGTTATTGTTCTGATAATGGGATTTTAATCAATAACTGACTCTGATCATTTATGTCACATTCTAGGTGCACTCACAACCTCCTCTGTTCACACACCACGAGACATTGCCAAAAACTAGAGATTATTGCTCAAGCTGACATCGATAGTGCTCGTTATCCTTGTAAGTGCATAACAATCTGCCAGTAAGGGAAGCAGTCTGAAAAATCTATTAAACCCATTTTGCACAAGCACAAGGTGTAGATGTATATGACCTTCGACTGCTCCCACCTAAGTCTCCTGGTCTCTTTTTCTACTGCATGGCCAACAGACATCCAATGCGTTTTATATTAACATGAAATCCTCATAACAAGGCCCCAAAGCAATGCTAATTCTCTGTCAAAGTTGAGCCTATTGAGGTTCATATTTCAAATGTAGTTGAGTTTGAATAATTTCCCCCTCTACCAGAAGAACATGTATGTCAGCAGCACAGGCACAGAGGAGAGGATGAACCTCACAACGTGGTTGACAGCCAATTTTATGTCAAAGTCCTGCACCTTTCAAACAGTGAAGTTCAGAGACGTTGCAGTAGGTAAACATTAATAATTCCACTTGTAAATTAAGCTGTAACAGGAACCTGCATGTAATCTTAAGTAAGGGTACATTGTCGAGTATAGAATAATTGCACATTCTAAAAAAATTAACAAAATGTAACGGAATATTGTGGTACAAGATGTACCACAACATTACACATTTTTAAATTGTTGTGGTTCGAATAACAAAATGAATTGTTTCATGTTTTGCTACCAGATCAGATTGTTTTTCTTTGTCTACCATGTCTGAATAAATGCAGCATTGACTGACTAACTCACTGCCCCAGATGAGCACACGTTGTTTACGTTGTAAGGTTCACTCACAACTTATTCTAGTTTCTCTGCTTTCTAAAATGTATTTCCTTGCCTAATTTATTTGCCTGGGGTTCTGCATGTTTGCATTGCTCCATCGAAATGAAAAAACAAAACAATGTAATATTTACAGAGTTTCCAACCATAGCTAACTGGCAGACCTTTGGCCATGGTTAGAGAAGTTATCTGAGATTTCACATAAGGAGTGTCATGTAAAATGTAACCGAAGGAGTCACACTGCAGTCTCATGTTTCCTTGCTCCAAGCTATGAGGTAAATCTTCTCCATGTGTTGATCTTAAGAGACTGACCTACTTCCACAAGTAGCAGACAAGAATGTTTTCTGAATTCTAAATGTTTAATACTGGATCCTGAGTCCAGTGACAAACTAAAAAGTCTTTCAGGCACTGGCGTAGCCAGAAAAAAGACATTGGATGGGCACCAGCAAATACTGGGTGTGCCAAATTTATTTCAACAGAGTGTTACACCTCCACAAACATTCAAAAGAATGTTGAATACAACATTATTAACACAAAATGTTGTGTGCGTTCTCATCAGTAATAGTCAACAGTTCACAGCAGGTCTAAACATTCACACATGTGACGTGCTCTCAAATCAATCAATAAAAAAGTAATACAAAAAGCACACTTTGTGTTTTCAAAAAACCCACCTGTGGGCACGTCTTGAATCCCGGGGCGCTTGCCCACTGCGGTTGGCTGTCTGGGGCGCCTGGCCCTCTCGGGTGTTGGGCGGGGCCCCTGCCGGGGGGTTTTGGTGGCGCTCGGGGTCGCGGGGGCCGGTTCCGGCGCGCGGCCCATGTCTGGGTGGCGGGGGCCTGGCGGGGCTGGTAGGCTGCCGCCTCTGGTCGCCGGGGGGGCTCTGCCCGATGCTTGTGGGGGCTCTGTCCGGGGGCTTCCTCTGCTGTCTTCTGGGGGATGCGTGGTTGTCCCTATGGTGGGCTTCCCGGGTTCTGTGCTCCTTGGGGGCTGTTGGTGGCCTGGGTCTGGGGGCCCTCTCGGGCCTGCTTCTGATTGCTGGGGGGAGGGGGGGATTGTGACACTATACACTGATATTTAAGCATGGTTATTATGTGGGACCATCTATGTGTATTGCATGTTCACACACTCACACTCACGCTCACACTCACACACACACTCACACACACACATTCATTAGCCCAGTAGCATGCTCACTATGCTCACTAAGCAGTTGTTGTACTGTCCTAGGTCACCTGTGTATTATATGAGATTGCTGCTGCTTGTCTTTTTTTGTTTGTGTGTTTGTTCTCTGCTTGTCTGCCTACAAGTGCTCCTGGTGCTTCTAAGGCTGGATTCCCCACAAAAGCCGTGAATCGTCTTCAGTTTTGTTTTTACAGGTGTAGCAGCTGGTTGTCGGATTTTTCATTGTTTTTTATGTTTGTCTCTTCATGTTTCTGTTCTTTTTTTTCCTCTTCTTCGCTTTCCCTCTCTCTCTGTCCCCCGGTCCGGTTCGGCACTATTATCATATCATGTTAAGTATTGTAACAAAAATAAATAAATAAAAATGAGGAGTTGATGGGCATCAAGGGGAGCTTTACATTCATAAAGCTTCCCTTGGCATAGCAAATGTGTTTAGCATAAACGGTATTCAGATTACAATTCTGCTGCCATAATGCTGGACAGGACAAGGGGAAAAAAAAACAAAAAAAACAAACAAACAAACAAAAACAAAAAAAAAAAAAAAAGAAATAATGCTCCGCCAGGTTGGCAGGTGCAGGTGTCGCAACGCACCGTCTGAGTGCAATTTCTTTGCTACGCCATTGCTTTCAGTATTCCATTCATCAAGCTCATACAAAGGTTCAGAGTTTTTTTCTGTTAATAGCAGTTATTCACTATGCTTAGATTTTGCATCAACAAAGTAGAAGTGTCACTTTAGCTTAATATTTTTCCACATTCTTTTTCAACATTTTCAACTTTATAAATGATAGGTCTAACGCTTATGTAACAAATAGGTTGAACCTTGTAGCGCTGTTATCCTAGTAAAAGATCCCATGTCATAATAATCAGTTTAGTTTTTAGGTAAGTCTATTGCCCTTTGATTTTATCTAATTTGTATCTCACTTGTTACAAAAGGTTTGAAACTACAGGTGGCTAAACTATCAATTTACTTGACCTATAAAACAGGTATGATCGTGGACTCCCACCAATCTGAATTAAACCAAAGCATGACTGATAACACAACTAAAATCAAAGTACCATAAAACTTTGAAGCACCTTTTTACATGTTTTATGTCTTATATAAATATATTGTGAAAACACATTGATATTGTGGGAAATGTCTTCTTTTTTGGTTATTTTAGAGTCTGACCCTGCTCCACACTACAAACAGTTCTTGGCAGTTTACCACACACAGAACAAATTAAAGTTGTTTACTATACTTAGGGGCTTGAATTGAGCATGGATAATTAAACAGATTTTTCATTGTGTGCTCAGACAGACCCAAGGTTAAAGTTCCCCGCTTGTGGAAAAACACAATCTCCATTTGGATAATATATATCCAACCAAGGCTTCCCCACCTGTCTGTTCAACTTCCTTTGACCTGTTAATTTAATTTCACACCTGAACAATGAAGAAAAATTTGAATTAAATGATGAGTGTGCCAAACCATAGCAGAACATAGAAAGTGAGACTGTTCCTACACACTGTCATATTTATCTGATATGTCAGTTATTCTCTGTGGCACCTGGTTTTTACCTTTTGCTATGAGTGTTAATGCAACACTGGTGGAAGCTGATGGAGCCTTAAATATCGCAGACCACTACACTCAGCATCTTTTAATTAAAGGTACAATAATGTTGCACTAGAATTTCTCCTCAACACCTTTTTTTTATTATCTGCATCCTCCAGTGAGAGGGGGCTGGCCAGTGATGCCAGCCCAGGGTTGTTTCTGTGGTAATGAGCTGTCAAGGATATAAAGAAGGCCGTTCTTTTTTCTTTGCATATCTTTTCCCTCCAAATAGGGAGTGTAGACAAGAGTGCTAGTCTGGCTGCTGGCAGCCACATCTGTGAAGATCATGCCCTGGGGATTCTAGTGTCACAGTTGCATTTTAAGAACCATATGAATAGAGTGGCTCTCCCCTAGTGCATGCTGTGGGACTGGCATGATTAGACCTTTAGATCTTGTCTCTTGAATGAGAACAATGTTCTGAGGTGCTCAGAAGGACTTGGTCTAAAGAACTTATTTAATTTGCCAGTCTCTAATGACAAAAATAATTTCTCCAATCAGTCTCTGTTTTTTTGGGGCTTCCTCTGATTGTGTAAGTGCTAATTATCTCTTTCAGTAAGCATTTCAGCTAGCCACAAAGCACCAACAATAATATGCACAGTTATTAGGACTAGCTCAAGATGAATTTTCATTATTGTAATCTGCACTCTCACTTAAACTCTTTACCAGTCTCATGCACATGTTCACTGCTCTGATTTTATTGTACTGCTTTTAAACATAACAGGTTTGAAAATGTAACTGAAATAATGATTTGCAAAGTGCATGCATATGTATGTATTCACACATGTATGAATTTGGCAATCGTTTTTGTGTCAGAGAGAGAAATGGGTTTAATTATCAGCTTGAAGCTGAAGTAGGGTTTTAGAACAGAGAGATGAAGAGAAGAGGAAGAAAGTAAAACCTTTATGCGGATGGGTCAACAACATACTTGGGTGGCTGTGTGATTGTATGATTAAGATTTCATGTAAGTTCTAAAAGTTCTAAAAAGTTGTAAAACCAAATATGAGATCCATATTTCCGTGTCCAAATGGATTGGTTTAACTAGATGTGTGATAAAATCTAAAAAACAGAAATTCAGAAAATAAAGTAACAAAGAAATTAAAATCCTAGACAATAATAATGGTGGGTCTTCATAAGAGGATAGCGATCAAAACTAGTTTCTCTTACACTGTGTACATTTTTAATTGAAACATACGGAGCAACCAAAAGTTTTAAAAACGATCCAATCATCCAAATTTTTGTGATGAGGTGATTTTAGCTCATCTTTGTATATCTTCTAATCTACTATTTCTTTCTTAATGCTAACTGTTGACTCCATTGAAGAGAAAGTCTTGTATATGACATTTTTTGCTCATTAGGTCCTTATAAACTTAAATGTAAAAGACACTTTGGTAATGCATTTTTCAGAATTTCGCTTAATTTTTACCATGACCTTTATTTATTTTTTTGACTGTGTTTGCTGTTATCTTCCTTGCTGGCCATTTGTATACATGCAACCCACCCAAGGACATGGGTAGATATGGGGAAAATAAAACTTTGTAATCAGTGTGTAAAGTCTGTGAGACACAATTTAAGGCTGAGAAATCCCATTAATATTGTTGCCTCTTCTCACTGTACTAAACACCTGATCCTGAAGAAAGACTACAGGAAGATTCGATAAAGAGGGATTCTGTTGGGATCTGATGCTTGCCCTGTGATATGCATGGATAGATAACCTATTTACCTGGGATCCACACAAAGTCACACTGCAAATTCACACTTCACATAGGAATCATTAATGGGAATGGGATACCAAGACTATTCACGCAGAGGATCTCTCAAATCAGTGTTGTGCAGTTGAAGTAGCCAGGTTTGTATTGCTGTTTTAATTTAGTATTTGGAAGATTTGAAGAAAAGGTAAATGAAACAATAACAATAATAAAAAAAAGATGCTTCCTCTAATGTGCTTAAAAGTTTAAACACTCACTTGTGGTGTTTTTTGCTTGTTTCATCGACACTTGATATGCATTAAATGAAATTGATGCAAGTTCGCAAATCCGATCTCCTAGATTAAAATTATACGACTCACCAGCTGTTTTGGATCTGGACCGGCACACAATACACTCACATGACTTATTGTTATTGTATTTTCAGATATAATACCCCAGATAGGCCCAGATATATGATAAAATCATTCTTGAAGAGGAGCCCTTTTCCTTTTCATCTTGTGGATGTCCACCGCAGGTGGTGCTTTCTCTTTTTATTTAATTTAGGTTTAGTTTGGAACAGTCATTGGAACTGTTTTGCATTGGGTAAAATGTTTCAGACAAACAACACAGCTTGAGTACTGCTGTAAAGTGCAAAACTGTGTGTTGGTTTTTTAAAGCTAACGACTGTCTTTGTTAGTTCTGTCAGAACAGCAACAGATGGTCACTGACAATACATGGAGATTACAGAAAATAGGACCCTACTAAATTTGATAGAAGATAATGTTGCCTCAAGACAGAGAGGACAGTCTATATCTGAAATAGTTCAAGATATGTTATCACATTTGAGTAAATAAATTAAATGTATAAATAAATGAATAAATAGATAAATAATGGATTCATTTAAAATAAAGTTATCTTTATTTTTCTGATACAAGCATTTGGTTTTTATTATTACTATTTTGTCATCGTCAATGATTGTGACTGTAACAAGAAATGTTAACAGTGTAGACTATCATACATTATTGATGGGTAAGTAGCTATCGGGAAAATGGATTTGTTGACCCCTTTTTGTTCTTGAGCTGTGCAAACACCACTAGAAGATAAACTGGTGGGTTTGAGATCATTTGTCAACATTGCCTATAGTGTTACAGAATAAATAACAGCACACATTTTATCCAGGACTAAATAAAAAGAACTGGGCTGGTAAACAACATTTAAAGCTTATTGCATTTGTCTAATTTACACCTTCTCATCTCCTCTCCTCTGTCATCCTGCCTGTAAACTGGAAATTCCTAAAATGCACACAGAGGAGAGAGAAGTGAAGGTACACTAATGTATCCTTTATGGAAGTCATTTCTCAGTTGCGTTATGTCTCAAGGAGGTGTGACACCTTAATCACAAGTAAATTTGAACATTGTCCCAAACACATTTAATGCTGATCTGACAACAATAAAATGACACCAGTATATTAAAACAACATTTAGATCCAGCTGTGCATCATGACATATTTAATTGATGTTGGTTTTAAATTGAAGGCTACAAAGTGGGGATGTCTCATTTGTTTAAGAGCCCATTACCTCGTATCATCTTCTTGCATCTGTAAGGAGGGGCTAAGATATAAAGAAGGGAGGAATTTAGAATATTAAAACTGGTAAATGGGATATTGAGGCTAGTGCAGGATGCGGCCACTCCACTGTTTCCATTTTTGGAGCTGTGGAAGTGACAGTTGGAAGTGAAATTATTTTTGTTGCCTACACATATTTTTCTTATTCTAACTGTAGCTTTTGGCAGATTGGGTAATCTATAACAGCTTGTTGTCATCATTAAGTTGACCAGTTGTCACACTCTCAGGTACCAACACACAGAAACATACACACTCAGATATAGACAGAGAAATACTGATCTCATTTTGCCAATCACTGGATTATTTGCCACTAATGCATAGCTAATTCCACAGGTTTATTGATACTTGATCAGCAAGAAGTATATGCAAAAATTACTATGATGTCTAGTGTCTCAAGAAAGGTGCTGTTTGAAACAGTGTACACTACTGTGATGAATGTCCTGTATTCCTGTATCACCAAGTATTTTTGGAGCAGCATTAGTCAGGTTTTAGAGTTTCTACATGTATTGCCTTCATAACTGTTTTTGCACCCAAATAAATATCTGTACAGTCGTGACCTCTGGAAAACTTTACATGAAATGATAGACAGGGCAACACAATGAAAATGCTGAAGCTTACCAATGCCTACAAAGGAGGCAGAGAGTACAGACCCAAAGCGAGTCCAGTTTGCAATTTTCACTGGTTGAAATGCCAGAAAAAATGGCAGTTGAGAGAAGATTAGGAAAACTAAGAAAGCGTTCAGCTAAAGCTGCATTTTCTTTTGGAAGGATAGTAAATAAAACTTACATGTGACTCCAAAGGAGCTGCAGGAAGTTTTGCTGAAAATGAAAGGTTGGTGTATTGCTGCCTATACAGTAGGGTTTCCATTGACTAGTCATCAGAATAAAATTTTATATACGACCTGATCAGTCTTAATGAATTGTAACAAACCTTGGTTTACAAAAATTCCATATGTTAGACCAGTTTATTCTTTCTCATGGGTAAGGGTTAGCCAATCAGCCCCGCTGGCCGCACCTTCTTAAGTTTTACCCAATGAAGTTTAAGTGTGAGGGAAAAGGAGACAAACAAAAATAGAGCTGCTTGGTAGGAACATGCACCTCTTTCATAATATGATTTGATCGGTATCTAGATACCTATTAATTTGACATATTCTCTGGCAAGTTTTGCACTCATGCAGGTTAGTAGGGCTCTTTCAAGAGTGGGTGCATCATCTATTTGAAATTCTCAAGAGAACCTTTTTTTTTTTAAAAAATACTTACTGTCTACATTGGTGGGAGAATGTGTTTGATTTGCAGGAAACATTTACTATGCCCAGTATTAGATTGCTACCTGCTGAAAATAATGTGTCACATCTGTAACAACATTCCAGTCTGACTGATAAGCTTGATTTTTCGGTGGAGCCATGTGGATTCCACATGTCGGCTGCTCTTGACAGTACACACGAGGCTCAGCCTTGTTTAATATGCACCAAGGCCAAGTGGAAAACTTTTCTGTGTTCTGACGAATACTATTTGGAGTTCTTTTTGGTTAATCATGGTCGCAAGGGGTCCTCAGGGGTATACATGAGAACGACTGTCCAGCTTGTTATCAGCTCATAGTTCAAAAGCCTGCATCTGTGGTATTATGGGGGTGCATGCAAGCACATGGCATGTGTAACTTGTACATGAAGGCACTGCTAATTTTGGATTATCTATACAGGATTTGGAGCAACATAAGCTAACATCATGTTGATGTCTTTTTCTATTGGTGAAAATGTTAAACCACAGTTTACACATATTTCAAATGCATGGCTCTGCAGTAATAGCCTGGGTGCCAGCCGAACTTAGCCCCGCCCATAAAAGTTTTGGTCGGGAAGTTCGGTCTGGCTCTGCTCAGTTGGGAAATCATTATGCCCGACCAAGAATCGGTCGACCCAATCAGATTGCCAGGGCGGGCTTTATACGATGATGGACAGATGATCAACAGGGACATTATCGACTACGTCACTAAAGAGCGCCTGGTTTGACTTCGTTTGAAACAAACATGGCTGCCGCTGGAGAGCTAGGGTGTGTAGATTCTGCCATCGAGTCTGTTCTACAGGATCTCCACATTGCATTCATTTTGAAAGACGAACAGAGGAACGCGATAAAGGCTTTTATCGATAGAAAAGATGTTTTTGCCATCCTTCCTACAACAAGTGTGTGTTGCTTAATCTACGTCACATACTACGTTGCTCTGATTGGTTGTAGGTCTATCCAATTGAGCGAAGAGGCATTTTTTTTCCTGGTTCGGTTGAAACACGCCCCATACTACAAAACTCTATTGAGCGGTATCAGACTCACATTCTGACTAGAATCGTGAGTATGACGTAGTCAGGCTACTGCAGTAAGGGCATGGGTGCCAAACTGGGGTCTGCGTAGTTCAAGGACCTTACTTATAAAAAAAGTTTGCAATCAATTTCAATCTTGATGTAAGACATAACTTGAGCCTAAAACCAAACCAAACCTAGTAATTATTCAATAAATCTAGCTTTTTTATAAATTACACATAATTATGCATATAGTTCTATGGTGAAATTTTTGATCTTTATGAACAATGAGAAGAACTGACAAATGAAGATACAAGATCATAAATAATTACTAGCCAAATGTTGTCATGTTGGCTATTCCTTTTCCCCTCATAGTTTCAAGTCGGACCGTTTTTCTCGATTGTAACATCTGAGATCTAGTCAAAGCCTATCTAAGATAGTGCACAGAACCCTTGGGGTCCCAGGCCTCTGCAAGAGGACCCAATCTTGAGGAAAACATTCCCCCCAAGAAAGCCCAAACAGTTTAAAGCTGTTACATTTGATTCTACATCACTATCATCGTACAAGATAGGCTAATGAATTGGTAACCCTTCCTTTTACAGTCCCCCATATTTACCAGGTAAATATATGGTGAATTTTACTTCCTTTTACAGTATAGTTTTATTTTACTAACAGGGTAATTTGACATGTTTTACTTAGTAATGTTGTGGAATTTATATGGTACAAATTCATTCAACTGCATAGACAATGGAATATTCTATTACAAAGAATTTAGAAGAACATAGTAATAGCATGGAAACAAACAAGGCTTCCTTTTACAGTACGGTTTCAGTGTACATGTTGGGTAAGTTCTAAAACCATTTGCAAGAACGTAGCCTACCCAATATTCAAGATATACTGGGCCATGGCACCAGAGGAAAACCGTTCCTGCATAGGATGATGACAGGTAAATACGGGCAAAAATGTACAACTTAAATAGAAACAATTCCACATTTTATAAAATTATATCTGAGTAATTACCAACCTAAACCTGTCAACTGGTACTCAGTTGAAAAGATGGGCGGTAGTGGAGATTTTTTTTCTTAGTGTTTCAGTAGTTTCTCAGTATTAACCTACTTGTTACCAGCATTAATTACCAAATAATACACTGTAGTTTTCAATATATTTTACCATGTAAATACTTTATACTTCGGCTGTAGTTTCCTGTATTTACTAGTGTATATTACACAAGAACATTCTATGTTTTATCTTACATTTACTGGGTTAATACCTGGTAATTAGCGCGCTGTAAAATATTTTACCAGATAAATACTTTATACTTCAGCTGTATTTACCTTCTTATACTGGTGGTAATTACACAAGAAGATGCTATGAATTGCCATATATTTACCTGGTGAATACTGGTTATTAGGGGTCTGTAAAAGGAAGGGTTACCAATGAATTTACACACAACACATGCATGGAGCAGCGAAGGATATAAATCACATACACTTTTTGCACACAGCAAGAACAGATTCAAAAGGTTTTTATGCCTTTTCTGAAAATATAAGCCGCTGAGGTATTGTGAGCAGGGTTGATGTCAGGACAAGGCAAACAGATGGTCTCCTTACTGATATGGCCTCAAGAGAGGTACTGACAGACGTATATCCACAAGTGAGAAAACACAGCCTTGCACAGTAGAAATAAACAGAGTACATGCCCCGGTGTGATACCCCCATTGGGAGTATATGTAAAGCCATGCTCATAATCACTGTTAGGCCTGATTGACAAATATACTGCAGACATTAACACTGATTTTTGTATTCTGCTCTGCAATGCTCAGTGGTTCAATCTCTTTGTGAAACCATGTAACTTGGAGGGCACAAGAGGAAAGCATTTGTTTCAGATTGGCAATTGTGATGCATGACTGTGTGTTTACATATCTATTTACATACACACATATAGACATTAGGGCTGGGGGGTACTACAGTTTTATCACAGTCACTAATCTGTCATTCTACCATGTTATGGATTTTACACATTGTCAGTACTGTGGTATATACAGAGAATATATATACACAAATCATGACCAGTCTTTAGCAGTGTCAGTTTGGGTGGTGTGAAGAGAACACGGATGCGGATATTCAAAAAAGCAAACTAGATTTATTTTCAAAAAACAAAGTTCAAACAAAAGCGCGGCTGAGCCGGATAAGAAAGAAACTTAAACTGTTGAATCAAAAGAAAAGTTAACAAGACTAGGAGCAAAACAAAACACTTGGCATAGCATGGAAAAAAAAAAACACTTAACTGGGTCATGGCATGGAGAATGGTGACAGGGAAGGATCTCACAAAACAATGAGGGGACCTGGAAACTAAATACTGTGGAGAGTGATTAGGGATAGAGTGCAGCTGATGTACGGGGAAAACACAGGTGCAGTGAATGAACTAAATGCAGGGAAACTAAAACATGGGAAAACTAAGAACTAAACTAAGACATGACTAAAACGGGAAAAACCAAACATGACCTAAAACATAATCCCATGACAAGCAGCTGATTGTCCTTTTAGCTTGACTGTATGAATGTTCATATAAGCAATATGAGCTATAAGTTGTAATCAAGTGTGCAGTTATGTTTGTTTGGTGCGATTGTTTGAATCAAGGTTTTTAATCATCATCTTCAAAAATAATATCTACAATTAAATGAATGTGTACTGAAAAAAGTCTGTTATGTCACTGGTATGGATATGGTAAGAGATAAAAAAAATCAAAGCACATCTCTTACAAATTTTCTTGTTCTTTTTAAGTAGTCATCAGTCAGCACATTGCAGCTGTACTTGGCAACTAGCAGGTGTGAGCGTGGCATAGTGTAAGTGTGAAGCAGGACATTTTTAGAAAATAACATGCATGTTCAGTTGGCAGTCCTTTAGAAAAGATGGCAACCAAAAGACATTCAGCAGGTGGCAGATGATGCTTCTTTCAGGTTTTTCTTGTTCTGCAGGAGGAGGGAAACTTTGGCTCATTCTAGAAGCTCAGATCTGATGTGTGAGCAGGAAGTTCTCTATGTCACACCTCTTCAAATCACACACCTGTTCAAACTATTTTTTTTGTTTTATTTTGAAACTGGATTATGACCAGTCACGTTTAAGAGAAACTTACCTGACATGTAAAAATGTTCACAAGTGTATGGTAAGTCAGTTCAGCATTTTAACTTTGGTTAAAATTCCTTTGTAAATGAATGTGTCAATGAATTATTCATCATACAGCTCATAAGAGAACATACAAAAGAACATACAGTGCAGAATTGTGTAAATATGTTTGACTATTCATTATTATTTGTTGTCCATAACGGAGCTGCACCACGGAACCATCTGACCAGTGCCAAATGATCTCTGTGGAGTGGCAGCAACCCTTTTCCACAGACAATTACAGTCATTTCAGTTAAAAATGATCATTTTATTAGGGTAAATTAAAAAGAGCAGACAATGGCCATGGCTCAAGATATTTCCATGAATAAATTTGAAAAAAAAAACACAAAACACATAACTAATATCAAGTGTCACTGAATCAAGCAAATTAAAACCAATAAGGTCACTGGCTGAATGGTAGTGTTAGTACCCCGCATCCAATGACCAGTGATTACTGCTCAGGTTAGGCAATCATTGCACTGCCCATATGGTGTTCCAGGAGGGCCTCATGCTGACTCCTGTCTGTCCTCTGACCCACTTTGAGGACACATCCTTGGAATATTCTGACTGTATTATTTTCCCATGGCAGATACCAAATTTGGACCTCTAGACACACCTTACATTCAGTATTTCGGAGTACGGGATGCAACTTTCAGGTTGCAAAGAACAGGTTTTATAAACCTTAGACAGAAATAAATGTTTCCCTTTTTTTTCTTTAAATTATTAAGCTTTAAGCTACATAATGCTATGATTCATTCAATTGTGAATTGTTTTGCTACACTTACTGTGATACTTTTATGCTATGTTTACAGTGAACAAAATAATTCTACCATCTCATCTCTTATAATCAGACCCTTTGCTGTGGCATTTCAGATTGTGGTCAGATGCATACAAGTTTGTTATACGTTTGGTGTAGAACTGTAGAGATTCATTAGAGTCCACCTGTAACAGACTGAATTTGTCATGGTGGAATTAAGTTTCTGTACCCACATGCAGGAAAACAACCAGAGAGCGCAGTCAGATACAATGATAGTTTATTGAAAACCAGGACAGTGGGATGGATGGGATCCGGAACGGACTGCAGGCTTGTCTCTGCAGACGAGAGGGGAATGATTACTTTCAGGTCTAGGTTTCAGTTCAGATGATCAGTTAGATATCCTTACTTGTGAGTCTGGCGGGACTGAGAGTGGGCAGAGCGAGCTGCGTCGGAGGGTGGACAGAGGTAAGAGCTGTACGAGCTGCGTGCGGCTGAATCCTGAGGGAGGTATAAATCCACAGCGAGCACTTCTGGATATGAAAACTCCTCCACGGGTTCGACTCCTGGCAGGCTCCTCCTGCGGTGTTGAAGGGGAGACACTCGAGGAAAGGTCCGTACAGGCAACCAGACTCACGGGGAACTCCTTGGAACAGACAGCACGGATGGGATTTGGCGTGAGGTCAGCGGGAAACCTGACGAGGAGCATAAGATGAGGTTAGTTTTCTTTAGAGAGAGAGAGAGCTATCTCAGGGACGATTGTTACCAATGTTGGTTAACACTCTGGCGTCGAAG
The DNA here is from genome assembly GCF_027942865.1 of Odontesthes bonariensis. Classification (NCBI taxonomy): domain Eukaryota; kingdom Metazoa; phylum Chordata; class Actinopteri; order Atheriniformes; family Atherinopsidae; genus Odontesthes; species Odontesthes bonariensis. The sequence goes on along the minus strand of NC_134521.1, from coordinate 13,682,884 downwards.
AGCAGTCTGAGCGCCGCTTATGAAGCTCATGGCCACGCCCTCCTAACAAGCCACAGGTGCGTGGACTTGTGGCCTCTGCAGACTTCCAGGAACGGACACCTGGCGACATCTTGTGACTGACCGTTGTAAGCAGCAGCCTTCTCCAAAAACAAATAAAACTTAAAGACAGACAAAAAAAACCCACAAAAGACAGACAGAAAACACACAGGCCCTGACAGTACCCCCCCCTCAACGGACGCCACCTGGCGGCCAACCCGAGGATGAGGGTTGGGAGGCCTGGAACACTCGAATCATATCGGGGTCCAGAATAAACGAGCCAGGAACCCAGGAGCGTTCTTCTGGACCATAGCCCTCCCAATCGACGAGGTACTGGTAACCCTTACCTCGCCGACGGGAGGCAACGATCCGGCGAACAGAGAAGGCCGGATGGCCATCGATCTCACGGGCGGGTGGAGGGGGCTCGGCCGGAGGGCAGAGCTCACTGGACAGAACAGGTTTGACTTGGGACACATGGAAGGTCGGATGAACCCGCAGGGACTGAGGGAGACTAAGGCGAACAGCAGAGGGGTTAATGACAGCAGACACTTCGAACGGTCCAATAAATCTAGGAGATAGTTTCCTAGACATAGCTTTTAAGGGGATGTCACGAGTCGACAACCACACCTTCTGGCCCACTGCGTACGTCGGCGCGGGGACCCTCCTCCGGTCAGCCAGCCGCTTGTTTCGGGCGGAAGTGTTGTTGAGTGCGGTGACTGTGTCCCTCCAGATCCTATGGCTACGACGGATGTGGTGTTGGACTGACGTGACTGCGGTGGAGGCCTCATCTGTGGGTAGAAGGGGAGGCTGATAGCCTAAAACAATCTCAAAAGGGGACAGACCTGTAGCTGCAGAGATGTGGCTGTTGTGCGCGTTTTCCACCCAGGGGAGGTACTGGGCCCAGTCATCTGGGTTAGAGGATGTGAGGCATCGCAGGGTGGCTTCTAATTCCTGATTCAACCGTTCCGTCTGCCCATTCGTTTGTGGATGATGTCCAGATGTTAGCAACACCTTCGCCTCTAATGCAGAGCAGAACTGGCGCCAGACCCGCGAGACAAACTGTGGGCCTCTGAGAGGATCTCCTGGGGAATGCCGTGTAACTTAAACACATGTTTTATTAACAACAGGGCCGTCTGAGAGGCGGTAGGCAGTTTGCGAAGTGGAACTAGGTGGCAGGCCTTAGAGAAACGGTCAACAATGGTTAGAATAGTGGTCATACCTTTAGAGGTAGGGAGTCCGGTAACGAAGTCCACGGCAATATGGGACCAGGGACGTTTAGGAATGGGCAGTGGTTGAAGTAGTCCGGCGCAGACTGTACAGGCTGATACGTACTCCTTAACGTCCTTGTGTATGGACCCCCACCAAAACCTCCGATTAACCAGACCAATAGTGCGGCTGACGCCAGGATGGCCGGAAAACTTGGAGGCGTGTATCCATTGAAGGAAACGGGGCCGGACTGCTGCGGGTACGTAGACTTTACCTGAAGGACAGGTGTCTGGAGCCGGTTCGATCTGCTGGGCTTGACGGATGATGTCCTCGATCTCCCATGTGACTACTCCCACCACACAGCTGGGAGGAAGGATGGGTGCAGGAACCTCCTCAGAGTCGTCTGGGGAATATATTCTTGACAGAGCGTCAGGCTTTATGTTCTTGGAGCCTGGTCGGTATGAAATGGAGAGATTAAACCGGGAGAAAAACAGAGACCAACGGGATTGTCGAGGATTTGATCTTTTGGCTGACTGCAGGTAGGCTAAGTTCTTATGATCTGTCCAAACCAGTATGGGGTGTTCGGCCCCCTCCAGCCAATGTCGCCACTCCTCCAGGGCCAGCTTGATCGCCAGGAGTTCTCTGTCCCCGACATCATAGTTTCTCGGCTGGAGAGAGCCTACGGGAGAAAAATGCACAAGGATGAAGTTTGTCATTTTCAGAGGTCTGAGAAAGGACTGCGCCGACTCCGGTGTCGGAAGCATCCACTTCTACCACAAACTGTTTCTTCGGGTCGGGTTGTACCAGGATAGGGGCTTGTGCGAAACGGGATTTGAGCTCGGTGAAGGCTGTGTCTGCATGGGGAGTCCAGGTAAATACCTTCTTGGTTGAAGTGAGTGAAGTGAGGGGAGAAGCTGTTTGGCTGTAGTTACGGATAAATCTTCTATAGAAGTTAGCGAAGCCAAGAAAACGCTGCAACTGTTTTCTGGTCTCCGGTTTAGGCCAGTCCAGAACAGCCTTAATTTTATCCTCTGAAGCTCTTACCCGTCCACCCTCGAGGTCATAACCCAAAAAGGTAACAGAACTGCGGTGGAACTCACATTTCTCTGCCTTGACGTAGAGCTTGTTCTCCAGAAGACGCTGGAGAACCAAGCGGACATGCTTCTGGTGCTCGGCAAGGGACTTAGAATAGATCAGGATGTCGTCAAGGTAGACAAAAACAAAGACATTAATGAAATCTCTGAGGACATCATTTACTAAAGCCTGGAAAAAGGCTGGGGCATTGGACAGTCCAAATGGCATCACCAGGTACTCGTAATGACCCATAGGGGTCTTAAAGGCTGTTTTCCACTCATCACCCTCTCTGATCCTGAGAAGGTGATAAGCATTTCTGAGGTCGAGTTTGGTGAATATGATGGATTCTTGAACTGGCTCGAAGGCGGAGGATAACAGTGGTAATGGGTACTTGTTCTTAATTGAGATTTGGTTAAGGCCTCTGTAGTCAATACATGGTCGTAAGGTTCCGTCTTTCTTTCCCACAAAGAAAAACCCTGCCCCTAGTGGGGAAGAAGATGTGCGGATAATGCCGGCAGCCAGTGATTTATTTATATAGTCCTCCATGGCTTTGCGTTCCGCTCTGGAAATATTATATAATCTGCTGCTAGGTAGTGGTGCACCGGGTAACAGGTCTATAGCGCAATCATACGGTCTATGGGGAGGTAAGGACAGAGCCTTGTCTTTGCTAAAGACAGAGGACAGGTCATGGTACTCACTGGGTACAGAGGAAACGTCAGGAGGTTCAGCTCCAGGAGAGTCGACTGGAGAAAAAAGGGTAGGAACAGCAGAGTGGAGGCAGGAAGTGTGACATTGGGGGGACCATGAATCAATCTTAGCCTCCCTCCAATTGATCTGGGGATTGTGTTCAGACAGCCCCAGAACGATGGCAGGACTAGCTGCGGGAAAAACAAAGAACGGAGTGACTTCTGTGTGGTTACCTGAGGTAAGTAGACGGATGGGTTTAGTTCGATGGGTGATACGAGGTAGGTCCTTTCCGTCCAGGGCTGAAACACGGAGTGGGTTCTGGAGAGGCTCAGTGGGAATCCCGAGCTGACTGACTACTTCGGAGTTTATTAAATTCTGTTCGCACCCGGAGTCGATCAGGGCGGACAGGGGAACGGACTCGTGATGGCAGAGCAGAGTGATGGGAACAATGAGACGGGACTTAGATGAGGAATGGGACTCCGGCAGCCTCCCCGTCCTTACTGCCGGGCCTGGGAGTTTAAACGGTTAGGACAGTTAGCGACGACATGGTTCGGCTCACCACAATAAAGACAGAGCCTCGAGCGTAGTCGTCTCTGGCGTTCCTCAAGCGAGAGGCGGGTGTGTCCAAGCTGCATGGGTTCTGGTTCTGAAACTGGAGCTGGGAGAGAAACAGGTGAGTTCCGTGGGGAGGCCTGGCTGCTGAACTGTGGAAAACTAGGGGATGAGACTCTGTGGGATCGCTCCCACGTTCTGGAACGGAGTCTGTTATCCAATTTGATGGTCAGGTTTATGAAATCATCTAAGGACTCAGGTTCATCTAAGGCCGCCAATTTCTCTTTGAGCTGCTCATTCAGGGCATGAAAATAAGCACCTTTGAGCGCGGTGGAGTTCCAGCCTGACGCGGCTGCTTTGATCCGGAAATCAATGGAAAAATCAGAAGCACTTTTCTGACCCTGCTTGAGCCCATATAAATCTCGGGAAGTTGCTGTCTTTTCTGTTTCTTGACAAAACACTTGTTTTAATTCTATAAACTCAGGATAAGTACATCCATAATCGAGTGAGGAAGTAAACCGGGCTTCGGCCCACTCCAGAGCACGGTCCGTTAACAAGGCCAACATGTAAGAGATCCTCTTGTTATCATTAGCAAAGCTTTGTGGAGAGTGGTTAAACACAATATTGCACTGCAGAATAAATCCCTTTACCTTCCTTATATCACCCGAAAACTTATCTGGTGTAGGAGGGCGGATGTCGGAAACCGTGGCCTGGATCGGTGGACTCGGAGTTGCCGCTGGAGTAGCTGGAGGAGCGGGAGCCTGTGGAAACGCCGTCTGCAGGAAACTGGAGATTTCAGTTAATTTTCGTTTAATTTCTGTGTGGCTTTTACCCAGCTCGCGCAGAGCTGAATCGTGGGACTGGATTAAAGAATGCTGTTCTGATATTGCTCTCGTGATTGATTCCGCAGAGGTGGCGGTTTGGCCAGAGTGTTCTGTCATGGTGGAATTAAGTTTCTGTACCCACATGCAGGAAAACAACCAGAGAGCGCAGTCAGATACAATGATAGTTTATTGAAAACCGGGACAGTGGGATGGATGGGATCCGGAACGGACTGCAGGCTTGTCTCTGCAGACGAGAGGGGAATGATTACTTTCAGGTCTAGGTTTCAGTTCAGATGATCAGTTAGATATCCTTACTTGTGAGTCTGGCGGGACTGAGAGTGGGCAGAGCGAGCTGCGTCGGAGGGTGGACAGAGGTAAGAGCTGTACGAGCTGCGTGCGGCTGAATCCTGAGGGAGGTATAAATCCACAGCGAGCACTTTACTTCCGGATATGAAAACTCCTCCACGGGTTCGACTCCTGGCAGGCTCCTCCTGCGGTGTTGAAGGGGAGACACTCGAGGAAAGGTCCGTACAGGCAACCAGACTCACGGGGAACTCCTTGGAACAGACAGCACGGATGGGATTCGGCGTGAGGTCAGCGGGAAACCTGACGAGGAGCATAAGACGAGGTTAGTTTTCTTTAGAGAGAGAGAGCTATCTCAGGGACGATTGTTACCAATGTTGGTTAACACTCTGGCGTCGAAGAGCAGTCTGAGCGCCGCTTATGAAGCTCATGGCCACGCCCTCCTAACAAGCCACAGGTGCGTGGACTTGTGGCCTCCGCAGACTTCCAGGAACGGACACCTGGCGACATCTTGTGACTGACCGTTGTAAGCAGCAGCCTTCTCCAAAAACAAATAAAACTTAAAGACAGACAAAAAAAACCACAAAAGACAGACAGAAAACACACAGGCCCTGACAGAATTTATTGGTAGGGCTGCCAGGATCTTTAAATCATAATACTTTCTTATTAAATTGTGAATAACGGTTCAGTTTTCTGTTTCTTAATCATTGTATGCCACTATTATAATCCTGTCTAAGCCTAACAGTACTTGAAAATTATACATACAGTACTATTAGGAGAAAGAAGTGTTGATCTGCAATGAAAATTCAGAGATAAAAATGACATATCTGATTGCCCTTTTAAGGCTCAGTAAGCATGAATAACAAATTATAACTGAAATTGTGTTGGATGCAAAGTGAATGTGGTTATTGGATATAGATTTGGAAGGTACATTTCTGTCAATAAAAACCTTCCAAAACACATATCAAATGCCTGGAAAAACAAAGCCAAGAAACCCCAAAAAATGACCGCGGACCTCCTCCATTAATATTGTGGTGATGCAATGATCAAGGCAAGGATACAAACTGTTTTTAAAACATTGACTTTTCCAAAAAGCACAATGGCCTCATGGTGAAACACAAAAAGTGAAAGACAAAGAAGGTGTCAGTCAGCGGAAAACCCAACTGTACCTGTGATGGAACAACTGAAGAGATGTGAAAACTGTAAGCTTCAGCTTGACAAAGATCAGACAAACAACAGAAAACCTCCTTGGAGTCTGCCAAACATGAAAACATAGTATTGGATGAGGAAATATAATAAATAAATTAGAAAAAATAGACAGAACTCTATGTCTGGCAAACCAACAACCGAGATTATGCAGCTGTGACTTTAAAACAATATATTTTAGTGTATTTGAGAGACATGTAGGACACGAAACGAAGGCAAAGATCCAACGCACTAGGGAGTTAGAGTGATTGGAGAGTGAGTGCAGCTGAGGGAAAAAACACAGGTGAAGTGAGTGAAACTAATGAACTGGTAAGTGAAGGGAAACTAAAACATGGCAAAACTAAAAACTAAACATGGACCAAGAACCAAAAACGTGACCTAAAACATGAAACTTAAAACATGAGTCCATGGGTGTGACATTAAATATATTGAAGTATCAAGGCCAGCAAGTCAGTGCAAGTTGTTGGATCTTTGTAGACACAGCCATGGCAGATCCATAGGGGTAAATATCTTTTCAATCACCCTTTGTTGAAAACTAAACCTTTTCACATATTAGTTGATCTAAAGCTATATAGATATATCTATATATATATATAGATATATATATATATCTATATATATAGATATATAACACTTTGTGGAGTTGAAAATGTGAGGGCATTAGATAATGTTCAGCTTTTGAGTGTGAGCGTAGGGCTGTATCTTTGAGGCATTCTACACCACTGTATAGTCTAGTGCAATTTTCTCAAAAGAGGAGTTCTAGCGGCAAATTTGAGGAAAAGTTGGTAAACCATGTTTTTTACATAATTTGAGGGTGCTGATTCTGAATATTGTGTTTACCAAGCTGAATTCTGAGTTTTAAGCCTTCTAATTTGCATATTAAAGTGAGATAAACGTTTTTTTCATTTTGTTTTTACTATTTCTAAACCAATCAGTTAAACATCATAGCAGTAGGCTTAAATTTCATATTTAAGTGCTGCAATAGTGCAGGAGTCATAACAAAATATTTATTTAACATGTTGCATGGAATTAAGGTAATGAAACAAGGTAGAGCAGGACTCATAATATGATTTTTATTAATAACAGATGGGATACAGGTAAAGCAAACAGCATTCAGAAAATGAACCATTTTAATCTTAAACATTTTAGTCTTAAACTTGAAATCAAACTAAGAATGAATAAAAATACCAATATATCAGAGCGAAGCTTAAGGGCTACATGCACCATTGCCAGAAAATCATCTTCCACATCAGGCCTGTAGACAGGTATCGGGTACTCATCAGGCTCAGCATCCCTTCTTTTATTCAAAATTTCAGATACTGGAACATGTGCAAATTCAGTTGGCAGGAGCACTGTTTGCCTCCCTGTGATCTCTTCATTCCGTAGTTTTACGAATTCGTATATGTCTGTGATATGAGGTTCAATGAATTCCTTGAACGTAGATATACGACTAAGAAATGACGGTGGTATTTCAACACCCTCTTCACCAGCAAGTGAGCAGTAGTGAGAAAATACCTCTTTCAGTTCCAAAATGTGTCCATTTGCAGCAGACTTCCTTAAGTCATTAATGAGCCACATCAATATTCGCCCCTTCTCATCATTTGCTTCTCCTCTTGACTGTGATACTCTTCGAATGAATTTCTTGTAACAGTTGGGATGGTACTTGCTCTCAGCAGCTATCAAATCACTTACCCCTGCCACACGTACAGAAAGAGCATGGTCACACCATGCACCGTCAATTATTTGTTGACTGACTTTAAATGTCATAACAGAGCATAGTGTTCTTCACCTTTTTGCTTTCTTGGCAAAATAAGCAGAGCTTCCAGTCGGTTGATGATGTCGTACTACGTAGTCTTGAACTAGTCTGAGGTGTGGTCACGGTTGAATGTGATGGTTTATTTAGTCGTTGTATTTTACCCTTATCTGTAAAAGTTGCAAAACAGCTCTTAAGCCAATGAACTTCCCCTTCATCCCCAGTCCCTATGGTCAAAATTCTGTGGATCCGATCAATATTAGCTGCATCTTGAAATTTCTGTCTTTCTTCGGCTGATGCCTTAAGTGATTGTAGGCCTTGAGCTGTTCCTTTGTAAATTGTATCTTTTTTTGGTATCTGGCAAATGATACAATCTCCAGAAGAGCCAGACATGAAAGGACTCAAACAAGCATGCTCTTCCATTTTTGTCCACCACCGTAGTAGAAATGACTAGAGGGCATCTCCGTGTCATGTAATATATCCCAATATTTCAGTGAAGCAGTAGACTCTTCTCAATAAAGGGTAAAAGCTGATGATGGCAATCAGTGACCAATGACTTGTTGAAATAAAAACATAAATGGCCAGCTAGAATTCCATCTAGAATCCAACTCTAGTTAACTTCTGTGTTAGGAATGTGTTTCAGTTATGTTCATCAAATGAATGAAAAATACAAGCTTTAAAAAGTTGCAATATAGCAGTTGCAGTATAGTAGACTCTAATGCTACTCAAGGATCATATGGTGATTTATACATTTTGTAATAATATGTGCTATATTGTTACATCATGTTGATATTTGTTTAGTGGACTTTTTACGAAATATGTTTAATTAAAGAGAACTTAATTCGCCTATATGACTGCTATGTTATTATGCTAATTAACACATTTAAACCTCAAAAGCCATCTTGGCAAACATAATATTTGGAATCAGCACCCTCAAATTATGGGTAATATCATGTTTACCGACTTTTACTCATATTTGCCATTAGATCCCTTTTCTGAAGGTATTTTGGCGATTTTTGACCAGTTATGTACTAGTACAATTTTCAGAAAAGAGGACTTCTAGTGGCACATTTGAAGAAAAGTTGGTAAATCACCTGTTTTTACATATTTTGGAGGTGCTGATTTGGAATATTGTGCTTACCAAGCTGGATTCTTAGTGCTAAGCCTTGTAATTTGCGTATTAGTATGGGACTTTTTTGTCAATATTTTATGAGTCGGCCATCTTGAAAGTCAGCCATCTTGAAACCGTTGGCTTCTAAAATATAGACAATCCATGTACACATGCTAGAGCATCATCATACAAGATTTGGTGACAATTTATCAACCCTTTCAAAAGGTATCACAGAAACAAAGAATCCCCATTCGGCTAGTATGACCGCTATGCTATAATGCTAATTAGCAGGCTTAAAACTCAAAATTGAGCTTGGTAAACAAAATATTTGGAATCAGCACCCTCAAATTATGGGAAATAGCATGTTTACCGACTTTTCCTCAAATTTGCCGCTAGACCCTTTTTCTGAAGGGTTTCCTGAGATTTTTGCCTAGTCTATGTAATCTAAAGAAACTAGTCAGTCCTTCAATTTTGACTGTTTTAAGACGTCGACCTCTGCTGTCGATCAAACACACTTCCGCGTCTCCTCGTTGCTTAGCAACCCCAAGACACCTGGATCCATCAGCCAATTCCACGCAGTGCGTCTCGGCCCGGAAACTTTCATCAAACTTCCGAAACTTCCTGATGTCGGTGATTATGTGCGACGTCGCACCGGCGTCCACCATCAGACCTCTTCTCTTGATGTCGTCCACTCCCGTGTCAGCGTCGCTCACCCGGAAAGCAAACTCTTTGTCGCCGCCCGTCTCTTCAGCGGCTACTCTGTATGCGTTATCCCGTTGTTTTCTCCGTCTGCAGGTTGCTCTGCTGTGACTGCTATTCTTACAGTGACTGCACCACTGCTTCCGCTGGCAGGTTCTGCTTATATGCCCTTTCATCCCACATTTAAAGCACATGTTGTCAGAACTTCCTGCTCTAGGATCATTTACAGCTCTTGGTGCGCATCTTGTGCCAGGATGTGCTTTAGCTTTCATCACATTGTCCTCAGATACTGTGGAACGCATATTTTCAATGTCTTCAAAACTTCTGAGTTTAGTCTTAAACTCTGCAAAAGTCAACTGATCACCAACTTCACTTTGAGTGATATAAATAGCAAATGGCTTAAATGTCTCTGGAAGTCCTTTCAGGACCATGGCTATCAGAAGTCCGTCGCTCAGCTCCTCACCTACACTTCTCAAAGCGGTGATCGCGGTCTCAGCTCTGATTACATACTCTGTAACCGACTCACCGGGCGATTTCTGCAGTGAAGTCAGCTCAGTATACAGGTTGATCACTCTGGGCTTTCCTTTGCCGACGTAATGAGCCCGCAGGATTCCAAGCGCCGCACGTCCGTCGTCTGCCGCGTCATGCATAATGAGTGATAGACTTTTGTCATCCAAGAACTGAATGAGCTCTGCATAAGCTTCAGCGTTTTTCTTTGCGTCTTCGTCTTCATCGTCATCCTCGGTGGTGCTTGACAGAATTGTCTGTTTCAGCCCTTGCAATTGAAGATGTCCTAAAAATTTTGTTTCCCATAGTTCATAATTTTTCTCGTCTCCATCAAAGAGAAGTCTTGACCAGCGGCTGTATGCCATGTCTTTTTCTCTTCTGTTCATTTTCCTGGTTTACTTACACAGCAGGTGCTCACTGTCTGTCTAGACGTTCACCCGTTTCTTCATTGATTCTGGGCCCATAACCTGTTAGCAGAATCATCTTTCTGCACAGCGTTCAACGTGACACAATGAGAGTCGGTTTGGCTTTCGTGTTGTTCCTCATTGTCTGAAGGACACACCCTTTATTGTACACGAGTGTGTTCAATTAGACAGGTCACGTGATGTGACACACAATAATCCAATAACAAAAAAAAACAAAAAAACAACAACAAATGAGAGCACAAAAACATTCACAATGTCAACAGCCTATATGACTGCTATGTTATTATGCTAATTAACACATTTAAACCTCAAAAGCCATCTTGGCAAACATAATATTTGGAATCAGCACCCTCAAATTATGGGTAATATCATGTTTACCGACTTTTACTCATATTTGCCATTAGATCCCTTTTCTGAAGGTATTTTGGCAATTTTTGACCAGTTATGTACTAGTACAATTTTCAGAAAAGAGGACTTCTAGTGGCACATTTGAAGAAAAGTTGGTAAATCACCTGTTTTTACATATTTTGGAGGTGCTGATTTGGAATATTGTGCTTACCAAGCTGGATTCTTAGTGCTAAGCCTTGTAATTTGCGTATTAGTATGGGACTTTTTTGTCAATATTTTATGAGTCGGCCATCTTGAAAGTCAGCCATCTTGAAACCGTTGGCTTCTAAAATATAGACAATCCATGTACACATGCTAGAGCATCATCATACAAGATTTGGTGACAATTTATCAACCCTTTCAAAAGGTATCACAGAAACAAAGAATCCCCATTCGGCTAGTATGACCGCTATGCTATAATGCTAATTAGTAGGCTTAAAACTCAAAATTGAGCTTGGTAAACAAAATATTTGGAATCAGCACCCTCAAATTATGGGAAATAGCATGTTTACCGACTTTTCCTCAAATTTGCCGCTAGACCCTTTTTCTGAAGGGTTTCCTGAGATTTTTGCCTAGTCTATGTAATCTAAAGAAACTAGTCAGTCCTTCAATTTTGACCAGCACCACCTTGTAACTGGCTGTAGCAGAAAGTCAGGCACAGTTGGTGACCCAGTCCACAGACAGAGACAGTGGGTGTCTCTTCTGAACCAAGCTACTTCTCTTCTCATCAACATTGCTGTTCAGCTGCCACTTTCTTGTGTCGGTGCAGCAGCAGACTTTTGTAGGAGGTACATATTCTCATTCTTGCACTCTCTTACAAAGAAGAATGATAAATGGGGTATTATGCAACATACTGCCAAGTGATTGTAACCTACCTGCAAGGTACTTTGTCTAACAAAGAGCATAGTTATGTTATTTATTGATGTTTTTATTTCTTCTCTGTTTAGAATTTAGAATTATTGCACTCAAATCAAGTTAAGTGATACATTAAATCGATTTAGTGCTGCAGTTCTCAATGTATTCACACTTTGCTATTTGCACAGTAAAGCATTCTTCTACAAATTATCTCCAAACACTACACTCTGTAACATCAAACTTTCTTCTACACTGCAGGTCAAACAACGTTATATAAATGGTTCCAATTTTTTTTTTGGTGTGAAAGATGAAAGTTTAACTTAATAAACTGATTCTTCAACAATTTACTTTACTTTCTCAACGGCACTATTGCTTTCTATCCAGGCCAATATATTGTAGGTGTGTGGTGTCAAGGGTGGGGTCGGCCCCCGCCAACAAGACACAGCCCATCCTGGATATCCTGCTGAAGAACCAGGCCAAACTCAACTTAAACAGAAATTTCCAGATACGTATATGTGGTACAATATATGCTGGTTCAGTAACTAATGCGATTAGGATCAAATAAAGTGACCGCTTGCAAAGAAAACTGCTGGAATAAACCAGACATTTTATTGTCATCCATGATTTTTTTATCTTTAAACTTGTTGCCACAAAAGTTGTTTTCGTATAAAAGTACCCTGAGCTACATTAAAGTAAGGTACTGACCATGATGTTAATAATGTGGAAACTGTGTAGAAATGGAAAGTTGACTTTTAATGGATCGAGCTGGACATCTCTGTGTTGCTCAGAATGACAGCTTGCTTTGTAATTGGAAACCACAGAGTGGACAAAAAAATCTGCTTGTGTCTGATGGTTTGCTGTTGTATGGATTGTTCCACAGCAGTGCTACCAATTACTTACAGGCTTGTTAGCTGGCACCCCAGCTGCTATGCTCACCTCCCTTCCAGCTATACTTGGATGCTTATAGCTTTAGCAGATATACAGGCTATTATCTGCTGTCATGTTATCAGACATCCACTGGAATACTTCTAGGGCCCAACACCCTACAGCATGTTGATGCTATTAGTCTCATTATTCGTTTACTTTAAAATAATCAGGAAATTGTGTTATGGATAGCTTTTATGTGTTTGTGTCCTTCTACATTCTTTGGAAATCAAAGTTATGCTAAAAGCACAGCTATACGGGCTAAATGTCCGTTGAATGTATTGTGGCATTGGGTATTTTATTTCCCCTTTTACTCACAGTTTCATTTTTGATTGTGACTCTTTCATTGGACAGATTAAAAATGTTCAGCACAGTTTGACAATGATGAGATATTGTTACATCACAAAAGCACCCTTCATAATTATCATATCACACTATCATCTCATATCCCACCATCTTTTATCAACTCAAGTGGATTGCTGCACGTTGTGAAGGCTCGATCATCACATTGGATGATCTAAATATGTTAAATATTGAACTTATCTAAACAAAATTCTACCATTTCACTTAAGAGACTATACCTGACTATCTGGGAAATAGGATTTATGGATTAATTTATTAATTTACAGTGCTTTGGTTGTGACAGAAGCAAGAATGATAGTATAAGCATAGAAAACAGCATCCTGCAGGGACTCTGGACTCAACTCAAAAAGCTTAATCACTTCTTGGTTTTGTCTGACATCGCTTACTTTCATACATTCTTGTTACACAAGCTTACCCTGTTGTTTATTTCAGAGTCAGTTTTGTGCATCACCAGTGTTCAGTCATCAAATTTGTACTCCAAGCTGCTCTCCACTGAATTGCCAGATTGTCTTGTTAGTGTCTGCACTCGAGCTTTCTTGCCATTTTTGTTCTTTGTTATTGATCCCTCGTGCGTGACCTCCACCTGACTTTTGGCTTTTGCCCCAGCTTGTGCCCTTGTGTCTTTTAGAATTTTTGTATTATGCTTCTCATTTGCTCCCTGCATCTGCTGTTTTTCCTGGCAGACTGACCTACACATGACCTGTAAACTTTGAATACTTAACCTAATGTTTATATGGGCTATGCAATTAAGTCAATTCTCACACCTGAAATCTGTTCTATAAAACAAGGTCAACATAAGCAGGCTTTCTTGGCATTAAATGGTTCAACAAAACCCTCAAACTCTGACTAGAGATAAGGAAAACCAGAGTGACGGTTCACAGCTTTTATTTTAACACATTTCTTTTTCTGTTTAAGTTTTACAAACACTGACATGATGAGGGGATGCAAAGGAATAAACAAGATGTTTTTCGTGTCGTCTACTTTAGTTGAGTGGAACAAGTTTTTTTTATTGAAAGAGCTGTGAAGAGCAGAGAAAAATATGAGAGGCAAAACAGCACTATTGCCACAAACAAGGGAGAAAAGAAAAACACTGGCAAGTTTGGTTTGATCTAGGCAAGTTATCATGCAGGCATTGGGCTAAGCATGTATTTTTGTTTTGTTGACTGATTGCCTGTGATAACAGCTTTTTTATCTTTGATATTGTCCAACTGTGCTAAAGAATTTTTTTTGCAGCCTCTGCTCAGTTATCTTTTTTTTTTACAAACTTTTCAGTTGGCAGTCTGGCCAGACATACATACACCCTAGAACACCATCAGCATACAAACCAACCCGACTGGCATGTTGCTGGTCAGCAAAAGCATTTACATATGTGTACAGATTAGCAAAGTACTCTAAAAGATAAAAATGCAGGGTCTGACACCAATATGACACCTCAGGTTGTCCCAGATCAGTTTAAACTAGCTTTTTCTGGATGTTTTCTAATTGGGAATAATTATTCACACTGTAAAAGGAGTCATTCCAAATAGTTTGGAAATGGGTGAAGACCATTGCTGCCCCCCCCCCTCCCTTTATATTTTGTTGACGCACCTGTATGTTGAAGGCAGTCAAACTGTAAATTGTGCCTTTTTAGAGGTGCAAACACTTGGAACTTACCCTCTCAAATTCAAATGGAAGCAGTGAGGATGGACTTAGTTTTTCACTCTGCAATTAGCTATAGTCTTTGTTAAAAAAAAAAATGACACATTGTAAAATTTCATTTGCTGATGTTCATCAGCAGGTTGTATTTTGTCCCGTTTTAAAAATGACAAGGACATGACGATTTTTTATTGCTTGACACTATAACTAAGTGAGTAAGTATTGAATACTTCTACTTTTTCACATGACTGTAAATAGATATATGAATAAATAGTTTGTATGTCTTGATTATGGCAAGCCTGATGTGACTTTTCAGCTGCACCGGGCTTGAAATTTAAAAGCATTCAAATGCTGCACCTGGAAATGTAGCACCAGGGGCCACGTGTCGGACAGAATGTGCGGTGAGATTATAATTTGGACACATTATTTTGTATAAAATTTACAATTTTAATGAGATTATTCAGTGTGATAGGGATTTTTTTCCCCTGATTTCTGTTTCTCATTGCCAGTTTTCAAAATAAACTCTTATTTACATGACTCCTGGGTGCTAGAAATAACTGCAACGGTCTTGTGTGTATTGGCAGTGGAAGACCTCTCTAATGAGACTTTAGAAAGAAAATGAATATTTACAGGTCGCTCTGATCTACTGCCACAAGATTGTCTCATAGGCTTCCACAGGGTTGTTTAAGAAAACAGCAAACATACCGCGATCCATCTGTACATCTGCGTCTCCTTCCTGATTATCTCCACACAGACTTTATACTGTACAGACTACATGTTCATCCACTTCAGATAAAACAGAAGTTGTCCGTGTTCCACCAAACTGATGTGGATTTTGGCCGTTCACACACAGTTTCAGAGTACACCTTCTTAGAAAAATCTGGCAACTCAGGAAGTGACATGTCGTTTCTTTCAAGGACAGATAAATCTGTTACTTCAAATCTCAGAAGCTAGAGGTCAGGAAAAAATAATAGAACACAGAAATGTGTTCATAAAGATGGATCTGAATAATACCCATATTAAGGTAAGGCTGAACACGAAGCAAATGAGAAACCCCGAGTACACATAAGGGATCAATTCACCTTTAGGTGGTAGAAAATTGTACATCCAATTATGTACTGTTTGCTTTGCTTAAAAGAATATGGACCCAGCTGCACATACAAAGATAAGTATGGCTAGTCAATTCAAAATCTGTATAGCTAATCAACATATTAATTATTAGCTTTTCAGTTTCATAAGAAATTAAAAACAACTAACATGCAGTTTACAAAATATTTATCTCATTAATTTCAAGTTCAAATTGAATAAATGTCCTATTTTAAAACCAACTGACCTGGAATCAAAATATTTTCATATACAGTACCAATCAAATGTTTGTACATACCTCTAACCTCACACTCTCTTGTACTTAAAGAATGAATGAGTATATGTGGTTAAATGTTCTAGGAAACTTTCTCTGCTTGCATAAGTCTTGTGGAATACAATCAGGTTCTGCCAAAAAAGGCTAAATATTTATCTTGAACTAATGTACAGAGGGCAGATAAGAAAGCAGACAACCATATAAACTAATAGCAATATTTTTCTAACAATGGTTTCCACAGATTCTTTGTACATGGTCACAATTTTGTCCTACCTCTGGATATGTTGGTTTCTGTGTTGACCTTGCGATAGACCGGTGACTCAATCCCAGCTCTCTGGCTCACCACAACATCTTTAGCTTGAACAAAAATTTACTCAAAGGTGGAACTAATCTGTTCATTTTGAAAGACAGCTGTTTGCACAGACGCTATAAACTTTTCTCTGCTTCTGTCTTCCCACGTCTCTGATCTTCTTCACCTTGGTGTGCATGTCCTGTAATGTCTTCATTTTGTCTTCACCTCTTCTGCTGCCCTTGAGTTTAAATTAAGAAGACAGAACAGAAGTCATATGTGTCAAGCGGGTGAGGCTTGTATGTCACCACGACCTATAAATGCATTGTGACAAACAACAATCGCAGACTTCTTCTCTCATACTATAGAAACAATGACATCTTGAATCTTAAACATCTGTACAACCAAAGCCAATGTTAATCTAATGAGCCGTACAAATCATATTAGTTGGGGTTCCATAAAGTAGAGACACAGGATGAGGGCAAATTTAACAGATTTATTTTGTAACAAAATCAAGACGAGTGTCTGCAGAAGAGCTGCAGGTAAGTTCTTGTGTCGCCAGCTGAGTAATACTTTCAACTGATCCAATAAATGTTATTTGCTACTTGAGTAAGGAACCAATAAGTGACTGGAGGTAAGTTGAGTGGATGTGTTACCTTGTTTTCCCAGAGTTGAGGGTTGTGGTGGCAGACAGATCACTGGCTTCAAACGTTCAGTTGAATAGAGACGTGGAGCTTGCAGCGCTGATTTCCTGAGACAGACAGAGAATAAGATTACAACAGTTACAAATATCTTCACCGAGCGCCAGACAAATACTTAGCTTTCTGGGTACTGCAAAAGCAAAGTGACAAACTGATGAACAGTGGAGAACAGACCAGGGTTGATAAGAGGATCATGAGCCACAGGTAAGCGGACTGAGTAATCACACGTTGCCCAGCGAGCCACAACTACTGAGAAACACAGACAAAAAAGGGGAAAACAAACAGGACGCAATGGGGAAAAGGGAAACACCGAAGGAACAGTTCATTACTGACAGACCTTAACATGCTCCAGTGACAGACCGTTACAAGGTTGTGCTAAGAAAAAACAAACCTAAATAATCCTTCAAATTACAATTACACTTTACTAAGGCCAAGTACAAATGTTAAACTCCATGTAACATTGCTTCCTTTGGCTTTAAAAGTTTAAAGTTTTAGCTTTAAAAGTCTGAGACATAAAACGTTAAGCGCTCGGGAGAGTTGCAGATGAGCCTTCAGACACTTTACAGCCGTTAGTCAGAGGCCACACAATGGACAAGAAAGCTTCAAAAAGCCTGCAAATCCCATCAATTGGGCAACAATGTCCAAAATGAAAATCAGCACATTTTTTAGACAGCCTTGACTCACTGTTTTAAAAAGGAAAAAAAAAAAATCATCGTGCCAATTGTTTCTGAGGAGCCAGTATTGCTCAACAAATCGGACTTGTGTATTCACTTTGGGCAAACGTCTTGCAGCTCGAGTGGCTACGCATTTTGAACTATTCCTGCACTGACGTCAGCCTCAAGCTTTAATAGTTTTTGCTCAATGTCCTTAAATGAAAGCAATTTTTTTTCTCAGACTTCCATTTTCTGTATCCATTTTACACAAATGAGAGCATCGAAGGTCAACTCAATCTATTAGCCATAGTCATTTTCAGAAATTCAGCTTGTATGACAGAACTACTCAGCCAGTTTCAAGGCATACTGTAAAATCACATCATTATTAAGAAAGCAAACATTTTCAAACTGTTAGTATAACATGCAATATCTGAACAATTTTGAGCACTAGCTTCTTTTGTACTAGAAGATGAGCAACAAAAAGACATTCCAAATACTGGTAAGTGACTGAGGAGTGATACCAAATCTGCTGACATTTGCACTGTATTCAAGACTGACGACTTCCATAAACTGAGTGCATTAAGACAAACATCAAGATCGACTGTGAAAACATTGCTAATTTCACTCATCCAGGACTTTTCACACCCCACACTGACTCATGTTGTCATGCAATCTGCTGCTTTGCAGTCAACCAAATGTGTACAGCATAAAACAAGAAGTGTTCTTCACAAACCTTATGAATTCAGAAGATTTTTTTTTCAAGTTGTCAAATAACGTGCCAAAGTACTTGTTTTATTGCCTCTGAAAATCTTGTCAACAGTGCTGATCCCGACTGGGTCAATGTTGCGTGAAATGACACAAACATCAGGATGGCAGAGAACTGTGCTTCGATGTAAATCATCAGAAAAGAAATCATCAAGTTTTAAGATATCTTATAACTAGTTCTCCGCTAAGATGTTTCAAAGTAAAACAGAAATGTCATTCTGAAAAGCAAACCTTTGCTGCAAATGCATCAGCCATTAAAAGCAATAGGAGAAATATTTGTTAATTGTGGATCCATATTAGTGCGATGACTATCAAACACATACAAACAGCAACATTGTAACATTGTCAGTAACTTCAGTCTGCATGGAAAGCATGGAAGATTAGAAAGGATAGATTAAGTTTTGAGTTGCCAAATTGCCGGAGTCATCTACAAATTTGTTTCCCAGATCTGTTTCAATCATGAGAAAATATGAAAGTTTATACTAGAACAAATTGTGTCTGTTCTTGTGTCAACTATTTTCTGCACAATGTAGTTTAAGTACCAAATGCATTATCTTGTTGTGGTGAGTGGAACCCAACACATTTGACACTGAAGAGTCACTGTGTAACACCTATGTTATTTTTGACAGGAAAGGCATTTTGGGTTTCTTCTTGATTGCTGAGACTACTGGCCAATTGGGTCTTTGCTTGTAACTTCTAAAAGCTACATGGCAGTTAACATCTCTGCCATGCTTTGAGCCCTCTTCTGGTGCTGAGTGCACGTCCCTTTACCTGACTTCCGCTGCTCCAGCACGTGTGAGTCTCTATTTAGTTCTTGCAGTCGTTCTATATAATTTGCTTATTGTGAACATTTAATCACACTCATTGTGTGGTTTCCTCTTGTTGCTCTCTCTTACCTGTCATCTCTGACGACATATTAACATTAAACGGGTGCTTTCCTCAGGTTCATACCGCACATAGTTGGATACGCGTCTGTAGTTGGATCTGCCTCCTGTTTTGGTGTTGAGAGACAGTGCCTGACACCGTTATTTAAGCTCTGCTAAAATCAACATTTCCAAATTGCCCTGGTCATCTCCATGCTGCTTTATTCTTGCCAGGGATCCCAGGCTTGTTTTGATGTCCTGGCTGCTGCTGCGGTTTCAGGTTGCAGGAGCGCTGCTGTTTTGCCGTTACCTTCTTTCTTGTTTTGCACTCGGATTTTACCTTTCTTGTTAGCCCTTTTTAGCATCATGTAATTGCGTGTTTTTTTTGGTTTGTCTGTCTGCACATTACAATCTGACTTTGTGTGCTTTGATCTATAAGCCATTGCGAGACTCGTAAGCAGAGTGCAAGACTTCCTCATTTCGTAGTTGACCTGTATGTGGTTGTTGGAGCACTGTTACTGCAGCAGGCTATGGGCTTTGTGGCATGAGCGTGCCCGTATTGTGTGAGGAGGTGAAGGGTAAGTGTTAAACCCTCTTAGAGACAGAAATGTATTCTTTCCTGGCCCTCAAATATTGTATATTCAACAGACTGCCAACCTATTTTTTTGTGTCACTGCTGCCAGGAGGCCTTTTCTCAACTGTCGATCCCCACAGTGTTCAGTATTGATCAATAGCTTTAAGGGTCCCTGCTGGTAAACCTCAGCTGCATTTCTAGTTTTTCATGTTGTTTGTTTTTAGCTTGTTTTTAAAGGCACTATTTTGATAAACCTGGGTGCCTTTTTTCGGGGTGGTAATTGCAATCATTTTTAATCAATTTTGACTAAAGCCTGATTCTTACTCGGCGCAACCGCGCAACTGTTCTGGCTTGAGAACCATTAATGACGTCATCGAAAGCGCCAGCCCCTTCACAGTTCCTTCAGCTCATAAGCGCAGTTTGCGCCGAGTATGCGTCACATTTGCAGTTCTCTCCAGACCAGCGGGCGTCACTGTTGAGGAAACAAGCTGAAGAACCGGACGAAGAAAAGCATACGAAGAAAGCATACACAATGCCACCTGTGGTGTCACGTCAGCAGAGGCTGGCACATCTGATGCGGAATGAATTTACTCTGGGTGTAGAACTGTATATGTATCTCAGAGCTAAGCGGCTGCGGCAAAAACAGAAGAGAAGGTGGAATGTTCGTCCTTTGCAACAAGACGAACTTTGTCAAACGTTGTCCTTTGGGACAACGTTGTCCCAGTGTAACTTCATAGACGTGTCATACAGATGTTTGTAGAGGCGCACCCTCTCGGTCACCGCGGTCTCTGCAGTGTTAATGTTTCCTTTCTCTTGGTCAGCTGTTTCCGGTTGAGCTCGCGCGAAGTCAGAAAAAAAGTTGTGTGCGCGCCCTTGCGACGCGCGAGGATTTTGGGTCACGTGACCGTTTGCGCCATTTGCGACCAGCTAGTAAGAATGGGTCAAAGCGAGGTTGCGCCGAGTAAGAATCAGGCTTAAGGCATATTCTCTGGGTGAAATTCCAATGGTGGCGTTGTCGGTCTTTTAACTCTGACCCAGCTCACTAGGCTGCCCTATTACATAGTGGGCCATGTCTGGCTTGATACTTCCTCAGCTGCCTTTGTTACCCCACTGTAAACTTTCAATAAAACAGAATGTGACAGGTTGGTGTGCACGCTTTATGTACCGTTGAAACTTGTTTGTCCAGAATTGTAGTTAAGCACCTTCTTGGACTCTCAAGTTCTAAGATTAAAGAAGGGGAGCTAATGCTGAGGTTAACATGTCTTCTTTGTCAGTTAGCTAGGCAAATTTCCCCTGTTTTCTTTTTTAAGCAACATGCCAACTGTACAAAAGCAAACACGAGTATTACATAGCTATTACTTACAGTCCATGCTATAAGTTAGAAAAAAAAAAGCCCTAAACAGATGGAAAATGATCAAAGGGAGCACAAAGAAAGCTGGGGGACCGGAATAAAAGAGGGGAGCAAAGAAGTGGACAGGAGAGGAGGGCAAAAGTAACCAAAGAAAAAAGTAAAGGGCAAGATACAAGGTGAAAAAAACAGAAGGACCAAAAAAAGAGGAAATAGTAAACCAACCCCACAAAAAAATTGAGAGGGTGGATACCAAAAGGTTAAACAATCATAGAAAAAAGGTCAGTGTAAAATGTGACAATTGAAAATAATATTTTCAATTGTCACATTTTACACTGACCTCATATGAGGATGGAGACAAATGTGGAAGATCCAATAAAGGCAGAGGACCAGGTAGACTGGTGATTTTAAATAGCATTGATACTTTCAACTCATTCTCAATCTCTTAGTATCTTATTTTGCCATTGTCAGGACTTCGAGTTAGACCAAGGAACAATTTTCATTAGTTCTCTATATTTGTAAAACTGTGTACTTCAGCATTGTTATCCATCTTCCTAGAAAAAACTTAAGATGTGCATTTAAAACCAAACAACAAACCTTTGCATACCTAACTAAGTGCTTTTATGTACATTTCTAAACCTGAAGCAGTCTATTTAAAGCTAAACAAATAGTCTGAGTACCTAACCTAACAAGGAAAATGTGTTGTCTTAACCTATTCAAAACGACTTTGTACCTAAACCTAACCAAACATTAAATAACCCACACTGGACTGAAGCCCAAAGAAAGAGAGATGAGAGGGAAAGGATCAACAAATGAACAACCTATCCACAGGGCCTTAATGAAAGAATGTTCTTCCCTCCACTCTCCAACCCTTAATATTAATCAATTAATCAACCCAATTCATCACATTATTACCATATCTGGCCCTAAATTTAGTCATAATTAATTTCAAATATAAATCGATTACAATGTGGCACTATTCCTCATTATTATTCATATATTAATCATATATTCTTTGGTTATAACCTTCCCTACAATCTGGCCCTGAGCCTAACCTCAGTACAATCCATCTATAATTATAATAATATTCATATTTCTATTATAACGATAACCATCATCTAATCCTAAACCTAATACCATGGGAACCCATCCTAAACTCCTAGTTATTACATTAACATAAACATAATTATAACATAACCCTACCCTCAGTGGAACACAGCTGATTCTAAACACCTTGAACTGTTACATAAGACAGCTGAGGTTTGTCCAACTCCAATATTTTCTCTGGATGTTTTTTTTTTTTATTATTCAGCTTTTACATATCATGTAAAAAAAAAAATAAAAAAAAACATGTTATGGCTTAGTTATTAAAATAACATGATTAGAGTAATAGTCCAGGCAAAGTAGCATTTTACGACGAACTAATTGTAAAAGAAGTTTTTTCAGCTTATATCATTTCTATGAGGTGTCCAGAACAACATACTAAAAGTCCTAAGAAATCCTAGTTGGGGAAATATGTTATATTCTCATGAATCTGAGATGTATGCCAATACGGCCAGGCAACAATACACCTCAATGGGGCTATTTTTTCCCCTTACTCCTATCAAAATGAAACTTTACACAATGAAAGTACCCATGAACAGTAACATTTTTTGTATTACAAGTTTCTTTGAAAATAAATTGTAATATGCAAATGAGCTATACACTAATCGAATATGCCCAAAATACACCCCAATGGGGCTATTTTTTTCCTTTACTCCTATCAAAATGAAACTTTACACAATGAAAGTACCCATGAATAGTAAAATATTTTTGTATTACAAGTTTCTTTGAAAATAAATTGTAATATGCAAATGAGCTATACACTAATCGAATATGCCCAAAATACATCCAAATAGGCCTAATTTTTTCTTTTACTCCTACCACAATAAAAGTTCACACAATGAAAGTGTACATGAAAAGTAAAACATTTTGTATTAGAAGTTTCTTTGAAAATGAATTTGAATATGCACATGAGCTCCACCCTTATACTAACTTCCACAGGCAGAAACACCATTCATGTATGACAAATACATCGGCCCAATCTTCATCCAATCATCCTACTGCCAACGGGTGATGGCAATGCTGCTCTTAGACTGGTCTCTAACCTGAAAACTGCCTGGCTTGGTAGTACCTGCCAGGGGTATAACCCCCGCCGGTATAGTCTTCAGTGTCACGGAGGCACACAAGCCTCCCCACCACAACAAGGTAGCAACAACAGGGGAGGTTTTTTTTGTTTGTTTTTTCTAGATTTTTTTATTTACTTATTTTTTATTAGTTTTTTTCTTATTCATCTGATAAATCAGGCAACTGTGAGTTTGTGCAGCTAGTACCACGACATTCTCCGCAAATGGTAGTGCAAGAGTCCATGTCTTCTGCATGTGCATTTCTTTGTGCTGCAGTCTTTCCTGCAACTACAGCGGACTACATCGAGTATCTCTGGTGGTGCCGCAGGCTGATCTGTCATTATTGGCGTAAATCTCCCATCCAAAACATACCACCCCCAGTCTTTTGGGTTCATATGTTCACTTTCCCCTTTCCACTCCATTATCTGGTAAAAGACCCGAAGACTGTGGAACTTTGCAGCTGTTGATGTTGGAGGGAGAGTTTGAGGTTCCACTGGAGACGAGATCTGAGTGGCTTTCTCACAGAATCGCCTGTATCTCAGCATATCTAGTGATTCATCTTTTTCGCCCCCATACAGTGATACCAGAACTTTCTCACCTGCTGCAATAATGATGCCTTTTCCCACATGTTCCTGTGACTGGCTGAACACCTTAGCTTGTTCAAGAAAGCTAGTGTCATTCTTGACTTTTTTCAGTGCCATTCCCTTTCCTATGCCAAAAAGACGAGATGTAGAATCACAGCCTAAAATGGCATGGATAAAGAGGAGATTGTCACACACCTTGGGACCAAGTAACTTTTTCATTTGCTTTATGCACCATATCCGTCTTGTTTTTGTTGCTTTCTTTGGTTCTGGTGCCAGAAACAGCTCCTGTGCATTCAGATCAGCATGATGCAACAAGAGTACATACAAGTCTGTGTCATCACCTACTAAGACTGTGTCTTTTGTTCTGGCATTGTGTAAAGTTTCATTTTGATAGGAGTAAAGGAAAAAAATAGCCCCATTGGGGTGTATTTTGGGCATATTCGATTAGTGTATAGCTAATTTGCATATTACAATTTATTTTCAAAGAAACTTGTAATACAAAAAATGTTACTGTTCATGGGTACTTTCATTGTGTAAAGCTTCATTTTTATAGGACTAAGGGGAAAAAATAATCCCATTGGGGTGTATTGTTGCTTGGCCCTACTGGCACACATCTCGGATTGATGAAAATTTAACATATTTCCTCAACTGGGATTTCTTAGGACTTTTAGTATGTTGTTCTGGACACCCCATAGAAATGATTTATGCTGAAAAAAAATCTTTTACAATTAGTTCCATTTTTTGCTCAAAAATTAGTTACTTTGCCTGGACTATAAGGGACAAAAACAAATATACCCCACAAAGTTTATCTTTGATATTATAAAATGCATGGTTGCGAGTTGGCATCACGTTGCCTGAATGTTGCCCAATGCAAATAAAACATTACCATCTCACAATTTCTCTGTTTCGATTGTGACACTACTAGGTTTTGGACATGTGTACAAATATACTCTTAAATATTTTCTTGTTTGACTGTACTGACATACGGTAGCCCAGACACCAATGTGCCCTTAAAAAATGTTGACAGAAAACGCCCAAAGATGAGAGCCGATTGGGATATGCATTGATCACCTGCAAAATTTAAATGGCCATTCAAACGTATAGTTATTGCATTTGTATGATAATTTCGGCCTCTGTACTGTGCATGTTCAATAAAAAGATACTTCAACATTCCCCATCTGGCAATGCTGATAACAGTAATTATCTCATCACAGTGGCACTTGTCAAGGGATGGTCAGCAAATGAATTGTCAGTTCTTGAAGTTATTGTGTTGTGAACACAATTGTGGGCAAACCTGAGTATCTGATTGAGTTTGACAAAAGAAAAATTGTGGTGGCTGAACAATTTGATGAGAACATTTCTAAGATAAACGGTTTGTTGGGGTGTTTATGTTTTGCAGTGGTTAGAGCCTGCCAAAAGTGGTCTAACTGGTGAATCAGTGAAAAATCTTTGTGGGAAGGTTAACAGGAAAATCTGCCCAGCTAGAAAATGAAAACTGTTCAGGTTTAGTTTAAGGAACTTTACTGTTGTTGTAACATCCATCCCTTGATGGGTTTGAGCTATCTTTCAGAAGAGAGGGCTGAGGTGGTGAGTTGAGTGGTTCACTCCACGCTGCAAAATAGGTAAATCTGAATAGGTGGAAATGCATGGAGGGGGAAAAAAAGAGTTGCTTTATTGTCTTTCTTTGGGATTTTGAACAAAGCATGTCAGAGACATCAGGAAATTGTGTCAACTTTTGAAAGAAAAAGGCAAATATCTTCTTTAAAGCTATTATCAATATATATGCTAATATTTTCATGTTAGGATTTCATTTTTGAAAGATAATTACCGTATAAATGGAAGTGGCTGTTAGACCAATTGTGATACAGGTGATATGTGTTGTGATACAACACATCCTGTTCAACACAGATTTTGGGTAAGTACAGACAGTTGTTTGTCCTTGATTGGAAGAATTTGATTAAACAGTCTTTTTTTAGAGTCAAAAGTCGAAAGTACATCAATCTGCACTGTGAAAGTCGAACATAGATATGATAAGGATTTAGCATTGGCCAACACATTTTTGTGTGGAGGACACATGAAAACTTGCAAAGTGGCTCTAGGTATTAAAGAGTATTCAACACAAATTCTACATATAAAAGCCTTAAAAGTATGACATTTTCTTTCTTTTGTTACAGTACCTCTGCACCGCTACCCATTTAGATGTTGAATTGTATCTACACCATTGCACTGAGACCTTGCTAGTTTAAAAAAAAAAAAAAGACTCAGTCTGTGATAAGCCAGGAGTATTCATTTGAGTTTTGTGGCAGATTTAAAAACTGACACAAGCCATGGAGCACAGGTGTACTAAGACGGCAGACATTTTAAACCAGGTTCCCATCAGTCCACCTGTTGTTTGTCTGCTCTCGAGCCAACAAGGATGGACTTTAACAGATAAACTTGGTGAACACATTCCAGGCACTTTACTGCACCTGGGATTTAATCTCCTTGGATTGGACTGCATAATGGAGTTACAAGGAAAAATGAGGAAATGCAGAATCTGCTTCTACATTACAGAGTTGAGCACTGATGTCCCTGTGTTCAATGAAATATATATTATTTTCCTTAAAGTCTGTTTTCATTGCAGCAGACCATTTTATTCATTTTGGGAGTTTTTTGTTTATTCCAGTCTTTGTTTTCACCCACTTCAGGTTATGGTGTAGTAGAAGGGAAAGAATTAAGACCTTATTCTTGCCAAAGCCATGCTTCTGATCTGGGAAAAAAGGTTAGATATAGTTTCTGCTTGCTCCGCAGTGTTTTAATGCATTTAAAATAAGCTGGTTTTACCCCTCTAATCAAACGTTAACACATCTTCAGTAAGACCAAGAAGAGATGGCGCAATAAAATAAAGCTTGAAACACATTTCAGGTTCAAGCTTAGACCTGGACTAAAGGGGGATGATAATGATAATCTTCTTCAGATAATTCTAAATGAACTTACACTTCATTTTGAACTGACAGTTTCACTTTTGGTAAGGATTTAATTCAGGTCAAATTTAGAAAATGTCTTAAATCTTACGTCAATCTTGTTTATGTCTGCAGGCAAGCTGTGTGAACCACTGCTTTGCTTCTAAGATTTAGTTTTTTTCTATCGATGACACATATAGAAATTAATGATGATCTATCAATTAATGATAATTAATGATGATCTATCAATTAATGATAATTAATGATGATCTATCAGTGACTAAAAGGCTCAAATAAGCTGATGAGTCCACTGAGCCTAAGTACATTAAATCTAATGAAGGACCAGCGAAGAAAACTTCAGGCTGAAACACTGGTGCTATCTTCATCCCTGTTTATGACCAAAAAAAAAAAAGAAGGATTTGCACCAGTAGTGTAGGTCCAGACTACTTTTTTCTTCCACTTTTGTGACAGGTGGTTTGATAAGATAAACACAGCTCAAAATAGCTGACACCTGGAGGTGGTTGAGCATGATGCCTTCTGGAGGATGGCGGAGCTTGCTTTTGAGTCGAGGTTTGCTGAGATCATTTCACCAACAAAGGGCTCTCGGTTCTAGAAAAATCTGAGCATCAAATCTATGGCTGTGTTAGTCATTATTACATGTGCTGAGAATGATTGATCCAACATTTCAAATGACCCTGTCAATCAATATTCACAAACCCAAAAGTATCCAATTTAGACATTTTCATCTGTTTGATCATATGACACAAGCATATTTCATACACGAACACACTGAGAGCTTGTGGTTTGACATCAGAGTCTTTACCAGTGGTTGTTAGTGAGTTTGCAGTCCACTCCAGTGCATCCGTCCTGGTTGGAAATTCTTAATTATGGATTTCTGAGGTTACTGAAGGGCAGCATATATTTTTCACTTTTCTGTCTTCTCTGAAGCTCAAGGCCATATCTGTGGGTCGGATTAATGATTGGGCTCACGCATGAAAAATTATTAGGCTCACTGAAAGGGAACACTGACCTGTCAGCTGGAATAATGACTTGAGTGCAGCAGATCACTAATGAGAACAGTAAACACTCAATT